>NC_142575.1:3945000-4266666 GCF_041283825.1 Pyrus communis | reverse complement strand
CCCAGTTTATGCAACAACCTATGGTCTCTCACTACACTGCTGTCAAACGCATTTTGCGTTATTTGAAAGGCACATTGTCTTATGGTATTACGTATGTTGCTGGTGAAGTTGGTTTAAAGGCCTTTAGTGATGCTGACTGGGCTGGCGATCCTAATGACAGAAGATCTACCATCGGGTTAGCTGTTTTCTTGGGCTCAAATCCAATATCCTGGTCCTCTAAGAAACAACAAACGGTCTCTCGATCGTCCACCGAAGCAGAATATCGAGCCATGTCATCCACTGCCGCTGAACTTGATTGGATTCAACAACTTCTTACATTCTTGAAAATTCCAATGTCTTGTGCTCCTGTGCTTTTCTGTGATAACTTGTCTGCAATTGCTCTTTCATTTAATCCGGTTCAACATCAAAAGACCAAGCATATTGAAGTTGATGTTCATTTTGTTCGTGAAAGGGTTGCTAAAAAGCAGTTGCTTATGCAGTTTGTATCTTCTCGTGAACAGTTTGCAAACATCCTCACCAAAGGTCTCAGTGCACCACTCTTTCGCACTCACTGTAGCAATCTCATGCTTGGTATTTCTCCCAATCATGAGTTTGAGGGGAGATGATAGAGATAAATGTACAAATAGGATTGTGACACTTGTAATCAGATGAAGAGAGTTAGTTATAGTTATCAAGAATATGCAAGTGTAAGAAGGTTCTTGTATAAATACTCTCTAAGTGTAATACTGTATTCATTAAGAAAAGTAATAAGAAATATCTCTCTCTCACTCTACATTTCTCTCTCGACTTCTCTCTCTATAAACTCTGACTATGAACTCCTGCTCAGTTCACAGGTGGGAGACAAGTAGGTTCCCCATGAAAGGAACACAAGCATTTTCCGAACAGAGCTTAATTATCATCATAAAATAATGGTTTTTTATGAACCCTTGAGATACTTTGAGACGCATGTATGATCAGCAATTGGTCAGCTGCAATGAATGTTTTATTCGATAATTCTTTACCCTAACAAATTCGAAAAACAAATAAATTAAACTGAAATACAAACAAAGAAAATATAATTTCTTTATAGAACAAAAATATTAATACATGAAATGGACAATTTTTCATTACAAGAAACGCAGCTGGTCAGGATTTTTGTCCATATGAGAAGTCCATCATGTTCATTGTACGAGGGAGTGTTCGACACGATTCCTACAACCCACGAATACAACTTTCTCCCGAACAAATACAGATCAAATTAGAGGAGCTCATTTGATTGTCACTTTGTTACTATATTTGGATGGGCACAGACCTCAGAGAGATAGAGAATTGGATTGGAGATGAAAACTTATCAATCGAGTCATTTCAGAATATATACGTCAATTTACCAGGGTGTGTATATAAATTATAATGTATTCGGATTCTTTCCTCTCTCATTTTTTTTCTTCCATCTTGTCTTCTCCTATTTGAACTCTCACAATTACACGACGTTAATATTTTTTGTTGCCTTCATTGTAGAGTGAGAGAGTAAAAGAGGGAAGAGAGAGAGGAGGGGACCGGAGGGAAGAATAATAAGAGAGAAGAGAATTCTACTCCATATATAATAGACGCATTTGCACACTCCTATTTCTTGATGTATTATCACAAAATTAAGGACCACTACAACACAATATAGCCATGAAAAACATGAAAGATAAAAGAAATTGTTGGAATATGATATGTGAATTAGATGACCTTGATTGGCATTTTTTTTTTTAACAAACAATATTATTTACACTAAGGGAGAGAGAGCGAGCTTAGCCTCACATTGAGCTACAATAATGTAGTTCAAATTCGCATTTGGCAAGAATATCGAACCTAAGACCTCCCACTCACAAGTGAAAAATAATATCACTAAATTGTAATACTAAGTGGCGACCTTAATTGACATTGAACCTTAATTAATTAATTAATTATTGGTTTCTAAAGAAAAATTTTACGGTACCTTTTAAAGGTAGAGGATGTAATGTATGAATGTGATTACATTACAAAATATCTTCTGATTAGAGAATACTAGTACTATAAATATCATGAAACGGTAAGTATGTTGAATGAAAATAGAAGATACTCCCAAAGAATAAAAACTAGTTGGTAACGGCTGCTAAATAATTTTTAAGGTGGTTATTTTCTTCTTACATTCATCCTAGTATTTATCATTCCTTCATGCTATCGATCATGACTCAGCAATTAACTTTCGGATCATTTTGATTATGGTCCCTGTTATATCTAATTGTTAGACCAAAACTTTCTTTGCTTAAATAGTTTGAAAAATACTAAAATGATTAATAACTTTTTCAATTTTAAAATTGATATATGCTGACATGTAAATAATTTAATATTAAAACAATGATGTGAACAAAAGTCCAAGGACCTTGATCAAAGATGAAAGAGAAATAAATTTTCAATTTTTTGTTTTAAACAAATGATATTATCTACACTAGGTAGTGAGATAATGGGTTAAGCTTCATTATGAGCTAGCAATAATATGGTTCAAATTCCTCTTTTAGCGAGAATAGAACTTAAGACTTCTCACTTACAAGTGAAGAAGAATATCACTAGACCATAGTACTAAGTGACAATAAATTTTCAAATTAATGAAAAAAAAAAAATGAGGAATGAAAACCTAATTTATCATTAACTTTCTGCAAACCCATTATTAATAAAATATTGTTAGGGCGCGTGAGAATTCGTAACCTACAGTTCTAATGGACCATTGCAACAAGCTAGGCAAAGTTGCAAGGCTTTACAACATGAAAACCAAGTTGAAGTCACATTTAAAGTAAGCTCAAAAAAATTTTATCATCTAGAATGTCTTCTCATTTTTACTATGTTCATCTCAAGTATAATCAACATTAACACAATAGTACTCCATTCAATGTTCAAAATTGTCATTCTATTGTTGACTAACTTTTTCTAAAAATTACAAGATAAAGTTAGAGCTGGATTGAAATTACTTCTCTATAGAACATTCATACTCTTAAGTGCTCTTTAAGTGCTTTGATAGAAGTGTTTTATTAGAAACACGAAACACTTTCAAATTCTTTCTGATCCTAAATCAATTTTAAACCTTTTCTTTTGTACTCAAATATATGCAGTAAAAAATATTTGTTGTAAAAAATAATTTTAACCTTTTTAGAACAATCTCAAACATGCTCTTAATGATTTTTACTACCTACTTTCAATTTGCTTTTAACATTATAATTCAAGATATATACAATGTTTAAAATATTCATGAAATTGTTGATATTTCCGTTGAAATATCCGAAAAATCAATAATTGATGTAGAAAGAGGGGGTGAAACACAAATTTAACCCTATATCGGCGAGAGATAGGAGAATTAATGATATCAATGATATTTGTTAGGAATATAATATCTATGGCTGTGATATTGACAAGTGTCATTAGATTACATGGGCAATTATAAACTGTTGTAATAATTATAGTTTAACTTGTAAGCTGTTATAAGTAGGACATATACTAAGGTTCTAAAGGTGTGGCAGTTGGTCGAAATGAAATACACTACCTTTCTTTCTTCTCTAAGAAATCTCTCTCTCTCTCTCTCTCTCTCTCTCTCTCTCTCTCTGTAGTTCATCTTCTCTCTGATTTCTACATTCTGTGATTGATTAATCTTGGTCTACAAAACTTACCACTTCATTACACAAATTTTGAGAAAATTTTCTCAAATATTGACTAAATCTGAATGAGATGATATACATACTCCATTGCAAATTTTCATAATTTCTGTCGAAGACAACATATATCTATCAATATTTCTATAAATTTGTATATCAATATTTCCACCAATATCAAATTTTAAACGCCGGATATATATGAATGTTTGAAAGCAGCTGCATGGATTATACGTACACTCCTGAGTGAACCAAAGATTAAGCACTTTCATGGGCAGTCGTATAAGCTCCTTAAGTGGGTTTTTGTTTTTTCCCTTCCTGTCCTTATATGGCCTGAAGATGTTTGACCTTACCGGGACCCAATTCATTGCCATCCACTTCAAGCCAACGCTTATCCCACGCACCAACATTTGATGTTGCAGACACGCAATAATATATATTTATTTATGTTTTCATACTCTAGCATTAGTATTTTATAGGGGTGCAACTCAGACAGGTTGGACGGGTTGGAAGGTCAACCTAATCCTAACCCAACTTTTACAATTCGGGCTTGGGTTGGGTTTTAATCAGGTTCGGGTTGGACATAGGCGGGTTCAGGTTGCCCAATTTTTCAAAATTAAAATTCAATTCCGCAAATTGTATCCGTTATAAAGTTAAACCAAATATGAATGTTTCAACCATGCAAAGTTTGAATTAAAATACAAGAAATACCAAAGCTAGTACCAAAAGAAAAGAAAAATAAAAGAAGGAGAGGAACACTTCATTGTCCAAAGCTAGAATCAAGTCTATGTAGAGCATGAGACCCCAGTGCCAAAAGCTTCAACAATATTAGCTACACCTATAAATGGAATTGTACAAAGTTTTATTTCATTATAAAAATTCTAAAAAAAAAAAAAATTTAGGTGTAGCACTGCAAAGTAAGAAATAGTGTAAAATTTACTTAAAGTTACCACCTATCTTCAAATCCAAAACTGCAAGAGGAAAAAAAAAAATTGCTTTACCGAAGTAGGATCGAGGTGACTAGTACAGAATCGTGGCAGATTTTCTTGCACCCTGTCACATCCTGGCCCGGGGCGGATCACTTCCCGGGCCCGCTCCATCACCGTAGCACGATATTGTCCGCTTTGGGCTTACCATTCCCTCACGGTTTTGTTTTTGGGAACTCACGAGCAACTTCCCAGTGGGTCACCCATCATGGGATTACTCTAGCCCCCTTCTCGCTTAACTTCGGAGTTCCTACGGAACCCGAAGCCAGTGAGCTCCTGGGCGATGTGGGATGTCACACACCCCCTGCAAGCTTACACCACTATAAAAATCCTTCATTGTGCGTTCACCGGAAATATCAACGCTACAATTCCATACATGATATCACCAATAAAATTTGAACTATAAATAACTAGCAAGGAACATTGACAAAGAGAAAAGGCATCATGGATATAGTATTCACACGTCAAGAATAAGTCCAACATCACTCAGGCACTTCAATGAACGGGTTCGGGTTGATTCGGGCGAGCAAATGATCAACCCAACCCAATCCAATCAATGAACGGGTTGAAATCGGGTTGGGTTCGGATGGGTTATAACTAAAAAAAAAAACCCCGCTTGTTCGGGTTTAAAGTCAGGTTGGGTTCGGGCGGTTTCAGATTGGCCCAACCAAAGTTACACCCCTAGTATTTTATGAGCTTTACTACATTACATTGGCCTTTTACCCCTAAGCATAATCATGAGAAAATGTTATATTCATGAAGTTGCCATTTATATATTTTGTATAAGTTTTTCTTTGACATTTTCAACTATAAGAGATTTTTCAATGTACGTAAAACACGGAGCGATATCATTAAAATTTTGTATGGTGACAAGGAACTAGGTGGGGCTTGGACAGATCTGAAAGGATTAGGAATGTTTTGTTGGCTTAATCGATTATTGTGGGTGGGTTATTTAAAGAAAAACCAAGGGTTTGTTTGTATGAGTTTCAGCCGCATATCGTTTAATGACACATCACTTAATTTGTAAATTTAATTTCTCTAATATTACTAAAAAAAATAGAAACAAAATAGGTGTTTGTGTTTACAAGCGCCTGATGCGTGCGTATAAATGGAAAATGGGTATTGGGTTGGTGCAGACAGAAAAGATTATATAAGGGGAAGAGTGGAGCGGCCAGCAGAAGGCAGGAGGAAGGAATAGTAAACATATCACTTCCAAAGGGGCCACCCCATGTGATTACTACCACCAATCCATACACACACACCCCATTTCCTCCCTTCTCTCTTGTTCTCTCTCTCTCTCTCTCTCTCGCTCTCACATTTTCGTAGGTGAGTCTCAGTCATATACTCGTTCATCCATCCATCCATACTTTTTACGTCCCATCACCAAACGCTCCTCTCCCTCTCTCTCTCTCCCCCCCCCCCTTCTAAAACCCTCTTCCTTTTCTCACTCACCCAAACAACCCCCCCCCCCCCCCCCCCCCCCCAAAAAAAAAAAAAAAAAACCAAGGAAATTCCCGTGAAAAGAGTTTCGCAGTATACTAACACCACCATTCTCTGAACCTGATCACCCCAGATATTCAACCCTCACATGGCGGAGGGCAGAGAGAGAGGGACAGAAACAATCCACAATTCAAAGTTTCAGCTTAGAAACTAGAGAAAGAGAAGAAGAAGAAGAAAAAACCAAAAAACCTGTATATATAAAACACCCAGTTGAAAAGTATTTAGCAGAAGAGCCAAAAGAATTAGACAAAGAGAGAGTAATTTTATTACACATGGATTCTGCTTCAGGTGGAGCCGGACTGCCCGACCCGAACGTCAGCAGCGGCGAGGGTCCGTCGTCTGCGTCAAGGTCGGCAGCCCCGGCGGCTACCGCTGAGCCCTCGTCAGCATCTCCGGCCCCGCCAAGTCGCTACGAGTCACAGAAGCGGCGGGACTGGAATACCTTCCTGCAGTACCTCAAGAACCACAAGCCTCCGCTCACGCTGGCCCGCTGCAGTGGGGCCCACGTCATCGAGTTCCTCAAGTACCTCGACCAGTTCGGGAAGACCAAAGTCCACGCCACCGGCTGCCCCTACTTTGGACACCCCAACCCTCCCGCCCCGTGCGCCTGCCCGCTCAAGCAGGCGTGGGGCAGCCTAGACGCGCTCATCGGACGGTTGAGGGCCGCGTACGAGGAGAACGGGGGACGGCCCGAGTCAAATCCCTTCGGTGCTCGAGCGGTGCGGATTTATTTGAGGGAGGTGAGGGAGGGACAGGCTAAGGCCAGAGGAATTCCCTACGAGAAAAAGAAACGGAAACGGTCGACCGTCACTGCCACTGCGGTTGTAGGGAATGTGTCGGTGGCGTCCACTCAAGGCGTCGGTGGTGATGGTGATGGCGGTGGCGGTGTTGATGGTGGCGGTTCAAGTAACACCGCTGCTGCTGCTGCTACTAGTACTGCAGTATAGGTTTCTCTCGTCACTAATTTCCATCTCTCTTTTGTTCTCAATTTTTTTTTAATCCTTCTATATTTATATCTTCTCTCGTTTTAATTGTGATTATGAACCATGTATATCAGGCGATTCTCTTATAATTGGATCGACCAACCCCATGAACAAAATATTTAGGAATTTCCATCTCTTACTAGTTAATTCCCAAGCGTATCTATTGATCTTCGTCATCATCTGCAGAAAGTGTTGTCCCATAGCACAAAGTGAGAGTCTGCATGCTCATAGTCGTCCTCATTTTAATTTTGTTTTGTTAAATCATAAACATAGTTATAAAGAATATGCAAACTATTGCAAAAACAATCTCAACTATTATTGAGACTTGGATTTTATGATCATTGCTGTTTTGCAAATGATCATAGTGATAAACAATTAACTAGTCCAATGTTTAACAAGATTATTTATTTGGGTTTTCATATTCTTGTGGATATTTATGTTTGCTTTGATTAAAAAACAAGTACTACTGTGAAGGTCACAAGTCATGGAATTTTATGTAACGGTGTATTGTATATGATTTTTGGTCGTTGAACTGTTGCTTAGGTGCCTGCCATAACACCGGAGTACAGTCGAATTTTCGCACGTTACAGGGAAACCAGGTTACTGGCAATAGGGCAAATGCATATCTGGTACTAGTAGTCCCGGCTTCTTTGCGTTGATCCTCTGGGATTCAAACTCAATTAATCGTTCTATATATATATCTGTCTGTGTATATATCTGATTCTATGTGTTATCGTGCCACGTGCGCTTCTGATTCACTCATTTTTTGCACTTTCAGTTTCAGGTGTTTTCTTCCCCTTTATATCTCTCTCTTCAATCTAAGATTTTGCTTTCAGATTTTTAAGATTAATATTTAGGGTTTTTTTTGGTATTTAACTCTCTCGTATGAAAACAACATTTCTTTTTGTGATGAAAGCAAACAACAAAATGATACAGGCTACAAACTTACAAGCACCAATAAGAAGGAAAAAATGGTAAATAAACAATACATTGTGATTGCTGCTGTTATTTTATTTGGAGTAACCTCCACCTTGGTATGAAAACGACCACTAGCCAAACACTTTTGCTTCTCATTTTATTTTATATGTATATATTTAAATATATATATATATATATATATATCTTACTATATCTCGTACAAATTATATATTATATATATGTATATGTACAATATAGTTTTATATTGGTTTACATTTTGTTATAATAGCAGTAGACCCACCAATCACTCAAAAACAAAAGCCATTTCTGAATTTCAAAATTAGACCCCCCATAATCCATATCCAATGGCAAGGTCATGATGCTACATTATTGTCCAATTGTGATGGTGCTAAAATTATTTTCTACTATTTTTAAACTTTGTTTGGTTCTCTTTTCCCTTGCTTTATTTTTTCTTATTTATAAACAAGATTGATCCTTATGCACTCAGCAGGTGCTTTTCACTTTCTGGCTTTTTGAAGAATCGCAATTGCGATTGTCCCCTCTTCTTTATTTTTCACTTTCTGTTTGCCCTTTTGCTCACTCTTTTACTTCCCCTCTTCACACGTTGGAAGCAATTTGATCCATTTCTGACAAGGGAAAAGAAGACTACTCTTACAGAGAAGTAATATACTCACTCCTCACAGTGAAACAGATTGTAGTTCAAGTAATTCTAGAGGAGTTACAATTTTCAGTAACTAATTATAAGTACAAGTAAAGGCTTTAGGGTTTACGTGATATGATCGACTAATATGAACAGAATATTATTTTGTTTTAGATTGGACTACTTTTCCCTTGCAACCACTTTTGTTACGAATTGGATTGGGCCATTTCATGTTCCAAATATAACTTTAGCGCCCAACAGTAAATTTTTATGTACTTTTTGTTAGCATCGATTCGTTGAGCGGTGTCATGGTCAGGGGTGAATCTTCTTAAGGGCTAGAGGGGGCACGCCCACCCCACCCTAAGTTTGTAGTTGAGAAAAATATGGTCTAAGTAGGAATTAGGGTCCCATTTAAATTGTAGTTGTCTTCCGAAGCTCGATACGATATTGAATAAAAATTAACTCATCATCACCATCAACTTTATTATTCACTATTCATTCAAAATCACTAGGAGGAGGATATAACACAACAAAAATTTAGTTGTAGAGCTGCCAGCTCGGGAAGAAGAAGAAGAAGAAGAAACAGGGGAAATTCTATTTATGTTCTAAGGGAAATAATTATGAATTTTTTTTAAAGTTTTGTCATTTAATGTCTTCTAAATCTGACCTCCAGCCCTGTACATGTGATTTATTGCTTTAATATTGACCTAAAGATACAATTAAAATGAGGCAAATGACAAGGATGTACGCTCAACACACACAATGTGTATTGCTTTGCAAAGTACTTGATAAAATGCCTCCATAAAAAAAATTGGTGTTGCGCACACTATTTTTGAGATTTCACAAGAACCTACATCCGTCACTGCTTAGTTTTGCCCATCGTAAACTAATTTTCTAGTTTCGCCCTAGGTTTAACTGATAAATAGCTTCGGGATTTAAAATTGTAGAAACGCTATTGTAAGATAAACTAGGAGTCAAAAAGATGGAAGGATACATCTAGTTTTGGGCAAAAGTAAATAAAGAACTTGCTAAATCTCTTTTTGTTTCGATCGAGAAGTGTATTTGAATGCCATGTATATGCTAAAGCACGTGGGGAAGAGAATTCTGAGCGGAATTTAAGTGCAAAATGAGAAATGTTCACAAGAATTCGATTGTAGAAAGAGAAAACCCTATTGGCATTTGCAAGCTTCTGATGCATTTCTTTTCTTATTTTATCGGTATACCTATTGGCATCATATCATTCATCATATGGTCCTTTCTCAGTCTTTTTATTTAGAGAGAGAGAGAGAGAGAGAGAGAGAGAGAGAGAGAGGTGAGGGTCCGACAGAGACAGAGAGGGCGGGCAATTGGCTTGGCATGGCATGGGAGGGTGATGTTTTTTAAGCACATGCAGGCTGCACCGAATGGTCTTGTCCGTCACTACTGAGGCACTCGGCAGTATCGTATAGTATACGTATTTATGTCGATACCATATATAAATACGATTATTTGAGATATATCTTTTGATGTCATAAGGGTTCCGGTGATGAAATGAAGAAATGTCTCTCGCCAAAAGATTAAGAAATCTTACAAGGGCTTAGTAAGATCATTCTTTCTATAATGTAGAATCGTTGGGTGGAATTTCAACTTTTTTATGAAATCAAAACAAATTAGCTTACATTTAAAACTTAAACGATCATACACCCTCCGCGTCATTCAATATGTATTTGTTAATACAGAGTTCTTTTCCGATCCCTAGGAACAATGTAGGCCAAGAGAAGGCCCGACTAAGGCCCATGGAAAGGAGAAGACCAAGTCTCAAAGATGAAAGGAAGACCCCAAAGGCGCATGGGGATAGAAAGGGATTTCGTCGAGCACTATAACCGACTGTCAAAGGCTCAGCTCGATTAGGTTACATAAAATATTGGCATGTGGGTGAACTGATAACTTTATGGTACGTGGGTAGCTCTGACAGTTGACAACTAAAAGTCAGTAGCGAAAGACCCAAGCTGGGACAAAAAATGGGTCCAGAAAGTGGCTCGGCTAGATCTGGTTGAGTAATCAAAACCGATCGAGAGAAATTGTCTACTTTCTCTCAAAAGTTGTGCATCTAATTAGACACCCATCACTTCACCGCTGAATGTGGAACTGGTAGTGTAAAGGTGTCAGTGAGTTCACCTACACACAGAGGCGCAATAACTGCTCGATGGGAGGAACCCAAGGAATAGGGGTTCGCTAAAGGCCTATATAAAGGGGTAAAGGTCCTAGTAATAGGGGTCCGACTATGTTTGAGAGAAAAACATATGTATTTTACTAGCGCTATTTTTACTTGCAATTAATAGAATTTGATACTTCACAGTGGATGTAAGGGGTGAACCACTTATATTTGTATCTTTTTCATTTCAGTCCATATCTTAAGCCCAATCTAGGGTTTGAGACCTTTGATTGTTTCACTTATAGATTTTGAGTCCACTAAGTTACATCTGGGTTTGACTCACAAATTTTGAGCATTAATAGTATTCTTCATGTATTTGGCTTGTGTGTGCTATACGCGTGAGGGGTGTAAGGGATTTGTAAAATGTCATCAATCAAAAAATTAAGAAGCCTTACAAAAGTTAATAAGGAGTTGCCGCCCGTCGCCGTTGCCAATTAATTTTAGGGTGAAACTTTTACTTCATTCAATTCGATATCTTAGGCGTTTTTATTATTTTAATGGCTAAGTACATTTTACACTCTCTAGGTTTAAGGGTTTTTTTTTCAAAATTCGTCATTAGGTTCTATTTTTCCCACATTACATCCTCAAGTTTTAAAATTATATCAATTTATAGTCTTTTTGAACATCTAATCCTCCACTAAATTTATGAGTTTTCTATCAATATGGTGTAAACGTGGTAAAACCCATTAGCCCAAACAAGAGTCTCAAGCTCGTCATGTCATCAATTTAAGGAATAATAAAAAATCAATCAACCAATTAAATTTTAATACCTTATAATGCAAAATAAAATAAAAAATTCAAAGCTCATTTTAATAATCACCTCAAATTAAAGGGTGTGAAATATAATTAACCCTTATTTTCTCCCTTCCACATTGTCCGGGTATCGTAATTGATTGCAACGCAAGGAATATGTAGTTAACTTCTTGATGAAAGTTTATAGATTGGGTTTTTCTCCAAAAGCATGGGTACCCACATGCCCTTGTTTTGTAGGGTAGGCACAAAAACTATACGGACAATACGGTAACACGTGGGATGTTGTCATAGCATGCACCAATTTGCAGCACCGTGTATTTACATGAACTTTTATTGTTTGGCGGGGGAACATATGTTCATATCACATGCAGTACGCCGCTATAATCTTCGTGATATGAGGGCATACTAGATGTCCTTGGATGCTCTAGGGAGCCATAAAATGAAAAAGAAATAATTAAAGTTAGGGGCCATATGGTAATATGAAATTTTTTAGGAAGGACATAAACATGACTCCAATAACCTTTTACAGTACATTTAATCGCAAAATAATGAGCATAAGATAAGTGGTAAAATCAAGATTAAAAAAACACTGTTAAGTTATATATTTCCAACCTCTAAAGTTATTCAATATTGGATCGCATGTACCTCAAGACTTTGTTTTCAATATGGACAATTGCACGTTGAAGGTTTACGTAAGACTCTGTGTCCGATGAGGAAGTGAATCGCTAGAGTTTTCTTTATTACAAAAAAAAAGAAAAAAAAAAGAAGCTTCAAGAATGAATTGTAAAAAATACATAATTTTCTTCTGATTCATATAGCTTCATGATGATTGTAATCAAGGTTCTAAAGAGGTTGTGCACTAATTGGGTGGCGGTCGGGGGCCTAATGCTTAGGTTTTTAAGCAGTTTTTTTTTTTTTTTAATTTTAATTAAATTTATTATATAACATGTTAATAAATATCTATTTATACTTAAAATAATACATAATTGTAAATAGAATGACATATAGATTATAAAGTATTAGAACATGGGAACAAGCATATAAGGAGTGTTCCTCAAGTATTCAACAAGTTTTTTACAATTTATTAAAAAAATAACATGCAAAATGAAAGTTATATAGCTATTTTTTGTCTAAGCGAGAGTTGCGATCTAGACGGGTGCCTAGACAGGTCTAGGAGCTATTTCTTAATTTTCAAATACCTAAGATTAATTGTGTGGCGGTGACTAGTCGCCTAACGCTTAGGAGGAAATTTTTAGAACAATGATTGTTATATATATTAGGATGTTAGAGTGGAAGTGATGTCCCTTGGCAATTAGTATAGTGCAAAAAGAATAGCTTGCTTCTAAGTCGGTAAAGATTGCATTCTGGCAATGTATACTAGGACTTTCTATGGGCCAATAATTTGATAATGATATATGCAATCACAAACAGCAAAATGCTATACGATTCCGCACATACAGACAAAAAATGCTTGTAGAAATTTTATTTAAGTAGTTTGACAAGAGTTTGGTACAAAGAATATGATTTGTTGACTGATGATGATAAATCTCACGTAAGGATGTGTGTAAAATTTATTTTTGCCAAAATTATCAGAATGATGGGCCAAACCTACTTATAACAATACTAATATTGTCTTCAAATTGTTGATTTTCACATGCACAGTTTGACAAATGTAAAGTTTTATTACAATATCTCTTGGTATGAGTTAAAGTAGAATTATGACATTTAAACTCTTCTTTTCTCCCTCATCTGCCAATGTAGGATATTTCACGAACTGAACCAAGATGATGAGGTTCTAAGAGGTTCTAACTGGTTGATATCTCCTTTTGACGTTGAGAGATCTTACAAATTCGAATTACCAGCTCTTTTTTGAGTGATTTTTTTTCTCAACATTTTATACCGTTGATTGAACCTAAATAATAGAACTCCTTAATCTGGAAAAATATTATGCCAACATTTAATAATGTGATTGGAGCTACCCATGTTGATACAAAAATTGTAAAATGGTGATTAGAATTTTTTAAAGGAATATCTTAGCTACCATGAGGGACAACCAATAAGGTTAGTGACTGAGGGACTGAAAAAAAGAAAGAAAATAATAGAGGATGAGATGTGAGATGAGCCTTGAAAAGAAAACATCATTAGTATTTATTGTTTATTGTAGTAGGTAGAGGATAAACCAAATTTTGTGTAGGGATATAATTAACAAGTTTGATTAATAAGAGCAAGAAACAATGAAAACAGAGAAGAAGTATTAAAGTATAATGTTTTGCTGAGTAAATTATTTTTTAGATCATACTTGTGAATTATCTGATGTCTTGGTAATAAAAAATAAACACATTAATCAACATTTAAATAATAATTTAATCATCAATTATTACGTTTTATAATTTATAAAATATAATTTAAATAAATAATTTTTTTTAACAATAATAAATAATCTTCTTATCATGCATTACTTGATAATAAGGTGACCCACTGTGGTTAATTACAGGTTATATGAAGTTGGATGACGTTATCGTATTCTAGAAGAGAATCGCCATATTAGATTTACTTATTGGATCTAGTGTGGCAGCTTTAAGCCTTTAAATTCCCACTTTCTTTATCTTGTTGGATGTTTAATATTTTATTCAACATAAAGCAGCACCCTTCAAATGTCAGCAATGCTGAATTATGATCAAATTAATGCAGATAGTATAGAAGGTATTTTAATGAGAAAAATACTCATTATTTTAAAAGTGAGATTTTCTATGAGTTTTTTTACATCTTATTTTTGTGACATAATATTTTATAATGTTAGCACATAAATTGACGTTAAACTATAAGGTGACAGAGAGTCGATGAAGAATTTAATTTTTGAAACTTATCATTTCTCTTTTAATGATTTTGACATAAATGACCCAAGTGACACTCATAAGATAGGTCATTGAACCTCATTCAGATATGGAAGTCAATATATATGGTCTTCAAATTGAATCCTTACTTTAAGATCACCATAAGAATGTCATTACATATACCTTCTAGTAAGTTCTTATATCCCTTCTTGGAGTAAAACCTTTGTTTTTATTTTTATTTTATTTTTTGTAATCGATACCATTACTTTTAAACTTAAGTAAAGTGTGGAGAAACAATTAGAACCCTGAAAACAATATGTTGAAAAAGAAGATCCTGTTATGACAACCCACCACTTGCGGGTTAATTTTTATTAAAATGAGCGGATATCTTCCAAATAAAAATTAAATATCAAATAATAATTTGACATTGTAGTATTTATTATTTTTCGAAGAGCTTCTAGCACTCATTTGGAGGAGTGCACTCCAAATAAGTGCAAAAAATTAATGAGTAAAGGTTTAGTATTATCTTCTTAGTGTGCATACATGTGTGTGTGGGAGAGATTTATTCGCATAAATTTATTCATGTACAATATGAGTTAATTCCTTTCTAAAATCCCAAAGAAAACTGTGTCGATTACTTTGTTTGATGTCTTTACCCTCTGAGACCGTTTTCTTATGTAAACATATGAACATCATACTGGAAATATCGATGTTGACATGCAAATGTAGATGTTGATAACTTGATATGCAAGTAGTGTGCAACAGTTTAAGTTTATTATAACTTAATTATAAATAATGAGTATTTATATATTATATTAGAAAGGTTAATTTGCAACTTATACAATATCGTAATGCAGACGGTGTAAATAGATAGATGATCTTACACACCATGCTAGGGGATTTGTCTGATCCTTAATTTGCACTCGACATGAAATTTTGTCTAAATTTAATTAGAATTAGTTTATCTATTACGGCGTACTTAATCTTTATCTGGTGACTCCAGTATCATAACAGGAACTTTGTTTTTTAATGGTCATGCAACAGAAAAAAAAATCTCTTAAGTATTTGAAGAATCGCACCACACATAAATCCTTACATATAACTTAAAACCAATGAATTATGCATATTTTTTCTAAGCATTTCAAAAATCATAATCTACTTGCTTCTTGTATTATTCACTTTTATTTTCAATCTTGTGGTGTTAACCTTTACTTTAGTAACAACTACAGCAAATGTAATACCTGTTTCCCCTCCAGCTATTCATCCTAAATTCCTAATACTTTTCACTAATTTCTTTGTATCCAGGAAATAAGATGTGGTATTTATCTCCTTCAAGTATAATATGAGGAGTAGCCAAATTCCTTATAAATTCTTGCAAGATTTGGTCTTTTACCGATGTGAGACTTTGGATCCTTCACATTCTCACGGTTAATAGTCTGAAAAAAGAAATGAAAAGTGCAAGCTAACAAGATATTAAAGTTAATTAACATGTAAGCTGCAAGCTAATAATTAACTAAATAAACGTAGTATGATGGAATGAAGTATGTTATGTGATCATGTATTCTGAACACACCAAAAAGTTACTCGTACCATTAAACTATCATCCAATGCATGAGTTAAACAAATAGGGGTTAAACTTTCTTTAAATAAAGTAGGGTTAATCTAATCACAAACACTACACAAATCTAATCACAAAAACTGGAATAAAATAATTCAATGCAACAAGTTTAAAAAGAAAATATTAGGGATTTACCTTTCTTTTTTCTTGTTCCTCCTTTTACTTGAGCCGGTAGGGTAAAATAATTGCATAATACTCGTAAATATACAAGGCATACTTTCCAATCATCTTTTGCTAAATTTACCGATTACGTGATGAACAATTGTGAGAGAAACGTTGTATGCATACGTGACCAAACGCTATCCTTGACATAGATTAAACACCAATATTCATCGTAATTCATAGTTTATAATGTGAAAAAGGGAAGAATGAAAAGAAGGCTTTTTAGTCAAAATGATCTATGAGATTTGCATAACATATAACTTCGGTCCCTATGATTTAAAATTAATAGAAGTGGTCTTCGAGATTGTCCACCATCCATTATTTTGGTCATTCCGTTAAAAAACTCCGTTAAGTTGAGGGTATATATAACACATAACTTTGGTCCCTGAGTTTTGTATAACACCTAACTTTGATCCTTGAGATTATCCACCATCTATCATTTTGATCATTCCATTAAAAAACTCAGGGACTACTTAACGGAGTTTTTTAATGAAATGACCAAAATAATGGATGGTGGATAATCTCAAGGACCACTTCTATTGATTTTAAATCTCAAGAACTAAAGTTATATGTTATGCAAATCTCAAAGATCATTTTGGCTAAAAAACCTGAAAAGAATGATGTTTGATTCTAACTTGTTTGGAGGGAAAATATTGACCGAAGGGCAAAGGCCTTGTCAAATGGTGGTGCTTTCTTTTGTACAGAGTAACTGAGTAGGGCCTTTTGCTCTGAAGGAATTGGGAAAACAGTGGGTGGTGTCCCTTTGCATTCACGCATTAGCGGGGAGCCTAACGCGCAGAAAAAGCCAATGGCAGTAGAAGAAGAGTAATAATGTGCATAGATACGACCCTATAGTGATATATACTGATTTATGCACATATGTATATATGCATGGGTCCCTCCCGACGTTTTTGACAAACTGTAGTTTGAGTCTCCGACAAGATATATGAAGCGTAGATTTCTTCACAGACAGTATCCAATCGCTCTCAGCCTTGGATGCTCCAAGAAACAGACATAGAAAAAGGAAAATGCTAGTTTCAATCGCGCATGAATGAGTGATTAGTTTTTAACCGTGGATGTATTTGAGTCACGTGTTCATATAGGGCTAGAATCACTCACGCACGAATGGGCGACTGTGGTCGTCGGGTCGTGGCAGTCTTCTCATTTGCACAAAGTTAGTCCAACAAGCGAAGTTTGAGTTGCATCGTTGCTATAACTTAGAGAACAAGGAAATCAATGTGGTAGGACATGGGGTGGTAAGTGTTGGACTCTGGTTTTGCTTTGGAGTCATGGACCCTAGTGAGTACCACAAGGGTCTGACCTTTGCAGTACAAGACAAATTAAAGGAGCAAATTACAGAGTTTTAAATTGCGTGGCTCTTCGTTATTTTGGATGAATGTATCATCGTTGACCATTCATTCACTTGATGGGTTAGGGCAACCATATGATGTTTCTTGATAGAGACTGAAACTTTTGTAGTCCAGAGTCCCTAGCACCAGATTCTCGAGGAGGATCGGAGAGATTTGTACCGTATGTAACTGGGAAATTCCACGGAGATTTTGATTTTGCTTTAAGTTTACTGAGGATTTCACGTAATGAGAGTTACAGATACGAAGAAATATATTTCGATTGTATGTAAGAATTTTTCCAAAAAGAAGATGTCTTGAAAAGGAGAAATATGGATTAGTTAAGTCCACCCTAGTGCCAACAATCATGTTAAATGAGTGGCCGTTTTTCTTTTTTAGTAGTTTTTAGTTTTTGAAAACTAAACACTCTTTCAAGAAAATGAAAAACTGAAAATTGAAAGTCAAATTTTGAAAACTCAAAGAAAGTAGTTTTTTATTTTTTGGTTTTCAATTTTCATTTTGTTGAAAAGAAGTACGTATTTACCAAACGAGTTTTCAGTTAAAAAAAAAATGAAAACAACAATTAGAAACTGAAAACGATAGAGTTATCAAACTGTCCTTGAGAGTATTACAACTGATTGAAATTTTTACTACATGCTTATTGGAGATCGAGTTTGTAGACCCAAAACCAAAAGAGTATCTCCTTCCTGGACACTTCTTTTTCTTGTACTTTGCAATCAAGCCCTATCAAAAATCAAACTCCCAATCAGTCTCTTGACTTTTCATTCCTCTACGTTTCCTTCCTACCAAACATGGTGGTAGAGGCCACTTGATGAGATGTAGTTCTTATCAATTGTTTCTTAATGATTAAATCTTGTTGCTTCATATTTGGAAGATTCGAAGTGACCACTAGTTCAAAATCATAACTTCTCATAAGATAAAAATGGGATTAGACACGTCTTTGCCAAATTTGAGGGGTTTGTATTGAAAATTATTGAGGGCTACATGGAATGTGAGATTCTTTTTTGGTCTTAGAATGTGATATGACATAACCATTTCTCATTGCATCTCCGGTAATAAGACCAAGTGACGTATAAATTATGTTGTTCACTCATATTATAACATCTGAAATAAAAATATTAGGCGATTAATGTATGATCGGAACAAAGTTTATCCATATGAAAACTGACTATGCATGCTTAGTACAGTTTGGGGGAGTCTCTTGGCTTATATAGCACCTTGGAATCCAATCCAATTTGCAAGCAGGTTGAGAGTATTTAGCTATTGCGATTAGCCCATGAAAGCCAATGGGTTCTTCAGTCCGCCCAAATCACAAAAGTGTCTGGCATTGAGCAGTATAATAGAATAAAACATGATACTTTTTCAGTACGTAGTACTAAGTGGTACAAAAACCGAATGAAATTGAAAATAAAAAAATTTAAATAATAGTGGAAATGAAATCTAACAATTAAAACACATATAGCAAGCATTAAAACCACACCCCCCTTTAACATGATAACTATCTCTTGCCTCACTTATAGTGAGTTGCGAGCATTGTTAATTTGCACCATACATTACCTAAGCAATAATCAATCTGACACCATACATGGCACATCTAAGCAATAATCAAATCGTATGAGTAATTTAGATTTAGAATCCGATAACATAAGCATCAAAATACTTAAGTTCTTCAAAAGTCTCACTCAACAAATTGTCTTGAGACAGGCAAAGCAAAGAATAGTTTGGAGTGTTGGTGGGCCAAAATTTTAGAATGAATTGGCCATAGCGGCTGAAATCCATGACCTTCAAATTTCTAGCGAGGACTTGGATAACGGACTTGTATAACATCAGTACACCACCGTATATCGTCCTGTGCTAATAATACAAAAGTATCAATTGCAGAGACCCCCACAAAGCTTTTCAATACTAAAGTTTACAATATTATATATTTAAATTAAATAAACAGAATTCATTTACACGGCATATTTCTGTTCCTGTGTATTTATTGAGCACAGTAATGAGAAAGACACACTCCCAGCACAGTAAGGGTCTTAGTTCAGTACCAACAAACTCACAAAGTAACTGCACTCCACTGGAAACGGGAAATATGAAGAAGCTACATGAACTTCAAGCTATTACACCATGAACGTCTACATCCAAATTGCCAGGTTCATTTGACGGATCCACGATTTTATGGTCGATCCTATTCTTCCTAATACTGCTGGCATATTTCCCTCGCAGCCAACGGAATGGGTAGATTTGGAACTTTTCCTGGTATTGAGGGATATTTTACGGCAGGCCTCGAGGGCAGTGGTGCCATTATAGGCATTGCAGACATAGCTCAGGAAGTTTTCGTAGTCCTGCAACAGGAGAAGAACGCAATTTCTTGAAGATCCCAATGATAGAACGACAGTGGCAAATGTTCATCAATGGTCTAAATGAATAAAAACTACACATATGCATAACCAAACTTGGTGGCAATCGTAAAGCGTTGGGAATCTGATTTATGAGAAAGGAACAAACCTCATAAAGTGGCTGTCCATCCACAACTACCCATGGCACATACTGATGCGGAGGCTGGAGTGCACTGGTTTCAGTTGCATACTGTAGTTCAAGCTGCCAAAGAATAATTTCACTTATATTGTGTTCCTTTTTCATAAAAATCACATAACAAACGAGAAAACGAGAAAATGAGAAGCAGAATTTGCACCGTCCTACTCAACAGAATAACAGAGGTTGTTCCAACAATGCCATGATCAAGAATCAGTGAAATGTTAAAAAAAAAAGTGTTTTGACAGCGTGATGCATCCTACCCTTCACCTCTACTACCTATGCTGTCTTTGTGTACATGCTTCCTCTGTGTAATCAACTTGTTTCATGTAGTTTGGCCATATGCCACTAAAACACAAACTATTAGAGTAGTGGAAGGGTCAGGTTTCCAATGTTCTACAAATTTGAGGTACTACTTGCATGCCCAATTCGTACCATACAGTTAATAATCCAGTAATACAAGTGGCGGAAACATATACAGTCCGACAATATTTGGACACTACGCTTTTGCACGGCCTGCAATATACAACTCATATAATTGAAGAATCACCTTTTCAAACTCATACAGCAGAAAATCATGAGAGAAGACATAAAGTTCGATCCTTGTTAAAATACAATTAAATATGCATGCAGATGCATTACGAAGGCATGTTTTAAGTTGCAACTTTTTGAATTCTGTGAATAATTAATGAGCTGAATACAACAAGCACAGAAAACTAACCTCTTTACCAAGTCCACTGCTGTAGCATTCAGCAATAGGTTTTGAATCCAAGCCCAGTTTCTCGTAACATGACTCCCACTGGGGATACTTGTGCTTGTAAACCAAACTCTCGACGCAATAAATGAAAGGAAAATGATCGTTCTGCACAACAGTGATAGTGAACCAGAATTAGCGTTTCTAACTGAAATACTACTTTCTGTTAAGTCTGGCAAAAGTCCATAACTGGCATTCAAATTAGGATACATTTCTATAAAACCAACTGACAACCCTATATAGTACGAGCACTAATTATCCAAGTAGATTGAAAAATAATTACATAACGAATCCAAGGAAATATCACAAAGAATTCAGTAAATAATTCTAAAATGATTTATCAGTTTAACTAAACCACCATTTTATTACTATACAATAACCATCGAATAACAAACACCATTGCACCATGAAATATTTTGCAGGAAAATACTAAAAAAATGCTTAGTTAGGATTATAACTAGTTTGATCAAGGCTTACCAATGCAGGCCAGATCTCGATCGCACAGGCTTCCACAGTGTTCAATAAACATTCAGACGGACCATGCTGCAACCATAAAGAAATCCCAAGTTGACAAATTGAAATTGAAACACAAGTGAAATGCATAGCAACACTCAGAAAATTAAAACTTAAGAAAGAATAGACAAAACCCACATGTTACAATGTTTAGGCAAATTACTTTGTTCCAAAAATTAAGGACAATCATCATTCAAAGGACCGGTCAACGATTAAACCCCGATTTAAAAAAAAAGAAAAAAAAAAGAAAACAGGTTGGATTAGAGGACCTGGCAAGTGAATGTGTCGTTGTTTCTGAGCTTGGCATTACCCCAAGGAGAAAGCTTGAGATCAACAATGGAGATCAGGTCATCTTCGAAGAGCTTGACAAGGTAATTCACAATGAAGTTGGCACTGTAGGGGCAGAGGGACTCATAATACAAAGCCAACGAAACTTTACCAGAATCTGAAGGTGGAGTTCTGGCTGCAGAAGAAGGGGGTGTGAACACAGCAACCAAGACGAGGCAGGACATAAGAGAAAAAGAAAAGGTTCTACTTTCAAGCCGAGCGGACGCCATTGAATGATTAGGAAAGCTGAAAGAGAAAGGAAGAGCTTATTAGGTGTTTATGGGGTTGTTACTCAAGCGTTAATTACGCCATTTGTGAATCCTGTTGAACAGAGCAAGAACCAGAGATCAAGTCAGAGATTTTGCCTTTGCCCAAAATTGGTGGATAACAAGTGGAAAATTCAGACAAATAGTTGGCAGTTGATCTGTTTGTTTCTTTTTTAACAGTTGGCAGTTTGTTGTTACCTAAATACATGTACGATGTTTGACCAAAAAAAATACATGTAAGATATAAATTCATCGTCTATAATTTCGTTAATATTCCGTTATACCGTATTTTCTCCTTCTCTTCTTTTACTAAATTTTAGTCAATTATTTGGTGATATTTCAGTATTTCTCTAAATAGTGGTATTTAATAAATAATAGGTTTTACTCTTTTTCTCTTTATGCTTATGTTTTCAGAGTAAGATTCTCTCCCCTCTAAATTCCTCTGTCCTCCCCCTGTCCTCCAATCCTCTCCTATTTGTATGGTTACAATTAAGTCACGTTAATATTTTTTTTTTTTTTTTTGTTTTTTTTGTTTTGAACAAACGTTATTATCAACACTAAGAGGGAGGGGGTGGGCTACAATGGGCTGGCAATACTGTGGTTCAAATTCACCTTTGACAAGAATCGAACCTAAGACCTCTGACTTACAAGTGAATACCACTAGACCAGAGTACTAAGTGGCAGTCACGTTGACATCTGTTGACTATTTTTATAGAAAGAGAAAGACAAAGGTCAAAGATGAAATTACTGACTGGTCATTGGCACAGAGGTCACCTAGAAGCCTAAACTAAAACAAATATACTTAGTCTCTAGTCTCTACCCATGATAATTTGACAGTGTGCAAGAACTCTTCTTTGTGTATTGCCCTTAGACTTACTTCCTTGTTTCAATTTGCCCTTGTACTTTGTTCTTTCAATTTTTTTACGAGCCTCAATCTTTCAAAATGTGTCAATTTGTCCCTGCCATCAAATCTGTCAAGTTGGGAGCTTTTCTCATCCATTTAAATGTAGAACTAGCAGAAAATGTTACAACTTTGACGAGGTGGGGCAAACTGACATGTTTTCAAAGATTAAGGAACACATAACCAACTTGAAAGTCAATGAGACAAATCAACGAAATGTCATAAGTTGCGAGGCATTGCTAATTTACCGTTTTAAAACGTAATTTATGCATAAGTATAATTTAATATCAATCGCTTTATAGTGTTCAAACCAACATCATTTGATCGTCTGAATTCATCTCCTTCCGCAAATTACATTTTGATACGTGTAAAAAGTAACTAGTATAGCAAAATTAAATTACTTTACATGACATGTCAAATTTTAGGCTTTTTAGCCAAAATGATCCATAAATTTGCATAACTCCTCACTTTGGTCCCTATTATTTGAAATTAATAGAAGTATTTCTGAGTTGTCCACCATCAATCATTTTGGTAATTCCATAAAAAATCTCCATTAAATAAGGCTAAAACGATAAAAATACCCTTAATTTTTATCAAATCATTTGGCCCATTGTTTATTAAACTAAGGGCATTTTTATTAATTTGATCATTATTTAATATAATTTTTCATGAAATGATCAAAATTATTGATGGTAGACAAATTCAGCTTCTACTGATTTTTTATTTTAAACATCATGAACTAAAATGAAAAATTATGCATCGCAAAGAACATTTTGGCTATAAAGCCCAAATTTTAAGGTTTTAACACATGCAAAAGTAACTTATATTACTGTAAAAAAAAATACATTACTTTTATATTCCATGTCAAACTGTAATTTACCAACACAAATAATTTATCAACTCAAAGAAGGAGATAAGTATGAGCAGATAGAGAGAGGGACCTGGCAAGTGATGGTGCTGTTGGATCCAATCCTGGCGTTGCCGTAGGGATAGAGCTTCAGATCGGTGACGGAGATGATTCCGGTTTCGAAGAGCTTGATCAGATCATTAACAATGAATTGATAACTGTCGGGACACAGCGTTTCGTAGTAGAGGTCCACTCTGACTTTGTTGCTACTGCTGCTGCTTCTGCTCTCGGAATAAGCGGCGTAGGTTGGAGAGAGCGAAACGGAGCAGAGGAGGAGGAGGAGGTGGAGGAAAGAAGGAACAGATGAGGAGGCCATTTGGTGGGGGGCACTTGTATTTTGGGATGTTGTCTTTTGGGCTGAGGACTTACAGCCACCGCTCAAAATATTTTTTTATTTTTTATTGGAATTCAATGCCCGAAAATTCAGTAATGTACGTGCCCTGAAAAATAGTCCTAGTTCGAAGGTGGATGTTGGAAGATGGATACTTTGGGATGTGCCTGTTGATTTTCAGTGGGTAGTTTTTGTTTGTTATGTTGAGCTTCAATTTCAAATTTGGGAGTCAAGGCCCAATCCAGATACCCCAATCCGTGCCTGCTTCCCCATGGCCCATACACAAAACACACAGTAGTGCTTTGAGAAAGAAGAAACTTTTTGTCCATGGTCACACCGGTATAACTACTATCAATTTATTTATGAATTTGTTTTTATGTTCGCCAGACTGTCACATTGTGTTATTAGTTTTAGTGTTATAGTATGAATGAACGATATGATCAGTATTTGTGAGCATAAGGTCAAATAGTACATAAAAATACACATGCTGTATGAGTGAATTAGTAGTATTTTGTAAAAGTGTGATAATCACACAATAGAATTTCTCTATATTGAAAAATTCTCTTGGGTCAATAACCGTGCACATATCCAAATGTTTTAATGAGTAGATGACATGGTTGAAACTTTAGGAATGTAGGGTATTATATATCGGTATTGAAATTCTATACAGATAATAATACTGCTCTAAAAGTGAAAATTAATTGTTTCTTTTTTTAAGTGGATGAGCTAGTGGCTTCGTCACGTTAATTCATCATTCCAAAAACCAAAAAGACTCACAAAGATATTTAAGTCTCCGTAATCATGTGAAATCAGAACTAAACGACTAGGCTATCAATCAAGCCATGCTGTTGCCTATTGAGTAGAAGTTGAGACTTGGAGCGTAATCTTCAGAAACGATGGCGCTTCCCTTGAATGTCGTCGAATCCTTCTTGGAACTGTAAGTGTCCTGCAATTTAATCATCGCCATAGCTGCAAGATTTCACCACAAGACAGTTAAGAAAATCTCTTTTCGCCTTCTTCATGAATCATGATCAAGCTTTCCTTTTGTGGACGGAAGCATTAATGCTTGATGGTACCTCCTCCTCTCTTTTTCTTCTTCTGTTGTTCCTCGATGACCAAGGAACCTCTGCCTCTGTGCAAACAAAAACACGTCCGCTTTGTTTTCGATCAGCTTCCATTTGATACCGACTCTTCAACTTCTCAGCTGCCTTACTTTCCTTCTCGTTCACCTCCACTTTTGCCTCCAACAGTTCTTTCCATCTGAATGCAGCATTCGCGTTCTTAGTGTTTTTCGACAGCCTGATCGGCCCTTGAAGCACCGAACTCCTCCATGTAGAATTTCCACCACAACTTCTTGGTAACTGGACTCATATCTATGCCTCAACATTTATTTTTTGGGCCAAATCGTAATAACAGAGAAATAATGGCTAGAAAATTTCTTGACCATCACAGAACACTCCTGACCGGATCCGCCACAAACCATTTCTCTCCCTCCCTTGCCAACCCACCCGCCACCACCACAATCACCGCCTGGCCACAATCTGTTTTCGTCGAACTTGGAAATTGGATGGATAATAAGAGAGAAATTTGCAGATGAAAAAAGTGCAGGCTGCAGATGGGAAAATCAAACGTTAAGTTTATAATGCCATATTTGATAATTGATATGAACTGGTGCTGCAAAAACAGAATATAACAATTTGTCAAAATATAGGTTAACCATTTAACATAAAGCAAAACAAAATCGTCATACCAATCTGATTTCTACCTAAAAAGAATAGAACAATGTGTCGATGTTCGGGTCACACACAGAAAAATTCAAAGGAGTTGAAATCCAGTCATGCCTTGTAACATTTATTTTGTTCACATCCCTTGCTCTTTAGGCTCTCAACAACATTCTTGATATTTTGATCCATGGGAATGAATTCTAAATCCAAGTTCATTAGCTTCTTCGCTCCGTTTTTATTCCCTCAGCAAGCCGTGTTGGGTGTCCTTTGGCAAACTGCACAAAAGTACGCGCATTATCAGAAAACCAGACAACTAAAACATAAGATATGCACATAGTTTCGGTTGCATATCCATTTTGCAATACCAGAATTTACCTGGGAACCTTGTACTCAGGGTGAAGTTCAGCAACCTTCGCCATAAAGTCGCCATAATGTGATATAGCTTCAATGGACAAGTGCCTAGCGGTCGCTGATTTGTTCTCGTACACTAAAATGTGCGTGAGAGCTACATCTTTAAAATGCATAGATCCCATAAAGAAGTCCTCATATGTTTCAGTGCAGCCTACAGCAAAAATTGACAACCTCAAACCTTAACTAGAACAACATAGAAGGCGGCATGGATGGATGAACCCAGGAAACCCAACCAAACCTTATCGACATGAAATTTAAAACGTCAAGAAACAGGTGGTAGAAAGGAGATAGTACCCGGGTCACCATTTGTTGAAAAATATTAAAACGTCAAAAAATTCGTAGACGAACAAATAACAATGCTCAAAGTATTTTAAAGTCATAAATATATGAATGCCCTATTAGACAAATTGCTCTTTGAGTAATCATTCGAATTAAATTGACAAAAAAAAAAAAAAAAAAAAATACCAAGACTTCAGATTTGGTCTGACTGGAGGGAGCTAGAAATTAAGTAGTGGATAAAAAGCATAAAACCCTAGCAACCGCGGTTGTTTGCTTGGCATATATACATACATACGTACATATATATATATGCTGTCTAGCTTACCTTAATTAGTAACTCATTCAACGTAGTGGGATTTTGGAATTAATACAGCTTAATTTTGATCATAGTCGTGTCTTGAGGAGGGAACCAGCGCCGCACCAAGTGGCTTGGATGTTTATTTGACCTAGGCCTCTGCACAATTATCTGCAATTTAGAGTACAAATAATTATAATTGTTTTTTTTCATACTCTTTTCACCTTAAATAAATTGCATTTGTACATGCATATCCAAATCAAGTAAAAAAATCAAAGCACTGCAACTCACCAATATGAAACGTCATCACCGGCAAAGCATGAAACTCGATGTTTGGGACGTGAGAAATCTTGGGCCTCTCCTCATGCTTGCAACCTTCTTCAAGTTTCGGACACCAGAAAATGGTAAGGTTCTGCAGTGGTATTTTGCAGAGGAAGTCTGGCAGTGTTTCCAGAGCATAGCACTGACTTATTTCCAATGAAAAAAGGCATGGCATGATTGTGATTCCAGAATCCCCTTTGTTCCACCCTTTCACGTCTTCCCAGCGCTTCCAAGACGACATTTTGTAAAAGTGGAGTTGCTTCAGTTTTGGGAATAATATTGATGAGGATGACTTGAATGAAGAAGATGTTTGATCATCTTCTACTCCCAAAAACTCACCACCAACCTTTCTTACACCCGACATCTCCCCTACGTACAGTTTTTCGAGGAACGGCAATCTCCCAAGAGGAGGCAAACTTTCACAACCCGAATTATCCTGCAGAGTAAGGAATCGTAACTTTTTTAAAGAAAACATCCAATTAGGCCAGGTGGAGCCAAAATTCCCATCAATCCCTAAGGATTCAAGATTATCATGTGGTCGTAAGACATTCATTATTCGTACAATGCTTTCTCCAACCTCGCACAATTCAGCAAAATCAAGCTGGAGATGAAAAAGTTGCTTGTTGTCCCGCAATTGTGCTTCACCAACTTGGCTCCCATCTTTCAACTTCCCCAGTATTCTTATTGTGAGATTTCCCTGAAGGTGGTTCAAGGTTCTCAGATCTCCAACTTGAAATGCTTCGTCGTTGTCAACAGAAAGCAGAGGACACACGTCCAGTGTTTGCAAACTTGTTAATCTCCCTATCCCTTTTGGCAAGTGCTTCAATGAGTAACTCCCACCAATGTAAAGATGCTTTAAGCTTATCAACTTTCTCATGTTATCCGGCAATGTTTTAATTGATTTGCAGCTCCGAATGTCCAAGGTATACAAATTGTATAAATCACAAATGGTGTCTGGTAATTTCTCCAAATTTTGACTCCAAGACAAATCAATATGTCTCAAATGTATCAATTTACCAATCTCTCCTGGGAGTTCTTTGATAGAATTTTGAGACAATTTTATCGTCCTAAGACATTCAAATTGTAAAATGAAACTAGCGTATACCCTAGCAACACTTGAGTTAATTGTTTTGAGCGTACGTAGATTTTTGCAATTGCCTGAAGTGATAAAAAATAAAGCTTGACTGTCAGCTATAGCCATTATGGTCAAATGGCGAACCTTGCTACCCAATGTGTGACATCCCACATCGCCCAGGGGTGTAATCCTTATATGGATATTCCCATCCCTACCTAGCACGAGGCTTTTTGGGAACTCACGAGCAACTTCCCAGTGGGTCACCCATCATGGGATTGCTCTAGCCCCCTTCTCGCTTAACTTCGGAGTTCCTACGGAGCTCTGATACCAATTGTCACATCCTGGCCCGAGGCGGACCACTTCCCAAGCCCGCTCCACCACCGTAGCACGATATTGTCCGCTTTGGGCTTACCATTCCCTCACGGTTTTGTTTTTGGGAACTCACGAGCAACTTCCCAGTGGGTCACCCATCATGAGATTGCTCTAGCCCCCTTCTCGCTTAACTTCGGAGTTCCTACGGAACCCGAAGCCAGTGAGCTCCCAAAAGGCCTCGTGCTAGGTAGGGATGGGAATATCCATATAAGGATCACATCCCTGGACGATGTGGGATGTCACACAATGCCTCTATTTTATGGTTTGCACCCTCAGCCTCCGTAATTAAACATTCCTTCTTGGTGATAAATTGTACAAAGTCATGTACAATGTCATGCATTTTGCAACCTATTATTACACCAGTGTTGGAGTGTTTCTCAAAATCTTGGAAAAAAGATCGCGCAACTAAATTATCAAAAACAACTTGACCAATTTTTCCTTTATCTTTATTCTCTCTAGAATTAAGATAATCTTGTGCCATCCAAAGATTAATCAACTCATCTCTACTACACTCATAATCTTTTGGAAAAATAGCACAATATAAAAGGCAACATTTGTTTCTCGGGGCCAAATCATAATAACTTAGAAATAATGGCTGGAAAACTTCTTGCTCCACTTCTTCCCAATCCCATATTTTACTATTCAGAACCTTCAACCATTCACTCCTTGTTCTCTTATTGCGCATCATACTGCCTAAAGTCTTTGCAACAAGTGGCAAACCCTTACACTTTTTTACAATCTCCCCACTGATTTCTCCAAACACCTCAAACTCGCCTATTTCTCTATTAGAAAATGCCATGTGATTAAAGACTGACAAACAATTTTGTTCGCTCAACTCCACAAGATTGATCACGTGAGAGGTTGCCCTCGTCATATTAGCAACATTTTGTTTTCGGGTGGTTACCAATATTCTGCTGCCCTCAGCCCCATTTTGCATCAATGAAAATTTTAATTGATTCCACTTTTTACTGTCTTCGGTACACACATCATCCAACACAAGAAGAAACTTTACCCCCTCAATGGATCTAGACATATATTCTAAGACATGATCCAACTCATTTGAACTTGAGGAAGCATCACCACTAATCGCTTTGGCAATCTTTATCTCATCGAAAGGCTCTGACACACAAACCCATATTCTCTTTTGAAAATGAGCTTTAACTTGGCATCATTATAAGCTAGTTGAGCCAAAGTTGTCTTTCCCATACCTCCCATCCCTACAATAGGAATGATGAGGAGCCCCCTCCCTTCTCTACTAGTATCACTCACCAACTTCCTTATCAAACTGTCTTTTTTCTTTTCTCGACCAAATATCTCAGATATATCGACAAAAGACGAAGTTTGCTGTTTTTGAATGACTTTTTCAGTAAGCTGAAAATTATACATTTGTCTTTGCTTATAAATCTCAGCTAACTCCCCATTTAGATCCTTTATCTTGTGAGCAATTTCATGACGACTAATTACCTTGCCGACCGGGCCAAGACCAAAACAACGAGCGAAAATAGAGAAACATACCTTCTTCTGTGGAGCAAGATGAGTTGCACCTTCTCTTTCTCGTTTCTCAATTTGTTGTCTCAGAATGTCAGTGTTCCACTCATCCAACACATCCACCATCTGGTACGATATTTCCTTCAGGTTATCCAGCCAGTGTTGCACGTTGGCTTCCTTCATTTTCCTTTGCTCTGCATCCTCAAGCACAGCTTGAATAGCTTTGAGATTCCCAGCGAATTTTTCAACTTCTTTCTTAACATTTAGAACGAGTTTCACCTTGTCCTCTACGTACTCATAAGCCATTGCAGCCAGCTTCTCTAGTAGCGTGGAAACAAGCGCATCAGCCATATTCAGGTATAGAAACTCAGAAATCGGTTGAGAATGGAGAAGAAGTCGGCAGTGTAGGAAAGATATATGAAGAGGAAATTAATGCAGGATGGTTGTACTATTGCTTTTCTTCTTTGCTAGTTTGTATAGACAGTGGACACCTTTGGTTTCCCGTTTGCTTAAATAATGCAAGATTCTTTGCTCTTATTACCAAAAAGATTTGCGTTGATGCTGCTGCTGGTTTTGTTCTACCTAGTTATTTGCTTTGCTTTTAATCATAAAAAGAAAGATGGGAATATAACGTGACTTATTACCAAAAATATTTGCCTTGATGCTGCTGCTTACTCTCCTTGGATGAAAGGAATAACAAATTTTGAGGGATGAATCTATGGTGGCAGTGTCAGCAAGCAAGCTCATTTTTCAGAACGTAAACCTTCTTCCCCGAATCTGAATGTCTTTCTCGAGTGGAGTTAAAAGAAAAGCCCTGCTGTTGTCCGCTTTCAAATTATCAGAAATCTGAACTGTAGTGAACCAAAATACATAATACAAGATCATTGGTTTTGTATTTACTAAATTGTCTAACTTAAGCGTACAAAACTGGGAGAACATAGCCAAAGCGCTAAATTCAATCATGTCTATCCAAAAACTTCTTTATCGGCACCGGAAATGCAACTAATCCGGCACAACCAACACAGGCTACTTGCAGACCAGCTACAACAACACAAGAAATTAGTTTTGCACCAGAGGCTGGAGGAATAAATAAGTTTTGAACTTGCTAACTACGAGACTATAGGCAGGGTATAATTCTTTAAAGTAATGTTTAAAGATATTAAATCTTTTAATGACACCATTTGTCAGTTGTGTCAAAGACTCAGAAAACATTTATCCGTGTTCCTCTCATTCCTACATCTCAGGTTATGCAGTTTTTTGATAAAATTACAAATGCCTTGAATTTAAATAGAACATTGTCAGAAGAGGGACTGCATTTTATCAAAACTAAAATGGCCTCTAGGCTATCAAGCAAGCTCTGCTGTTGCCTGTTTTGTGGTAGTCGAATTTTGGAGCGTAATCTTCAGAAACGATGGTGCTTCGCTTGAATGTTGTCGAATCTTTCTTGGAACTGTAACTCTTTGCTTTCTTCATGTTCAAGCTTTCCTTTTTTCCGGACGGATACATTTTCGCTGCCAACCCCAAGGTGTTTCTGCTTCTGCTTCTACTTCTTTTGCTGGTCCTTGATGATGACGGAACCTCTGCCTCCGTGCAAACAACAACTCGCCGGCTTTGTTTCCGAGCAGCTTCCATTTGATACCGACTTCAACCTCTCAGCTGCCTTCTTTTCTTTCTTGTTGACGTCCTCCAGCTTTGTCTCGTAGAGCTCCTTCCATTCGAATGCGGCATTCGACTTCTTGGTGTTTTTGACCGCCTGATCAGCCCTTGAAGCACCGAACTCCTCCATGTAGAAATTCCGCCACAACTTAATCGGTGACTGGACTCAAATCTCTGCCTCTGGTACTCTTCTCTACGCACCTCAACTGCTCGACCGTACATTTAATCTGGTAGGATTTTCTCGAGAACATTGGAATCCACTTTGCTAACGTCCCCGCCAAGGTGGCGCATTATATCAAACACCGAAGATGGAGGAGCTGTTGCTGCTGCTTTTGCTTCCACAGTACTAGCCATGTTAGTAATTACTTGCTATTAGTCCTTTTAACTTTCGGTGCGGTGAAAATCAAGAGAAATTCTCTCATTATACAAAGAATTTGATGTAGACTGTGGGAGGACTTACGTGGAACTGGTTAGCCACCACGTAGCGTCCCAGTCCAACAATGCACTGATATTCTAACTTACAGCTACACCGATTAAGGTGTGAACTTTAAGGTAAACTTATCGTACACTCATATTAATATTATTTTCTTCACAGAACAAGGAATATTCAAGGGAGTTGAAACAACCATTCAGGTTACATATCCTCGCTACTAGTACAATACATACCTAGATCCCTGATCAGTTTCATATCCCTGCAGTTTTATTTATGAAATAAATCCCTTGCTCTTTAGGCTCTCAACACCATCCTTGATAATTTGATCCATGGGAATGAATTCTAAACCCAAGTTCATTAGCTTCTTCGCTCCGTTCTTTTCCCTCAGCAAGCCCGGTTGGGTGTCCTTTGGCAAACTACACAAAGGCAAACATATTAGCTCGATCATTTTCAAAATCAGGCACTCACACCACCTGAAATTTTTTTTAAATTCTGCCAAGGCAAGCAACAATGCACCAAAAGGTTGAAAAACTAGGAAATCAACATTTGGAAGGGATTCTGAATTAGACCAAAGAAAGACGATATATGTACATCTATACCCGCATGAAACTCTTTTACAGGAAAAAACAGATTTCAATTCGCTATTTTGGTCACGAATATCAAACAAGTGATGGGAGGAAAAAAAAGAAACAAAAAACCGTAGTCCTCCAGCCGTAGAAGAGTTCAGTGTCTCTAAGAAACCTCGGTACAAAATCAAGACAGAGTATATTTTAAGTTGTGCTTCTGAAAAGGGATGACACATTCACTTATCAGGAAACCAAACATCTAAAACATAAGATATGCACACAATTTCATTTGCAAATGCATTTTGCGGGCCAAAATTACCTGGGAACCTTGTACTCAGGGTAAAGTTCAGCAACCTTTGCCACAAAGTCACCATAATGTGATATAGCTTCCACACACAAGTGCCTACCTGCTGCTGATTTGTTCTCATACACTAAAATGTGCGCTTAAGCTACATCTTTAAAATGCACAGATCCCATAAAGAAGTCCTCATATGTTTCAGTGCAACCTGCAACAAAGATTGAACAACTCAAATCTTACTTTATACATGGTGTTTCTAGGGCCTCATCCCTTTTCTCAGTCCTCCCGAAGGAGGAATCCAAACAAACTTCATCAAAAATCCTTAGAACTTAAAGAAACGTGTGCTAGAAAAAGAGGTGTAGAAGAGTTCCTTTATGATCACACACATGCATGCACACATAATATACCTTCTCCAAGATTAGGGACTAACTGGAAAACAATCAGCAATCTCGACTGTTATGAAGGAAGAAATATTCCAAGTGCTCAGGTATCAAACTCAATCTTTCTTTAGCATAAATGTCTTAAGAAAAATAAAATACCTAATTTTTAGTTCATCAACCAACCGCAGCCTCATACATAATAAGTGGGAAATGTTCTCTTGCCATTTAGATGTTATATCATCGTACAAACTGTCAATTAAAGATCAAACTTCGTCTAAATTTGTGATTCGAGTGCAAATTTCACAACATTACATAGCATACTATCAGGCAAGAGAACATTAACCGCTAGTGGAGTATTCAAATAACTTAAGAGGGCAGTCCTAGAGGATATTCTAATACAAATTTGCAGAGCAAAGTACCCTCAAGAAGGCGAACGAGCATCAACATGCTAGCATTGAGCCTGGGTGAGATAACAGGGCCCATCACCGTGCCTGGATTCACCACAACCACATCCAGCCCCTTCTCCTTGGCAAATTCCCACGCAGCTTTCTCTGCCAGCGTTTTTGATAATGGATACCACAACTAGCCAAACACCAAACACAATCAGCATTACAGTCCCCAATTGTGATAACTTCAAGTAGTTAAAAATGAAGAATTAATAATCAAAGATGAAAGATACAATACAAGCAGGGGAAAAGCATACCGAAAGTTACAAACTTTCAATAAGAAAATAGAATGCGGACATTAGGCAGACAATAAACCGTATATAAACAGCGGTTTTTCAAAACACAACTAGGCATTGGAGTAACTCACTCCCTTCTGCTTGCAGTAGTCAATGTCTGTCCAGCAATCCTCGCCCTTGACCTTATCAGACGGCCAGCTTCGGCTGGGAGTGATGGCGGAAATGGATGACGTCAGCACCACACGGCTGACCCCAGCGTGCTTCGCCGCCGTCAGAACATTGAGCGTTCCTTTGATCGCCGGGTCCAGAAGCTCCTTCTGCAGATTAAACAAAAAAAGCACCACGCTTTCAAAATTACGCATAATTAATCAAACATAATCAAAATTAGAAGGAATCTGATAATGTGTACTCGTGCGAACCTCGGGGTCGTGGACTTGATCGACGATGCAGGGAGAGGCGAGGTGGAAGACGCCGGAGCAGCCATTGACGGCGGCGAGTATGGAGTTGTAGTCAAGGAGGTCAATCTGGAAGAGACGGAGGCGCGACTCTGCTCCCTCTACTAACGCTTCTAGATGCTTCGTCTCGCCTTCGTCCTCTGCAATACAGAAAATGAAGGCGTTTATTCAATTTAGACTGAAAGCGAATGGAATTGAAATGAAATGAATGACATTGTGGCAGTTGTGTAGATAAAGTGAAAAGACAGAGGAAATTTACTGAGATCCTTGACGGTGGCCTGGACGGTGTAATCACGGTGGAGGACGAGACGGACGAGCCACGATCCAATGCAGCCGCTTCCACCGGTGACGCATACGACCTCACCCTGCTTCGACATCCTCCCTCCTGTGTCCCTTTGCTTTCAGCTGTCGAGAGCTCTTCAGTTATTTCCAGCCGATTGTTGTTGGTGATCAAGTTGAATTGGACCGCGTGGATATTTTTCTTATAGAAAGGCCCAAAACAATAAACATCCATGATCTTATTCTTCTTCACTTTTTTTTTTTTTTTTCTTTTTTTTGCACTTTACACTTTACACCTTAAATTAATTGCATTTGTACATTATCCAAACGAAGTAAAAAAATAAAATCAAGGCATTAGAATACTAGAAATTATCAATCTCGACGTTTGGGATTTCAAAAATCTTGGGCCACTGTCCTTTTTTGCAACGTCCGGCAAGTTGCGAACACGAAGAAATGATAAGATTCTGCAATGGTGTTTTCCATAAGAAGCCTGGCAGTGTTTCTAGATCAAAGCACTGAATTATGTATAAAGAAGAAAGGCATGGCATGATTGTAATTTCACGATCCACGTTCCACCCTCTCACGCCTTCCCAGTCCTTGCAAGACGCCAGTCTGTGAAATTGGAGTCGCTTCAATTTTGGGAACAATATTGATGAGGATGATTTGAATGAAGAAGATGTTTGATCATCGTCTCCTACTCCCAAAAACTCGCCACCAACCTTTTTTACACCCAACATCCTCCCTACGTACAGTTCTTCAAGGAAGGGCAATTTCCCAAGAGGAGGCAAAACTTGACAACCCTTGTTCCCCGACAGAATAAGGAATCGCAGCTTGTTTAAAGACATCAGCCAATTAGGGAAGGTCGAGCCAAAATACACATCATTGTAATTCCAATTAATATCTAAATATTCCAGATCAACGTGCGGTCGGAAGACATTCATTATTCGTACACTGCAGTCTCCAGCCTCGTAGACCACTTTTCCAAAATCAAGTTTGAGATGAAAAAGTTGCTTGTTGTCCCTCAACTGTGCTTCACTCACATCTTTCACCTTCCCCAAAATTCTTATTTGGAGACTGCCCCGGAGCTGGTTCAAGTTTCCCAAATCCCCAACTTGAAATGCTTCGTCGTTGTCGACAGAAAACAGAGGACACACGTCTAGTGTCTGCAAACTTGTTAATCTCCCTATCCCTTTTGGCAAGTACTCCAACGAGCGGCACCCCCCAACGTAAAGATGCTTTAAGCTAATCAACTTTCTCATGTTATCAGGCAATTTATTCAGTGATGTGCATCCCCGCAGATCCAAGGTATACAAATTGTATAAACCACAAATGGTGTCTGATAATTTCTTCAAATTTTCACTCTCAGACAAATCAATATGTCTCAAATGTACCAATTCACCAATCTCTTCTGGGAGTTCTTCGATGGACGTATAAGACAAACGCAACTTTATCGTCCTAAGACTTTTCAATTTTGAAATAAAACTACCATACACCGTATCAACCCTTGAGTGAATTGTTATGAGAGTGCGTAGATTTTTGCAATTGCCAGAAGTGATAGAAAGTACAGCTTGACTATCAGCTATAGACGTTAAGGTCAAATGGTGAACCTTACTGCCCAATAACTCTATTTTTTTGTTTGCACCCTCAGCCTCGGTAATCAAACATTCCTTCTTGGTGATAAATTGCACAAAGTCATGTACAATGTCATGCATTTTGCAACTTATTATTGCACCAGTGCAAAGGTCTTTCTCAAAGTCTTGAAAAAAAGATCGCGCAGCTAAATTATCAAAAACAGCATGACCAATTTTTCCTTTATCTTTATTCTCCCTAGAATTAAGATAATCTTGTGTCATCCAAAGATTAATCAACACATCCCTACTCAACTCATAATCTTTTGGGAAAATAGCACAATATAAAAGGCAACATCTATTTCTTGGCGCCAAATCGTAATAACTTAGAAACAATGGCTGGAAAACTTCTTGCTCCACTTCTTCCCAATCCCATATTCTACTATTCAGAACGTCCAACCATTCACTCCTTGTTCTCTTATTCTGCATCATACTACCTAGAGTCTTTGCAACAAGTGGCAAACCCTTGCACTTTTTTACAATTTCCCTACTGATGTCTCCAAACACCCCAGACTCGACTACTTCTCTATCAGAAAATGCCATGTGATTGAAGATTGACAAACAATTTTGTTCGCTCAACTCGGCAAGATTAATCATGTGAGATGTTGCTCTCATCATACTAGCAACATTTAGTTTTTGGGTGGTTACCAATATTCTATTGCCCTTAGCTCCATTTTGCATCAATGGAAGCTTTAATTGATCCCACTTTTTACGATCTTCGGTCCACACATCATCCAACACAAGTAGAAACTTTACCCCCTTAATGGATCTAGACATATATTCTAAGACATGATCCAACTCTTTTAAACTTGAGGAGGTGTCATCACTAATCGCCTTGGCAATCTTTATCTCATCAAAAGGCTCTGACACACAAACCCATACTCTCTTTTCAAAATGAGCTTTAACTTTGGCATCATTATAGGCTAACTGAGCCAAAGTTGTCTTTCCCATACCTCCCATCCCTACAATAGGGATGATGAGGAGCCCCCTCCCTTCTTCACTCGTATCACTCACCAACTTCCTTATCAAACTATCTTTTTCCTTTTCTCGACCATATATCTCAGATATATCGACAAAAGATGAAGTTTGCTGTTTTTGAATGACTTTTTTAGCGAGTTGAAAATTATACATTTTTCTTTGCTTATATATCCCAGCTAACCTCACATTTAAATCCTTTATCTTGAGAGCAATTTCACGACAAATAATAACCTTCCCGACTTGGCCAAGACAAAAACTACGAGCGAAGATAGCGAAACTTACCTTCCTCTGAGGAGCAATATGAGTTGCACCTTCTCCTTCTTGTTTCTCAACTTGTTGTCTTAGGATGTCTGTGTTCCACTCATCCAGCACGTCCACCATCTGGTACGATATTTCCTTCAGATTGTCCAACCAGTTTTGCACGTTGGCCTCCTTCAATTGCCTTCGCTCTGCATCCTCAAGCATAGATTCAATAGCTTTGAGATTCCAGGCGAATTCTTCAACTTCTTTCTTAACGTTCAGAACGAGTTTCACCTCGTCCGCTACGTATTGATAAGTTGTTGAAGCCAACTTGTCTAGTAGTGTGGAAACAAGTGTATCGGCCATGTTCAGGGTTAGAAACTTAGAAATCGGTTGAGCGTCGGGAAGAAGAAAAAGTCGGCCGCGTAGGAAAGTATATATGAAGAGGAAACTAATGCAGGATGGTTGTGCAATTGCTTGTCTTCTTTGCTAGTTTATATAGACAGTGGACACCTTTGTTTTCCCGTTTGCTCTTTACAATGCAAGATTCTTTGCTCTTATTCCCAAAAAGATTTGCCTTGATGCTGCTGTTTACTCTCCTTGGATGAAAGGAATAACAAATTTTGAGTGTGAATCTGGAGTGGCAGTGTCGGCAAGCAGACAATTTTTTTAGAACGTGAACCTTCTCAGAATCTCAGATAAACAAACATGATCACTTACGAATCAATCCTCGATAACAGAAGCAAGCATTTATGTCACGGTGAAGCGGTATTTGGCATTCGTGCCGCTGTTTTCTTAGGCAATTATTTTTTTGGAAAAATTCTACTAATGTTATTTGATTGAGACTTTATTGTTTTTCTGGTTTTGATCGAAATTTCTAACATTAATTTATTAATACAACCATGTTTATATATATAAGAAACATTTAAGGGAAGGGATCCTCATTTTTTTTTTATAAAAATAAGGATTAGTTGTAGAGTCAACACCACATTGAACTTTAACGATCTGAACAGTCTATTTTTCAAATTGCACCTCATAGAACATCTTTGCAAAATATTTGCGTGGCGGTTTGTCAAATTACAAACCTAAATCAATGATCATACCGCTAGAAATACAATGTAGATTCTTATGGGAAATAAACCCCGCAGCGGTGGCTGATATGAACTACAATTTAGTGATTACCTTAATGACTATTAGGGGTTTAATTCAGAATTATTAGGCTCAATTTCTGTTGTTTAGTGAAGTTTGTTATGCCCGTTGGCATTTAAGGTGTCTTGTTTTGTTTAAAATGAACTGAGCTCCCCCAAAATGTATCAGATCAGAATTTACAAAAGAAATCAAATACAAAAATATTGAGCTCGGCTCTTCTCTCTTCCTTCCCTCTCTTCTATGTGTAATAGTTAAGGTTGAGCTAGGGTTGACAATTAGGTTCTATCAGGTGTATTCAAACTATAAAAATCTCGACTGTAGTCAAGAGAATGCATAATACAAAATCATTGGATTTGTATGATCGCCAGAACATCCTTTCATAAATTTGGGATAAATAATCATAACAAGGGCTCAAGTTGAACCTAAGCAAAAACATTTGTATCACCGCACAGGCAACGCGCTAAACTCAATCATGTCCATCCAAAAACTTCTCTATCAGCACCAAAAATGCAGAAAAGCAAGCGCAACCAACACAGGCCGCTTGCGGACCTGCTAGAACAGGACAACATAAGGAGGTATAAGAGTCTAATCTTAATATGCATGAAAACAAATTATGCAGATAGTAGGACTATGATGAGCATAACACTAACAAGGCCGGTACTTGTCCGGTTTATGCTTCTTTCACCCATGTTATATCACATATCTTTTAGGGCAAGGTAGTGTTCCATCAATGGAAATTACCAACATTCTACACAAGTAGAGTCGCGGACTCTGGATTCTTGTTTTGATGTCGCATGAGAAATAAAACCAGAATCTGTGGCTGAATTCATTGAATTATAAGGGTATATGCAACCTCTTAATATTTGAAATTATCGTGATGTAATAACAAATACAACAAAGAATCAACCTATAATGCTTGTCTAACTACTAGAATCCCTTATAAATAAACATGATGGCTAATGAATGAATTCCTTGATTCAAAATGAATCCTTCGACAACAGAAGAATCCACGAGGATTCTTATTCAATCTCCAATTTGATAAAGTAAACCAAATCTAATTATATTAAAGACACACAAACATGAAAATATAAACTCAAACACGAAAGTTGTGATGATTATATAAGCAAATAAAAACAGAATAGAAAATTAAAACTAAGATTAAATAGAAAAAAACGTTGGGTTTTAAGGCAAGGGATGAAAGTCTAGGGATTCATAATCAACCACAAGCAATCCAGATTAGGTTTCAATGCATTCAATGTTGAAGTTGTTGGAATCTCCTAGCCGTTAGGGTTAGGGTTCCTTGTTTTTAAGGTTTAGTTTTAGTCATGCAAATAATCTCTCCCATACTTGAGGGACAAGATTGCATTTTCCATTTCAAACCTAGTCATGCACCACAATCTTAGGCCTTGTAAATCGTGGGTTGTTATTTCCTTTCTTATATCATTTTAAGGCTATTTAACAGCCACAAGTGTTATTCAATTCAAGAAGAATCCGCCCAGTTTTCTAGTGCAATCAAGTCTTAAGCTCACAAAAGCTTTCTGCTATTTTCTTGGTTCTAAGATTTGGTATCAGAGCCCCACCATGGGGCCTGATCAAAGCCTGCAACAAAGTAACTAGCGTGAAGGAACAAAGATATGACATCTGAAAACAGTTTCGTGCAATGTGCCATTCCGAGGTTTGATGGACACTATGATCACTGGAGCATGCTAATGGAAAACTTTCTACGTTCCAAAGAGTATTGGAACTTGGTGGAGACGGGAATCACTGTAGAAGCAGAAGGAGCTGATTCAAGCGAAGCATAGAAGAAAGTGATTGAAGATCAAAAGTTGAAAGATTTGAAGTGCAAGAACTATTTGTTTCAAGGCATTGATCGTTCGATCTTGGAGACAATATTGAAGAAAGACACTACGAAAGACATCTGGGATTCTTTGAAACAAAAATATCAAGGAACGGCACGTGTAAAATGTGCCCAACTACAGGCTCTTCGAAGAGAATTTGAAGTGATGCCCATGAAGGCTGGAGAATTGATCAACAACTATTTTGGAAGAACTCTCATCATTGCTAATAAGATGAGGATTCATGGAAAGCACATGGAGGATGTGGTGATCATTGAGAAGATCTTGAGGTCTATGATTCCGAAATATGACTACGTTGTATGTTCTATTGAGGAATCAAATGACTTGGATACTTTGTCCATAGATGAGCTTCAAAGTAGTCTTTTGGTGCATGAACAAAGATTTAGCCGCCATGTTGTAGTGGAAGAACAAGCGCTGCAAATCACTTTAGGAGCCCAACAAAGAGGATGAAGTGGAGGTCGAAGTACCTATCGTGGAAGAGGAAGAGGAAGGGGCCGATTTGGGTTTGACAAATCAACCCAAGAATGTTATAATTGTCATGAGCTTGGGCATTTTCAGTAGGAGTGCCCAAAGAAAGCAATGGATCAAAAGGCAAACTATGTAGAGACAAAAGAAAATATGATGTTAATGGCGCATGTTGATTTTTAGGAAGCTGAAACTGAGCACATTTGGTTCCTTGATTTTGGGTGCAGCAACCATATGTGTGGCAAAAGGGATATATTTATTAACTTTGATAGCAGTTTCAAAGAATCAACAAAGTTGGGAAATGAATCAAGTCTTATTGTACAAGGCAAAGGCACGGTTCGAGTAGAGGTGAATGGAATAGTTCACGTAATCATGGAATAGTTCACGTAATCACGGATGTTTTCTTTGTACCAGAACTGAAGAACAATCTGTTAAGCATTGGGCAGCTGCAAGAAAAGGGACTCGCTGTGCTTATTCAACAAGGAAAATGTAAGATCTTTCATCTTGAGAAAGGTCTAATCATTGAAACTTAGATGACTCAAAATAGAATGTTTGTTGTGCTCACTCATTGCACACCACCAAGAGAGACAAATTGTTTCTCCTCTCTGACCACAGATCAGGTCACTCTTTGGCATCGTCGATATGTACACCTCAGCTGGAATGGACTCAAAGTACTCCAACAACAGAAGATAGTGGAAGGGTTACCGCAATTCAAAGACATTCAACGAGTATGTGAAGGTTGTCTGGTAGAAAGACAGCACCATGATCCATTCCCAAAGGAAAGCATATGAAAGGCTTCCAAAAGTCTTCAGTTGGTACATGCTGACATATATGGTCCAATCAATCCAATTTTGAACAGCAACAAATGGTATCTAATCACCTTTATTGATGATTTCAGTAGAAAAACCTAGGTTTATTTTTTGATAGAAAAGTCAGAAACCTTTGCTACTTTCAAAGCCTACAAAGCTAGGGTGGAAAAGGAAACCGGAGCATTCATTCGAAGTCTAAGAACAGATTGAAGGGGTGAGTTCACATCAAAAGAGTTCACAAGCTTCTGTAATGAGAATGGGATACACAGACAATTGACCACTGTATACACTCCCCAGCAAAACGATGTCGACGAGAGGAAAAATCGGACCATTATGAATATGGTACGAAGTATGCTGTCGGAGAAGCAAATTCCTAAAACCTTTTGGCTTGAAGCTGTGAATTGGACGATGCATGTGCTGAACAGAAGTCCAACTCTTGTCGTAAAAAGCAAGACACCTGAAGAGGCGTGGAATGGACTCAAATCATCAGTGAAGCATTTTAGAGTCTTTGGCTATATATCGCATGTCCATGTACCTGACAACAAGAGAGTTAAGCTTGATGCCAAAAGTCTCAAACGTGTATTTCTAGGGGTAAGTGAAGAATCTAAAGCTTATAGGATGTTTGATCTTATCTCAAAGAAGATAATTGTTAGCAGAGATGTAGTCTTTGAAGAAGACCAAGAGTGGAGTTGGGATGATGGCCACAAGCAAGCCATATTGGCTGATTTAGAATGGGAAGTCGACAAAAAGGCAAGTACAGAAGACGAAAACAATGAAGAAAAGTCTGAGGCAGTTGAAGAACTAGAGGAAAATGGGTTCGACAGCAGCAATTTTTTTGAAAGAGACACCTCAAATGTCTATGACTCACTTCCAGAATGACGAGCACGAAAACCACTTGCATGGATGAGAGACTATGAGACTGGTCAAGGTTTCTCCGATGAAGAAGGTGTGAATTTAGCCCATCTACCTTTGTTCACTAATAGTGATCCAATGACATATGAAGAGGCAATGAAAAGTGAAAAATGGAGACATGCAATGGATCAAGAAATTGAAGCAATAGAGAGAAATGAGACATGAGAACTAACAAATCTACTATCAAAAGGAAGGACGGTTGGAGTGAAGTGGATTTTTAAAACAAAACTTAATAAGCATGGGGAAGTAGACAAGTATAAGGTGTGGCTAGTTGCTAAGGGATACAGCTAACAATATGGAGTGGATTATGCAGAAGTATTTGCACTAGTGGCTCGCTTGGACATAATTCGTATGGTGTTTTCCCTTGCTGCATAGAAAAGTTGGATGATTTACCAACTTGACGTCAAATCGGCCCTTCTGCATGGAGAAATTAATGAAGAAGTGTTTGTTGATCAACCTCCAGGTTATGAACAGAAGGGGGAAGAATCAAAAGTCTATCGACTCAAGAAAGCATTGTATGGACTCAAACAAGCTCCCCGAGCTTGGTACAGTTGCATAGAATCATATTTTGTCAAAGAAGGCTTTAACAAATGCCCTTACGAACATACTTTGTTCAATAAAACAGCGAGTAGAGGTAAAATATTGATTGTTTGTCTGTATGTTGGTGATCTTATATTTATTGGGAATGATGAAGTTATGATTGAACAATTTAAAAAGTCCATGATGGTTGAATTCGACATGACTGATCTTGGAAAAATGAGACACTTTCTGGGAATTGAAGTGTTGCAAAGGGAAGATGAGATCTTTATAAGCCAACGAAAGTACGCTCAAGAGGTTCTGGAAAGATTCAACATGGATCAGTGCAACTCGGTACAAAATCCAGTGGTTCCTGGTTTCAAACTCACAAGGGATGAAGAATGAGTGGGAGTTGATGGTACTCTCTACAAGCAAATGGTGGGAAGTCTCATGTATCTGACAGCCACACGCCCTAATTTGATGTTTGTTGTAAGTCTAATCAATAAGTACATGGAACGTCCCACTAAGTCTCATTTGATGGCAGCGAAGATGATTCTAAGGTATGTGAAGGGAACAACTTGTTTTGGGGTGTTTTATAGGAAGGGATGAGATGAAAAGCTCTTTGGTTACACGGACAGTGACTATGCCGGAGATCAGGATGACAGAAAGAGTACGTCAGGCTATGTCTTTATGATGAATTCAAGTGCAATATCTTGGTCTTCAAAGAAACAGCAGTGGTTACTCTTTCTACCACCGAAGCTGAGTTCATTGTTGCAGCATCAAATCCTTGTCAGGTTGTTTGGCTAAGGAGTATTTTAAAAAGTTTAAGTCATGTGTAATTTGAATCTACGGTGGTGTGCTGTGACAACATTTCAACCATCAAACTCTCGAAGAATCCAGTAATGCATGGTCGTAGCAAGCACATAGACGTTCGTTTTCATTTTCTTCAAAATCTGGTCAATGATGGAGTAGTGGAGCTAAAACAGTGTTCTATCCAGGAGCAAATTGCAAATAGTATGACTAAGTAGTTGAAGCTCGAAGTGTTTTCAAAGATACGAGAAGCAATGGGTGTTTGCGAATACCTGGAATAAACTGATTGTTAATGGCATTCAGTTTAAGGAAGGATGTTGAAGTTGTTGGAATCTCCTAGCCGTTAGGGTTAGGGTTCCTTGTTTTTAGGGTTTAGTTTTAGTCATGCAAATAATCTCTCCTATACTTGAGGGACAAGATTACATTTTCTGTTTCTGACCTAGTCATGCACGCCGATCTTTGGCCTTGTAAATCGTGGGTTGTTATTTCTTTTCTTATCTCATTGTAAGGCTATTTAACAGCCACAAGTGTTATTCAATTCAAGAAGAATCCTCCTAGTTTTCTAGTGCAATCAGGTCTTACGCTCACAAAAGCTTTCTGCTATTTTCTTGGTTCTAACATTCAATAGAATATTTTGTCTCTTAGATGACAATTCTTGTATCTAAGTCTGGTTAAGGCACTATAGACCATAGTTCTCCTTACGTATATGATTCTCTCCAGTTATGACAGAGGTCGTATATCTTCAAACACACCTTCTTCTATGGAGCAAGATGAGTTGCACCTTCTCTTTCTTGTTTCTCAATTTGTTGTCTCAGGATGTCAGTGTTCCACCCATCCAACACATCCACCATCTGGTACGACATTTCCCTTAGGTTATCTAACTAGTGTTGCACGTTGGCCTCCTTCATTTGCCTTTGCTCTGCATCCTCAAGCACAACTTGAATAGCTTTGAGATTCCCAGCGAATTCTTCAACTTCTTTCTTAACATTTAGAACGAGTTTCACCTCGTCCTCTATGTACTCATAAGCAATTGTCACCAGCTTCTCTTGTAGAGTGGAAACGAGCGCATCAACTATTTTCAGTTATAGAAACTCAGAAATCGGTTGATAATGGAGAAGAAAAGGTTGGCAGCGTAGGAAAGTATATATGAAGATTCTTTGCTAGTTTGTTCTATTACTTTTCTTCTTTGCTAGTTTGTATAGACAGTGGACACCTTTGGTTTCCTGTTTGCTTCAAGGTCTTAAGTTCGAAAATCGTGGATGGCGAATTCGATACCAAATTAAGCTGCCCATTGTGTGATTTTGCCTAACTCCCTCTCCCTTAAGTGTAAAAATATCGATGTACTGAATGAAAGAAAAAATTAATGCAGTTTTTGATAAAATTACAAATGCCATGAATTTGAATGGAACATTGTCAGAAGAGGGGCTGCATTTTGTGGTAGAAGAAATTTGGAGCGTAATCTCCCGAAACGATGGCGCTTCGCTTGAATGTTGTCGAATCTTTCTTGGAGCTGTAACTCTTTGCTTTCTTCATGTTCAAGCTTTCCTTTTTTCGGACGGATACATTTTCGCTGCCAACCCCAAGATGTTTTTGCTTCTACTTCTTTTGTTGGTCCTTGATGATGACGGAACCTCTGCCTCTGTGCAAACAACAACTCGCCGGCTTTGTTTCCGAGCAGCTTCTATTTGATGCCGACTCTTCAACCTCTCAGCTGCCTTATTTTCTTTCTTGTTGACCTCCTCCAGCTTTGTCTCGTAGAGCTCTTTCCATTTGAATGCTGCATTCACCTTCTTGGTGTTTTCGACCACCTGATCAGCCCTCGAAGCACCGAACTCTTACGCGTAGAAATTCCGCCACAACTTATCAGTGGGACTCAAATCTCTGCCTCTGGTACTCTTCTCTACGCACCTCAACTGACCGTACATTTAATCTGGTAGGATTTTCTCGACAAGATTGGAATCCACTTTGCTAACGTCCCCGCCAAGGTGGCGCATCATATCTAACACCAAAGATGGAGGAGCTGTTGCTGCTGCTTTTGCTTCCACAGTACTAGCCATGTTAGTTATTACTTGCTATTAGTCCTTTTAACTTTCGGTACGGTGAAAATCAAGAGAAAGTCTCCCGTTATACAAAGAATCTGACATAGACTCTGGGAGGACTTACGTGGAACTGGTTAGCCACCACGTAGCGTTCCAGTCCAACAATGCACTGATATTCTAACTTACAGCTACACCGATTAAGGTGTGAACTTTAAGGTAAACTTATCGTACACTCATATTAATATTATTTTCTTCACAGAACAAGGAATATTCAAAGGAGTTGAAACAACCATTCAGGTTACATGTCCTCGCTACTAGTACAATACATACCTAGATCCCTGATAAGTTTCCTATCCCTGCAGTTTTATTTATGAAATAAATCCCTTGCTCTTTAGGCTCTCAACACCATCCTTGATAATTTGATCCATGGGAATGAATTCTAAACCCATGTTCATTAGCTTCTTTGCTCCATTCTTTTCCCTCAGCAAGCCCGGTTGGGTGTCCTTTGGCAAACTACACAAAGGTAAACATATTAGCTCGATCATTTTCAAAATCAGGCACTCACACCACCTAAAAATTTACAAAATTCTGCCAAGGCAAGCGAGAATGGAGCAAAACATTCACTTATCAGGAAACCAAACATCTAAAACATAAGATATGCACCCAATTTCATTTGCAAAGGCATTTTGGGAACCAAAACTTACCTGCGAACCTTGTACTCAGGGTAAAGTTCAGCAACCTTTGCCACAAAGTCACCATAACGTGATATAGCTTCCAAACACAAGTGCCTACCGGTCGCTGATTTGTTCTCATACACTAAAATGTGTGCGAGAGCAACATCTTTAAAATGTACAGATCCCATAAAGAATTCCTCATATGTTTCAGTGCAGCCTGCAGCAAAGATCGAACAACTCAAAACTATATATATGTTGTTTCTACTTTCTAGGGCCTCATCCTTTTTCTCAGTCCTCTCCAAAACAAACTTTATCGAAAATCCTTAGAACTTAAAGAAACATGTGCTAAAAAAAGAGGTGTAGAAGAGTTCCTTTAGGATTACACATATGCATGCTCACACAATCGACCTCCTCAAGCTTACGGACTAACTGGCAAAAAATTAGCAATCTCGACTGTTATGAAAGAAGAAATCTTATAAGTGTTGAGGTACCAAACTCAATCTTTCTTTAACAAAAATGTCTTAAGAGAAAGAAAATACCTAATTTTTACCTCATTTTTAGTCCATCAACCAACCACAGCATCATACATAATAAAAGGGAAATGTTCTCTTGCCATTGAGATGATATGTCATCATACAAACTGTCAATCAAAGATCAAATTTCGTCTAAATTTATGATTCGAGTGCAAATTTTGCAACATTACATGGCATACTATCAGGCAAGAGAACATTAACTACTAGTGGAATATTCGAACAATTTAAGAGGGTAGTCCTAGAGGATAAATAAAGTCAACAATCTACTTCTAGGTGCAGTCATAGAGCATTTTCTAATACAAATTTGCAGAGAAAAGTACCCTCAAGAATGCGAAGGAGCATCAACATGCTAGCATTGAGCCTGGGCGAGATAACAGGGCCCATCACCGTGCCCGGATTCACCACAACCACATCCAGCCCCTTCTCCTTGGCAAATTCCCACGCAGCTTTCTCCGCCAGCGTTTTCGATAATGGATACCACAACTAGCCAAACAACAAACACAATCAGCATTACAGTCCCCAATTGGGAAACGTGCACCGAAAGTTACAAACTTTCAATAAGAAAATAGAATGCGGACATTAAACAGACAATAAACCGCGGTTTTTCAAAACACAACTAGGCACTGGAGTAACTCACTCCCTTCTGCTTGCAGTAGTCAATGTCTGTCCAGCAATCCTCGCCCTTGATCTTATCGGACGGCCAGCTTGGGCTGGGAGTGATGGCGGAGATGGATGACGTCAGCACCACACGGCTGACCCCAGCCTGCTTCGCCGCCGTCAGAACATTGAGCGTTCCTTTGATCGCCGGGTCCAGGAGCTCCTTCTGCAGATTAAACAAAGAAAAAGCACCACGTTTTCAAAATTACGCACAATTAATCAGATATAATCGAAATTATAAGGAGTTTGATAATGTTTAATGGCGGGAACCTCGGGGTCGTGGACTTGATCGACGATGCAGGGAGAGGCGAGGTGGAAGACGCCGGAGCAACCATCGACGGCGGCGAGTATGGAGTTGTAGTCGAGGAGGTCGATCTGGAAGAGACGGAGGCGCGACTCTGCCCCCTCTACTAACGCTTCTAGATGCTTCGTCTCGCCCTCGTCCTCTGCAACAAACAAAACAACCGCGTTATTAATTTTGGACTGAACGCGAATGGAATGAATGGAACTGTGGCAGTTGTGTAGATAAGGGGAAAAGCAAGGGTGAAGTTACTGAGATCCTTGACGGTGGCGTGGACGGTGTAATCACGGTGGAGGAGGAGACGGACGAGCCAGGATCCGATGCAGCCGCTTCCACCAGTAACGCATACGACCTCACCCTGCTTCGACATCCTCCCTCCCTGCAGGTTGCAGTGTCCCTTTGCTTTCAGCAGTCGAGTGCTCCTCGGCTGATTGTTGTTGGTGATCAAATTGGATTGGGCCGACTGGATAATGAAGATAATGAAGATCGAAAATTGAGTGTATAATGTACACACAATATCTCGAGTTAAAACGCTTGCCCTCCCTTTAATATTTAAGGAAAACTAACCAAAAACGCTTCAAAATTTTGAGTTTTAACAAAAAATCATATATAAATTTTATTTAATGATAAGGACAAAAATTAAAAAATTAAAAATAATCCAACTCAACCGCGCGGAAGCATGCGCCAACCAATTCAAATATCAAATCAAACCTTTGTTGTAACTGTGAGCAGATAGAACTGATAAGAAGATTAACATGCAGTGCAAAATAAGTAGTAGGAGTAGTACAATGAATGATGAGATGGAATGGATGGATGAATTAAATTATTTTTAAAACATTTCATTGGGAAGGAAAACGTGAGAGTGAAGCTCAATGACTCTTTTTTCTTTTAGAGAGGGAGAGAGAGAAATCTGTTTACGTACAAAAAGAAAGAAAAGAAAAGTAGTAATTTTCAACAGAAAATCAACAATGCAAAATCAGCACCCAAATTACTTTTTAAATATTTCATCGGGAAGGAAGAGAGGGAGTGTGTAAGGAAGAGAGATTGTGAGGGTAAAGCCAACCAAATCCTTTCAAACTGACATCAACAGACTCCAAAAAAATTTAAAAAGAGAGAGAAATTTGAGATAAAAAAAATATATTGCTGACATCAATACATGACAGTAATTTGTAAGGAAATAGTTTAAAAAATAGTGATAGTGCTAGTGTTCGATTTTAAGAAATAGTCAGTGTTTAGTTTACGAAATAATTAGCTTTTTGTTTAAGAAATAGTCAGTGCTTAGTTTACGAAATAGTGACAGTACTAGTTTACGAAACAGTGATAATACTAGTGTTTGGTTTGAAAAATAGTCAGTGCTTAGTTTACGAAATAGTGATAGTACTATTACTTGGTTTAATATATATAGTCAATATATATATAGTCTATTGTGTTCAGTTTAAGAAATAGTCAGTGTTTAAGAAATAGCCAGTGTTTAGTTTACGAAATAGTAATAGTACTAGCGTTCAGTTTAAGAAATAGTCAGTATTCAGTTTACGAAATAGTCAGTGTTTAGTTCAAGAAGTAATGATAGTATTAATGTTCCATTTAAGATATAGTTAGTGTTTAGTTTAAGAAATATTGTTCAGTTTAAGAAGTAGTCAATATTTAGTTTACAAAATAGTGTTTGGTTTAAGAAGTAGTCAATATTCAGTTTAAGAAATAGTGTTCAGTTTAAGAAGTAGTCAATGTTCTATTTAATAAATAGTCACAGTATTAATGTTCATAAAACTAAATAATGAAATTTTTCTTTATTTTTGATTTTGTAATATTATTACTTAGTTTGTTCTAAAACAATTGAAAGAATAATCAAATAAACAAATAATAAAATAAAATAAAATGTTTATGGAGTGAGGTGAAAGGAGAGAGGTGTCACATCCCGGTCCGGGCGGGACTACTTCCTAGGCCCGACTCCACTACCGTAGCACGATATTGTCCGATTTGGGCTTACCATTCCCTCACGGTTTTGTTTTTGGGAACTCACGAGCAACTTCCTAGTGGGTCACCCATCATGGGATTGCTCTAGCCCCCTTCTCGCTTAACTTCGGAGTTCCTACGGAACCCGAAGCCAGTGAGCTCCCAAAAGGCCTCGTGCTAGGTAGGGATGGGAATATACATATAAGGATCACTCCCCTGGGCGATGTGGGATGTCACAATCCACCCCCCTTAGGGGCCCGACGTTCTCGTCGGCACACACGCGACCAAGGTTAAGCTCTGATACCAATTGTCACATCCCGGCCCGGGCGAGACTACTTCCCGGGCCCGACTCCACTACCGTAGCACGATATTGTCCGCTTTGGGTTTACCATTCCCTCACGGTTTTGTTTTTGGGAACTCACGAGCAACTTCCCAATGGGTCACCCATCATGGGATTGCTCTAGCCCCCTTCTCGCTTAACTTCGGAGTTCCTACGGAACCCGAAGCCAGTGAGCTCCCAAAATGCCTTGTGCTAGGTAGGGATGAGAATATACATATAAGAATCACTCTCCTTGACGATGTGGGATGTCACAGAGGAGAGTGGGGAGAGGTGGAAAAAAAAAAAAAGTTGATGTGGATGGGTGAGGTGAAAGAAGAGAAAAAAATGGATGTGAACATACCAAAGAGGGAGAGAGAGAAAGAGGTTACACAGTTAAGTGAGGAAGAGGGTGTGTGTGATGCTGATGCGCGGTCCCACGTGTCAGTATATGTTTTTTTTTGTTTTGTTGTTATGTAAAATTTTTATCCTTTTCATTAAAATTTGAGTCATTTTTATTAAAATTTAAGTTTTTTTATTAAATAAAGTTAGTAGATAGTTTTTGGTTAACTAAAAATTTTGAGAAGCCCTTTTCATTAAAATTCCCTAATATTTATGCCCAATTTGTTAAATTAGTAATATCGTTTGTAATAAAAATAAAACAACAATACCGGAAATAACTTGGATATATCAAAATTATTGCAGAAAACTCTGGTGAGCCACAATTTGTTAAAAAATATTAATATCTTTTGTATATGTCCTTTGTTTAAATTTTAACGGATCACTACATGGAAGTTAGCAACTGCAGTTGTTTGCTTGACATATATACATACATACGTACATACATATAATATATATATATATAGATATATAGTAATGTCTAACTTGCCTTAATTAACAACTCATTCAACGTAGTGAGATTTTGGAATTAATACAGTTTAATTTTGATAGTCGTCGTGTCTTGAGGAGGGAACTAGCGCCGCACCAAACAGCTTGGAGGTTTATTTGACCTAGGCCTCTGGATATTATCTGCAATTTGGAATACAAATAATTATAATTATTTTTCATATACTTTTCACCTTAAATTAATTGCATTGGTACGTATCCAAAATCAAAGCACTCCAACTCACCAAGATGAAACGTGATTAGCACAAATCTCGACGTTTGGGATGTGAGAAATCTTGGGCCACTCCTCTCCACTGCCTCCTTTGCAACGTTTTGCAAGTTTTGGACGGTAAAAATGGAAAGATTCTGCAGTGGCATTTTGCAGAGGAAGTCTGACAGCGTTTCTAGCTCAGAGCACATAGTTATGTCTAGGGAAGAAAGGCATGGCATAATAATAATTCCAGAATCCCCTTTGTTCCACCCTTTCACACCTCCCCAGTCCTTCCACGACGACAAGTTGTAAAAGTGGAGTCGTTCAATTTTGGGAATAACATTGATAAGGATGATTTGAATGAAGATGTTTGATCATCTTCTACTCCCAAAAACTCGCCACCAATCTTTCTTACACCCGACATTGCCCCGAGGTAGAGTCCTTCAAGGAACGGCAATTTCCCAAGAGGAGGCAAAATTTCACAAACACAATTATCCTCCAGAGTGAGTAATCGCAACTTTTTTAAAGACATCAACCAATTCGGCCAGGTCGAGCCAAAATACCCATAAATCTCTAAAGATTCCAGATCATCGTGTGGTCTTAAGACATTCATTATTCGTCCACTGCTCTCTCCAGCCTTGTCGCGCACTTCACCAAAATCCAGTTGGAGATGAAAAAGTTGCTTGTTGTCCCGCAATTGTGCTTCACTCCCATCTTTCACCTTCCCCAAAATTCTTATTTGGAGACTGCCGTGGAGCTGGTTCACGGTTCTCAAATCCCCAACTTGAAATGCTTCGTCGTTGTCAACAGAAAACAGAGGAAAGACGTCTAGTGTTTGCAAACTTTGTTAATCTCCCTATCCCTTTTGGCAAGAACTTCAGTGAGTCACTCTCCCCAACATAAAGATGCTTTAAGCTAATCAACTTTCCCATGTTATCAGGCAATTTATTTAGTGATTTGCATCTTCGAAGGTCCAAGGTATACAAGTTATATAAACCACAAATGGTGTCTGGTAATTTCTCCAACTTTCGACTTCCAGACAAATCAATATGCCTCAAATGTACCAATTCACCAATCTCTTTTGGGAGTTCTTTGATGGAACTTCCAGACAAATTTATTGTCCTAAGACATTTGACTTGTAAAATAAAACTAGCATATACTGTAGCAACACTTGAGTGAATTGTTGTGAGCGTACGTAGATTTTTGCAATTCCGAGAAGTGATAGAAAGTAAGTCTTGATCATCAACCACAGATGTTAAGGTCAGATGGCGAAGATTACTGCCCAATACCTCTATTTTACGGTTTGCAACCTCTGCATCGGTACTCAAACATTCCTTCTTGGTGATAAATTGCACAAAGTCATGTACAATGTCATGCATTTTGCAACCTATTATCGTACCAGTGTCGTAGTGTTTCTTAAAATCTTGAAAAAAAGACCGAGCAACTAAATTATCATAAACAACTTGACCAATTTTTCCTTTATCTTTATTCTCTCTAGAATTAAGATAATCTTGTGCCATCCAAAGATTAATCAACTCATCTCTACTAAACTCATAATCTTTTGGAAAAATAGCACAATATAAATTTGTTTCTCGGGGCCAATTCATAATAACTTAGAAATAATGGCTGGAAAACTTCTTGCTCCGCTTCTTCCCAATCCCATATTTTACTATTCATAACCTTCAACCATTCACTCCTTGTTCTCTTATTGCGCATCATACTGCCTAAAGTCTTTGCAACAAGTGGCAAACCCTTCCACTTTTTTACAATCTCCCCACTGATTTCTCCAAACACCTCAAACTCGCCTATTTCTCTATTAGAAAATGCCATGTGATTAAAGACTGACAAACAATTTTGTTTGCTCAACTTTGCAAGATTGATCATGTGAGAGGTTCCTCCCATCATACTAGCAACATTTTGTTTTCTGGTGGTTACTAGTATTCTACTGCCCTCAGCCCCATTTTGCATCAATGGAACCTTCAATTGATCCCACTTTTTACGGTCTTCAGTCCACACATCATCCAACACAAGAAGAAACTTTACCCCCCTTAATGGATCTAGACATAGATTCTAAGACATGATCCAACCCAGTTGAACTTGAGGTGGCATCACCACTAATCTCTTTGGCAATCTTTGTCTCATCGAAAGGCTCTAACACACAAACCCATATTCTCTTTTGAAAATGAGCTTTAACATTGGCATCATTATAGACTAACTGAGCCAAAGTTGTTCTTTCCCGTACCTCCCATCCCTACAATAGGGATGATGAGGAGCCCCATCCCTTCTTCGCTACCATCACTCACCAACTTCCTTTTCCTTTTCTCGACCAAATATCTCAGACATATCGACAAAAGACGAAGTTTGCTGTTTTTGAATGACTGTTTCAGTGAGTTGAAAATTATACATTTTTCTTTGCTTATAAATCCCAGCTAACTGCTCATTTAGATCCTTTATCTTGAGAGCAATTTCACAATGAATAATAACCTTGCGGACTTGGCCAAGACAAAAACAACGAGCGAAGATAGTGAAACTTACCTTCCTCTGAGGAGTAATATGAGTTGCGCCTTCTCCTTCTTGTTTCTCAACTTGTTGTCTCAAAATGTCAGTGTTCCACTCATCCAGCACGTCCACCATCTGGTACGATATTTCCTTCAGGTTATCCAGCCAGTTTTGCCTTTGCTCTGCATCCTCAAGCATAGATTCAATAGCTTTCAGGTTGCCAGTGAACTCTTCAACTTCTTTCTTAACATTTAGAATGAGTGTCAGCTCGTCCTCTACGTACTCATAAGTTGTTGTCGCCAACTTCTCTCGTAGCATGGAAACGAGCGCGTCAGCCATTTTCAGGGTTACAAACTTAGAAATCGGTTGAGAGTGGAGAAGAAGTCAGCCGCTTAGGAAAGTATATATGAAGAGGAAACTAATGCAGGATGGTTGTGCTATGGCTTTTCTTCTTTGCTAGTTTATATAGACAGTGGACACCTTTGTTTTCCCGTTTGCTTTCTACAATGCAAGATTCTTTGCTCTTAATACCAAAAAGATTTTCCTTGATGCTGCTGTTTGCTCTCTCCTTGGATGAAAGGAACAACAAATTTGAGGGGTGAATATATAGTGGCAGTGTCGGCAAGTAGTCTAAATTTGTTTTTTAGAACGTAAACCTTATGAAGAAATTGGAGTTCCACCATAAAACCAGTTGGCAATATGGGGAAGTAGCCCAACTTACTTGTAAGTCCATGCAAAGTTACTCCCATTAATGTAAGATTCATTCTTAACATCTTCTCAGAATCTCATATAAATAAATTAACATGATGGCTTACAAATCAATCCTCGATAAGAAGCAAGCATTATGTCACGGATATTTGGCATTCGTGCCAGTGTGCTCTTAGGCAATTATTTTTTTGAAAAAATTTATATTCGGTTTCTAGCTACTAATGTTCTTTAATTGAGACCTTATTGGTTTTCTGGTTTTGATATCCGAAACCATTTGCCTATTTAATTATTAAGATGAAATTTCATTGTTTCTTATAGAATAAAATGTTCATCAATTTCATTGTTTTTTGAAAAAATTTAATTTAATCTGAAACCATTTGCCTATTTAATTATCACGATGAAATTCAATCCGAACCGTCTATGGTGACTTGTTAAGATTCTTTGATCTTATGAAGCATGATTCTTTGATCTACCAAGATTTTGCCTTGATGCTGCAGTTTACTGTGTGGAGGGAAAGGATTAACGAAAACTTTAGGAGTGAATCTGAATGCCTATCCAGCAAGCAAGCTCATTTCTTTAGAGCGTATACCTTCTCAAAATCTGAATATCTTTCCCGAGTTGAGACTTCCTATCGGGAATTAATCCTTTCGTAAGGGTTTATTCTTAACATGCACGAAAACAAATTATGCAGATAGCAAGCTACTATGATGAGAATAACACCAACAAGGCCGGAGCTGTAAAACTTTATTAGCCTATATAGATTAAAACACAAGTAACTAACCTGAAGACACCATGGACGAAAGCTTGGTGCGCAAAGAATCTTGTATGTTGTACTGATCCTTAGCAATCAAACCGTATGGGGAGTTTGTGAATATTGCGTGTATCAGCAAATGCAGGGAACTTCACTCATATAGGCATGTTAACCTAATAGGCTTAGCCCATCATTGAGACCTAATAGGTAACTGAATATGTCTATATCTCCTTAACCAATCAGGATTAGGAACCCCTTTAACAAGAATAACAACTTAATATTACACTCTTTTTGCAACAGACAAAGTCCAAGTTAATTCCCTAATTCTAACTTGATCGTAACTTACAATGATTGTGAGACCACAAAATCTTGTGAGAACGGGATTTTACTCCAACATTCTCCCACTTGGTCGAAGCAAGCATTGTATGAAACTTAAGAGAAACCAAATTAGGATTACTTTAGTGGCCATGGAAATCACTTAAACTTAAAAGTTCCTTATAGCTTCTGTCAATTAGCACAATCACATAGAACTAACAATGCACTGATATTCTAACTTACAGCTACCACGTAGCGTTCCAGTCAAATAATGCATTGATATTCTAACTTACAGCTACCACGTAGCATTCCAGTCCAACAATGCATTGATATTCTAACTTTCAGCTACCCCGATTAAAGTGTGAACTTTAAGGTAAACTTATCGTACACTCATATTAATATTATTTTCTTCACAGAAAAAGGAATATTCAAAGGAGTTGAAACAACCAGATTACATGTCCTCGCTACTAGTACAAGAGATACCTAGATCCCTGATAAGTTTCATATCCGTGCAGTTTTATTTATAAAATAAATCCCTTGCTCTTTAGGCTCTCAACAGCATCCTTGATAATTTGATCCATGGGAATGAATTCTAAACCCATGTTCATTAGCTTCTTCGCTCCGTTCTTTTCCCTCAGCAAGCCCGGTTGGGTGTCCTTTGGCAAACTACACAAAGGTAAACATATTAGCTCGATCATTTTCAAAATCAGGCACTCACACCACCTAAAAATTTACAAAATTCTGCCAAGGCAAGCGAGAATGGAGCGAAACATTCACTTATCAGGAAACCAAACATCTAAAACATAAGATATGCACCCAATTTCATTTGCAAAGGCATTTTGTGGACCGAAACTTACCTGCGAACCTTGTACTCAGGGTAAAGTTCAGCAACCTTTGCCACAAAATCACCATAACGTGATATAGCTTCCAAACACAAGTGCCTACCGGTCGCTGACTTGTTCTCATACACTAAAATGTGTGCGAGAGCAACATCTTTAAAATGCACAGATCCCATAAAAAAGTCCTCATATGTTTCAGTGCAGCCTGCAGCAAAGATCGAACAACTCAAAACTATATATATGTTGTTTCTACATTCAGGGGGCTCATCCTTTTTCTCAGTCCTCTCCAAAACAAACTTTATCGAAAATCCTTAGAACTTAAAGAAACATGTGCTAAAAAAAGAGGTGTAGAAGAGTTCCTTTATGATTACACACATGCATGCTCACACAATCTACCTTCTCAAGCTTACGGACTAACTGGTAAAACAATTAGTAATCTCTGACTGTTATGAAAGAAGAAATCTTCCAAGTGTTGAGGTACCAAACTCAATCTTTCTTTAGCAAAAATGTCTTAAGAGAATGAAAATACCTCATTTTTACCTCATTTTTAGTTCATCAACCAACCACAGCATCATACATAATAAATGGGAAATGTTCTCTTGCCATTGAGATGATATGTCATTGTACAAACTGTCAATCAAAGATCAAATTTCATCTAAATTTATGATTCGAGTGCAAATTTTGCAACATTACATGGCATACTATCAGGCAAGAGAACATTAACCGCTAGTGGAATATTCAAACAACTTAAGAGGGCAGAGCTAAAGGATAAATAAGGTCAACAATCTACTTCTACGTGCAGTCATAGAGGATTTTCTAATACAAATTTGCAGAGAAAAGTACCCTCAAGAATGCGAAGGAGCATTAACATGCTAGAATTGAGCCTGGGCGAGATAACAGGGCCCATCACCGCGCCTGGATTCACAACAACCACATCCAGCCCCTTCTCCTTGGCAAATTCCCACGCAGCTTTCTCTGCCAGCGTTTTCGATAATGGATACCACAACTAGCCAAACACCAAACACAATCAGCATTACAGTCCCCAATTGCGAAAATTTCAAGTAGTTAAAAATGAAGAATTAATACTCAAAGATGAAAGATACAACACAAGCAGGGGAAAAGCCGTATATAAACCGTATATAAACCGCGGTTTTTCAAAACACAACTAGGCATTGGAGTAACTCACTCCCTTCTGCTTGCAGTAGTCAGTGTCTGTCCAGCAATCCTCGCCGTTGACCTTATCGGACGGCCAGCTTGGGCTGGGAGTGATGGCGGAGGTCGATGACGTTAGCACCACACGGCCGACCCCAGCCTGCTTCGCCGCCGTCAGAACATTGAGCGTTCCTTTGATCGCCGGGTCCAGGAGCTCCTTCTGCAGATTAAACAAAAAAAGCACCACGTTTTCAAAATTACGCATAATTAATCAGATATAATCAAAATTAGAAGGAATTTGATACTGTTTAATGGCGGGAACCTCGGGGTCGTGGACTGGATCGATGATGCAGGGAGAGGCGAGGTGGAAGACGCCGGAGCAACCATTGACGGCGGCGAATATGGAGTTGTAGTCGAGAAGGTCGATCTGGAAGAGACTGAGGCGCGACTCTGCCCCCTCTACTAACGCTTCTAGATGCTTCGTCTCGCCATCGTCCTCTGCAACAAACAAAACAACGGCGTTATTAATTTTGGACTGAACGCGAATGGAATGAATGGAACTGTGCCAGTTGTGTAGACAAGGGGAAAAGCAAGGGTGAAGTTACTGAGATCCTTGACGGTGGCGTGGACGGTGTAATCACGGTGGAGGAGGAAACGGACGAGCCAGGATCCGATGCAGCCGCTTCCACCGGTAACGCATACGACCTCACCCTGCTTCGACATCCTCCCTCCTGTGTCCCTTTGCTTTCAGCTGTCGTGTGTCCGTCATTTACTTGAGCTGATTGTTGATGGTGATCGGATTGGCCCAAAATCTAATTGGAATTTTCAAATAAAAAGATAAGGAGATCGAAATTGAGTATATAAAACACACTATATCTCGAGTTAAAACTCTTGCCTTCTCTTTGTATACCAAATTAGTAATATCGTTTATTTTTAGAGAACTGTTATTAATACTCTAAAAATTTTATTCTACGTTCTTCATAAATGTAATGTTTTTACTAATTATAGAAAGTTTAGAATGCAAAATGAGAATTTAGAGTGACAATAACAATTTTCTATTTTTATTATAAACAAGAGATAATGTCACCTAAAAAATTTGTAAAATTCCGCCAAGGCAAGCGAGAATGCACCAAAAGGTTGATAAACTTGGAAAGCGACATTTGGAAGTGATTCTAAACAGACCAAAGGATGCACCAAAGAAAGATAATGTATGCAAATCTATACTCGCATGAACATTCTATTATAGGAAAAATCAGATTTCAATTCGCTAATTTGGTCTCAAATATCGCACACATGATGGGAGGAAAGAAAGAAAGAAAGAATGAAAGAAAAAACCATGTTCCACCAGCTACAGAACAATTCAGTGTATCCAAGAAACCTCGGTTCAAGATCAAGACATAGCGTATTTTTAAGTTGTGCTTCGGACAAGGGATAAGACATTCACTTATTAGAAAACCAACAACCAAAACATACGATATGCACACAATTTCATTTGCAAATACATTTTGCCGACCAAAATATACCTCGGAACCTTGTACGTAAGAAAAACACAATACAAGCAGGGGAAACGCGCACCGAAAGTTACAAACTTTCCATAAGAAAATAGAATGCGGACATTAAACAGACAATAAATCGTATATAAACCGCGGTTTTTCAAAACACAACTAGGCATTGGAGTAACTCACTCCCTTCTGCTTGCAGTAGTCAATGTCTGTCCAGCAATCCTCGCCCTTGACCTTATCTGACACCCAGCTTCGGCTGGGAGTGATGGCAGAGATGGATGACCTCAGCACCACACGGCTGACCCCACCCTGCTTCGCCGCCGTCAGAACATTGAGCGTTCCTTTGATCGCCGGGTCCAGAGGCTCCTCCTGCAGATTAAACAAAAAAAGCACCAAATTTTCATAATTACGCATAATTAATCAAATATAATCATAATTAGAAGGAATTTGATATTGCTTAATGAGGCGAACCTCAGGGGGGTCGTGGACTTGATCGACGATGCAGGGACAGACAAAATTGACAAAAAAATCGCAAACAAATAACAATTTCAAAGTATTTAAAGTCATAAATATGTGAATGCTTGCATTGCATGGCAGTCATAAGTGTATATCCTATCCTATTGGACAAATTGTTCTTTCAGTAATCGTTCGAATTAAATAGACAAAAAAATAACTACCAAGACAAATTGCAACTCACCAATATGAAACGGTTCAACGATATATGCCAGTGCAGATGTATATTTGGGCCACCCCGAGTCTGAAAAATATACATGTAAAGGTTTTACGAGCACCCTCTGAATGTTTGGTGTTTGTCCTTTTTGTGCCTGTCAAATGTTTGATGTAGTGCCTAATAGGCATATGTCGACAGGTTACATCGACGACACTCAGACAAGTTCTCTTGATATTGCTCATCAGATAAGCTGGAAACTTTTTTGCCCCTGTGCACCATATCTGTGGAAGGTTTGATGTTTTAAAAAGGTTCTGCAATTTGGAAAGCAAATGGTTAAATTGCATTTGTACGTATATATATCCAAATGAAGTAAAAAATCCAAGCAGTGCAACTCACCTTATATGTCCTGAATTTGGATGTTTGGGATGTGAGAAATCTTGGGCCACTCCTTTCCGCTGCCTTTTTCGCAACATCGGGCAAGTTTCTGACACGAAGAAATGGTAAGATTCCGCAGCGGTATTTTGCATAGGAAATCTGGCAGTGTTTTTAGCCCATGGCACCCAATTATGTCTAAGGAAGAAAGGCATGGCATGATTGTAATTCCAGAATCCACTTTGTTCCACCCTTTCACGCCTTCCCAGTCCTTCCAAGACCACATGTGAATAAATTGGAGTTGCTTCAGTTTGGGGAATAATATTAATGAGGATGATTTGAACGAAGAAGATGTTTGATCATCATCTTCTACTCCCAAAAACTCACCACCAACCTTTCTTACACCCTCCATCCAGTCTACGTACAGCTTTTCAAGGAACGGCAATCTTCCAAGAGGAGGCAAAATTTCACAACCCTTATTCCCCCGCAGAGTAAGGAATTGCAACTCGTTTAAAGACACCAACCAATTCGGCCAGGTCGAGCCAGAATACCCACAAATCTCTAAAGATTCCAGATTATCATGTGGTCGTAAGACATTCATTATTTGTACACTGGTCTCTCCAGGCTCCTCGTTCACTTCACCAAAATCAAGTTGGAGATGAAAAAGTTGCTTGTTGTCCCGCAATTGTGCTCCACTCCCGTCTTTCACCTTCCCCAAAATTCTTATTCTGAGACTGCCCTGGAGCTGGTTCAGACTTCCCAAATCCCCAGCTTGAAATGCTTCGTCGTTGTCAACCGAAAACAGAGGACACACGTCTAGTGTTTGCAAACTTGTTAATCTCCCTATCCCTTTTGGCAAGTACTTCAATGAGCGACACCCATCAATGTAAAGATGCTTTAAGCTAATCAACTTTCCCATGCTATCAGGCAATTTTTCAAGTGCCCTGCATCCCCGAAGGTCCAAGGTATACAAATTGTATAAACCACAAATGGCGTCTGGTAATTTCCCCAAATTTTCACTCCCAGACAAATCAACATGTCTCAAATGTACCAATTCACCAATCTCCTTTGGGAGTACATCCATGAAATTTCCAGACAAATTTATCGTCCTAAGACGCTTAAATTCTAAAATAAAACTAGCGTCTACCCTAGCAACACCTGAAACAATTGCTATCAGCGTTCGAAGACTTTTGCAATTGCCAGAAGTGATAGGAAGTACAACTCCTTCAAACGTTAAGTTCAAATGGCGAAGATTACTGCCCAGTTCCTCTATTTTACGGTTTGCATCATCAGCCTCCGGAATCAAACTGTCCTTCTTGGTGATAAATTGCACAAAATCATGTATAATGTCGTGCATTTTACAACCTATTATTACACCAGTGTCACGGTCTTTCTTAAAATCTTGAAAAAAAGACCGCGCAACTAAATTATCAAAAACAGCTTTACCAATTTTTCCTTTATCTTTATTCTCCCTGGAATTAAGATAATCTTGTGCCATCCAAAGATTAATCAACACATCCCTACTAAACTCATAATCTTTTGGGAAAATAGCACAATATAGAAGGCAACATCTATTTCTTGGGGTCAAATCGTAGTAACTTAGAAATAATGGCTGGAAAACTTCTTGTTCCACTTCTTCCCAATCCCATATTTTACTATTCAGAACATCCAACCACTCACTCCTTGTTTCCTTACCCCGCATCATACTACCTAAAGTCTTTGCAGCAAGTGGCAAACCTTTGCACTTTTTTACAATTTCCCTACTGATATCTCCAAACTTCTCAGACTCGCCTACTTCTCTATCAGAAAATGCCATGTGATTGAAGATTGACAAACAATTTTTTTCGCTCAACTCTGCAAGACTGATCATGTGAGAAGTTGCTCTCATCATACTAGCAACATTTTGGTTTCGCGTGGTTACTAGTATTCTACTGCCCTCAGCCCCATTTTGCATCAATGGAATCTTTAATTGATCCCACTTTTTGGGATCTTCGGTCCACACATCATCCAACACAAGAAGAAACTTTACCCCCTTAATGGATTCAGACATAGATTCTAAGACATTATCCAACCCAGTTGAACTTGAGGAGGCATCACCACTAATCTCTTTGGCAATCTTTATCTCATCGAAAGGCTCCGACACACAAACCCATTTTCTCTTTCGAAAATGAGTTTTAACTTTGGCATCATTATAGGCTAACTGAGCCAAAGTTGTCTTCCCCATGCCTCCCATCCCTACAATAGGGATGATGAGGAGCCGCTTCCCTTCTTCACTACTATCACTCACCAACTTCCTTATCAAACTATCTTTTTCCTTGTCTCGACCAAAGATCTCAGACATATCGACAAAAGACGAAGTTTGTTGTTTTTGAATGACTCTTTCAGTGAGTTGAAACTTATACATTTTTCTTTGCTTATAAATCTCAGCTAACCTCACATTTAGATCCTTTATCTGGAGAGCAATTTCTCTACGAACAGTAACCTTCCTGACTTGGCCAAGACAAAAGCAACGAGCGAAAATAGAGAAACTTACCTTCCTCTGAGGAGCAAGATGATCTGCACCTTCTCTATCTTGTTTCTCAACTTCTTGTCTCAGGATGTCAGTGTGCCACTCATCCAGCACGTCCACCATCTCGTGCGATATTTCCTTCAGGTTGTCTAGCCAGTTTTGCACGTTGGCCTCCTTCATTTGCCTTTGCTCTGCATCCTCAAGCAGAGAATCAATAGCTTGGAGATTCCCAGCGAATTCTTCAACTTCTTTCTTAACGTTCAGAACGAGTTTCACCTCGTCTGCTACATATTGATAAGTTGTTGAAGCCAACTTGTCTAGTAGTGTGGAAACAAGCACATCGGCCATTTTCAGGGTGAGAAACTTAGAAATCGGTTGAGAGTGGAGAGGAGGAAATAAATGAGGATGGTTGTGCGATTGCTTCTACAATGCAAAGATTCTTTGCTCTTATAACAAAAAGAATTGAGTTGGTGCTGCTTTAAGATTCTTTGCTCACGGCTCTCATTAATCCACTTGTTTCTACATGATTTAATTATTCATTTTTCTAATATTATTCAAATATTAATTATTTAATCATTCGTGTTGAAATTTGAAATTTGGATGTTGATTTTGTTTGGTTGACGTCGTTTTCGGTGGACAATAATGCAAAAGGACAAGTAGTCGGAGACAAAAGAATTAGGGGGCGTTTGTTTGCCCTTACTAAGTTGGACTGGACTGGATTGGACTAGCTATTAGTCTAATACTGTGTTTGTTTCATGCTGGAACTAACATTAATGAGACTAAAGAGGACTAGCATGGACAAAACCCTTCACTAAGAGGTCTTAGCGAGACCCTCCAATACCCATGAACTAGCTAAGACTATCCACTCTTTCTCGTCCTCGTCATGCTCAACGACCACTCCCGACAGACTCCTCGTCATCTCCGGTCACCTAGATCAATCATTAACTTTCCGACTCTCTTTCAGATCCATTTCACAACCAACTTTCATATAAAATATACCAAATTGAAGCTGGGAGTGATAAGATTACGATTTTACCTGAATCGAGGCCAAAATGTGGTCGAATGTGGCCGGAAAATGGCCTGGAAGTCTCGGCCTGTTTGGGCTTCTTCAAATCCATGACAGATTCGAGCATTCAAAGCTAAGATCTTGGTCCAGGGATGGTGATGAATTTTTTGGCGGTGCTAACTTCATCCAATTTAACGAGGGTTGGCTGGAAAACATATCAGGAAACCTGCAACTCGTCGGGAAAATTGGAGCCGTGAAGTTCCGTTCGAACAACGCATAGCTAGAGAGGGAGGGAGGACAGAGAAATAGACACTGGAATCAATAAGGAGTTTGACCAGGAATGAGAAAAAGACATGAATTGAGAGGTCTAAAAGGAAAAAAAGAGGGAGAGGGTGCGACGATGAGGGAAGAGGAAAAGAGTGGGATGGAAATGGTAGGAAAAGATGGAGAAAAAGATAAGATCATAATAAAATATTAATAATTTATCTATTAAATAATATAATATTAGAATTTGTGATTATCCAGCTTCTTAGTCCAATACTGCACCAAACGCTTCACTAAGTTAGTTCAATTTAGTCTAGTCTAAGCCAGTCCAGCTTAGTCCTTGAAGTTAATCCAGTCCGAGATAGTCCGGCGCAACAAACGCCCCCTTAAGGAAAAGCTTGACGGAGACCAAAAGTTGACATGGGAAGGAGGAATGAAACTTTCGATGGAGGTGGAAATAATTCATTCACATACTAATATTTCCTTTCCTGCAGTGTCCCTTTGCTTTCAGCTATCGAGTGCTCTTCAGTTACTTCAGCTGATTGCTGATGGAGATCAAGTTGGATTACTTTATCGGTGCAAAAGTATAATTCAGGGGAATTATACTTTCGGTGCATTTAAATGATATATCTTATTGTTGGCCCAAAAAAAAAAAAAAAAAAAAAAGGTAAAGTACAAAAAACTACTTCAATTATTGGGATCACGACGATTTCATACTTCATCTTTTAAAATTGACAATGTCATACCGCATCTTACGAATTTGTGACAATGTCATACCTCCGTCAAATTTTCTGTTAGTTTTTCTGTTAAATGTTGACGTGGCAAGAGACGGGGACCACTTTCTATTAAAAAAATAATAAAATATTATTAAAAACTAAAAATATATTTAATATTTTTTAAATATTAAAATAATAAATAAAAGTAAAATAATAAAAAAAGTGTAAAGTACAAAAAAAATACCTCAACTATTGGGGTCACGACAGTTTCATACCTCATCTTTTAAAATTGACAATGTCATACCGCATCTTACAAATTTGTGACAATGTCATACCTCCGTCAATTTTTCTATTAGTTTTTCTATTAAGTGCTCACGTGGCTTGATTCGGGACATACGTTCTATTAAAAAATTATTAAAAACTAAAAAACAATTATTTAATATTTTTTAAAATATTAAAATAATAATAAAAAGCAGAGAAAAAAAAAAAAAAAACCATCAGTTTGTCTCTCCCCTCCCCCTCCCCCCCCTCCTCTCTTAGAAGGGAGAAGGAGAAGGAGGAAGTTTTAAAACCATCAACTCCCCTGCGGAAGAAGAAGAAGAAGAAGGAAAAAAAAAACTATTTTGAAAACTCATCAAACCCCAAATCCACCACTTTCATCCATTCTCCACATCTTCTTCCACACCCATCCTCCACCTTCTCTGCTCACCCATCTTCCCGCCGACGGGATCTGGGTTTTTTTTTTAATTTTTAATTTTTATTTTTTTTGGGGATTTGCAGGTGGGGGGAAAAGATGAAGATGGGGAGAGGAGAGAGGATGGAGGAGGGGGAGGGGAGGGACGAAATGAGGGTTTTTTTTTCTTCTGCTTTTTATTATTATTTTAATATTTAAAAAATATTAAATAATTGTTTTTTAGTTTTTAATAATTTTTTAATAGAAAGTAGGTCCCGAATCAAGCCACGTTAGCACTTAACAGAAAAACTAACAGAAAAATTGACAGATGTATGACATTGTCACAAATTCGTAAGATGCGGTATAACATTGTCAATTTTAAAAGATGAGGTATGAAACTGTTGTGACCCCAATAGTTGAAGTAGTTTTTTGTACTTTACCTTTTTTTTTTAATTTTACTTTTATTTATTATTTTAATATTTAAAAAATATTAAATATTTTTTTTAGTTTTTAATAATATTTTATTAATTTTTTAATAGAAAGTGGTCCCCGTCTCTTGCCACGTCAGCATTTAACAGAAAAACTAACAGAATTCGGAGGTATGACATTGTCACAAATTCGTAAGATGCTGTATGACATTATCAATTTTAAAAGATGAGGTATGAAATTGTCGTGACCCCAATAGTTAAGGTATTTTTTGTACTTTACCCAAAAAAAAAAATGACATATCTTATACTTTCAGCACCTTCATCTACATAATTGATATTTTTGCGCATTTAAAGAGTTGGTTTGAAAATGATTTTAAAATAATTAAAAGTTCTTTTAAAGAAAATGTTTTTAACCCCGAAAAGCCCTTCAAGTGCTTTTTAAGGATTCTTTTGCATTTTTACTTAAAGATTAGGTAGTATTTTAAAAATATTTCCAAACACAAATTAAATCTAACTACTAAAACATTTGTAATCAGCGTAACAATGAAGCCCCACCCTGTTTTTGAGGAAAATTATAATTTCTTTCTTGGGTAAGTAAAGCACAATGAGCTACGTAAGATGATTTTACTTTTAATGAAATTAATTGGTCGGGTGGTTTAAGAAATGTGTCCCATTCTTTTTTTGTTTTCTCTCGTGTTGGCCATGGAGGAGACAACAGGGATCTTTGAATATTTGGCTGTTGACAAATCACCCAAAAAATCACACAAATTTCTGAAGTTGATGGTAATCTTATTACACATTAGAAATGAGTAGGTTTAAAGATAAGACCATTGTCTTTTACACACAGATTTCACACTATTTACAACAATGCCACAGCCAAATGGGGCTGGTTGGGAGGGTAATTATTAAAAGGTAGGAGGGTAATTTTGTCTCTGTACATGCTTTCTTTGCCACTTGATTTCACGCTATTTACATTTCTGCCATTGTGTGTGTGGCTGTGCTGTGGAGGGATTTCAGGGGGAGAGGAGCGGAATGGCACAGATCCTTTTCCCATTCAACAGACATCCCTCTAATTTTTTTATATTATTTCCTATCACATAATGCTGTGCACCATTCCATAATCCTTTGTTTTATTATTATTAGCAGAGAGCATATATTTGGTGTGTATGAATAATTTCTTTTAATAAGTGTATATTTTTTTCTGTACTATTATATTAAGAGAAGTCTCATTGTCAACTTTTCCCCTTTTTTTTCCCTATTTTGTCCTCCTTATGTATCAAAAGTGTTATTAAGAGAAGCCTTATTGTCAACTTTTTTCCCCTTTTTTTTTTTCTTATGTTGTCATCCTTATGTAAATATTGTATATCAAAAGTGAGGGTAAAATTGAAAAAATAAGTATATGATTGTTATTTTCTCAAAAAAAAAAAAAGTAAAATAAGAAAAATAGAGATATGATTGTCATTTTGTCAAAAGATACAAAATTACTATTTTACCCTCATATTTGTCAACATTATGTATAAAAAATGAGGGCAAAAACGAAAAAAAAGGAAGCAAAAATTGACAAACCCTCTTCTCTTAGAATAACATACAACATATATATATATATATATATATATATATATATATATATATATATATTTGTTTTTATTATTTGTTCCACATGGTGCCGAAGCACCAAAAACCCTTTTTTGTGTTTTATTATTTTTCTTTCTTCTTTTATTTATTGTTGCTGTCATTTTTTTAGTAGGATTCTCTTCTCTTCTATTACCATCCCTTTCCATCATCTTCCCTCATATTCTTTTTTTATCTTATTTTTTATATAAAAATTTCAAAATAAAAAGAGAACTTGACGTAATTACAACCGTTTAAATATGAAGACATAAAAGAAGACAAGATTAGGATATGAGAGAATCTTACTTCCTAATAAACAATCAAAATCACCAACTTTCAAAAGCAAAAGCTGGTTTTTCCTGTGTTCCCAAAAAAAAAAAAAAAGCTGGTTTTTCCCTTTTTTAATTTTAATTTTTTTAATATTATTTCATATCACATAGTGCTGATGCACCATTCCATAATCCCTTGTTTTATTACCGTATTAATATCCACGCGTTCAGTTTTCCTTTTGTTTCGGTCTTGCATGCCCTCCAGCTAGATCCTGAATATCAAGAATTTTACTTTGGTTTCTATGGACCAGGATCCTCTCCTAATTTAAGGATGAGAATTCTCATGATCAAGGGATGTGGACCGTTGAATGAAAATTCAACGGTTACAAACAAAGGGCCCCTTTAAAATTATAATAATTATAATCGTTGGATTTTCATCTAACGGTCCACATCCCTTGGTCATGAGGATCCTCATCCTTAGATTATGAGAGGATCCTGATTCGGTTTCTATCACCCATCCATTCCATATGACTGTCACTCTCTCTTATCCCTCCGATAAACTTTTAGTTGTGACGGGAACATGAGTGGCACACCACATATTTTTATATAAATGGTGAAAATTTTTATTTTTTAAGTTATTAACTTTTTCACACACATATCCTACCATTTATATAATAATATATGATGTACCATTCCGTGTGACAGTTACATTGAAAAATTTCTCCATCACTCACTACTCACTGCCTCTACCATCTGTCCCCCTCTCTCATCTCTCATCCCTCACATCTCTCTCTCCTCATTTTCATTGTTTTTCCGCCTGCCTTTCTTTCTCTCTCAAACCCTCTTTTTCTCCGTTTATGATCTTCTCATCTTCTCATTTTTCTCAGCCAAATCATATGTGCAAATTTCTTACATTTAAAACCCTTGGAAAAGTAAATAGTTACTGCATCTTGCGTTTAAAACTCTTGGGTCGATAAATTTTTAGTTGTGACAGGAACACAAAGAGTACACCACGTATTTTTATATAAATGGTGAAAAAAATTATTTTTTAAGTTATTAACTTTTTAACACACATATCCCACTATTTATATAGTAACACGTGATGTACCACCCCGTGTATCGATCACACTGAAAAGTTTCTCCCCTAGTTCAGTACCTAATTTGCTGGTTTTTCAATTTTATCAGGGTGGATTTGTTACCTCCAAGATCCACCTCCGTTTGGTGGTGAGTTTTTTAAACTTTCATAGTATTGCTGTTTTAATTTTTTTTTTTTTTTTTTTTTGTTTTTTAATTTTTTTTTTTGTAGTTTTCCTTGTTCAAGTGGGATTTTTGTATGAATTTTTTTTTAATTCTAGGGGTTTTCTTTATATCGTTGGATCCAATGTTTGGATGTATGAATTGTTTGTGTTTTTTGTTTCAGAACACGTTGCTCTATGTTTTTTGGAATTTAGTTTTTGGAATTTTTGGTGTTTTGTTTATATTCATAGATATGTCGCTTGGTTGTATGGTTTGCTTCTTTTTTTTGTTTCAAGACACTTAGCTCTTCGTTTTTTGGGGCTTATGTGTGCAGTTTCGAAGCCGTTTATGCTTAAGGTAAATAATTTCAGTTTTTTCCCTTTAGAATTTTATGCAAATTTTTTATTTTTTATTTTTAAATATTGTGAAGTTGTGTTTTCTATAGTGTGAAAGTCGAAGACCAAAGAACAAAACCGACCCCAACTAGATTTTGTCACGTGATCACAGACTCCTAAACTTACTTAATTTTGATGTTTCTTATTATGAATTTGTTTGGGCCCAAAATAATATTGTTGGGCCGAGTGTAGGATTGTGCTCGGCCTAAAGCCGTGTCAAAAATACTATAGGCTGTCTGGTGATTCCGAGCCATTCAGCAGGGATGGTCGAGTCATATCATAAGAAAAAGTAGTTCAGATAAGCACAAGGGGTCAAGGGAGTCCTAGTGCAATTAGGAGTCTCAACTAACAATGAATAAAGCCGCAAAAAAGGGGTGAGTTCAAAGTCTTAATGGGGGTAGGGTTGTTCGAAGCAGAGTTGGAACGGAACAAGAAATCTCAATCCATATATGAGCTTAATTCGATCTCAAGAAGGAGTTGGTGCTATAAATACAAGACATCATGCAACAATTTGGAGGTCCAATTCAACACACAACTGCCCTGCGCAAAACCTCTCAAACATCTTGAGATATATTTTTTTTTCCAGCCGACACATCTTCAGTTTGGATAAACAGCACTGTTAAGGCAACTGACGAACACCTTTAGTTTGGATAAACAGCATTGTTGCCGTATAATCAGCCGACCAAAGAGCACCTTCAATTTGGATAAACAGCATTGAGTCGAGGCCAATTGGTTACCTATCCAAGTCTCGGTCGAGAAGGGTTTTCGAATCCTTATTGGCAAAGGTCATCTTATTAGCCTTCTCGGCGAAGTAAGGTTTTACGAGTTACGACATTCGGCGTACTAGACGCCGAGTGATTTTATGATTGGATACTCACAAGTGAGTTTCAGAGTTCGGCATTATGACGGCCGAACCACATTCACCATCAAGACATACATCACCTTTGAATACTTGTGTACGTATAGTCTGGTGTCGATTCGACGTGCTTATAGTCTTACGAATATAATCACTGTGACCGAATCGAGTGCCGACGATTTGTGAACTTCGCAGAACTAGCAGCCTTGTCTTCAGGCTCGAGAATCTAAAGGTCGAGATTTGGTCCTTCCTCGGCCGCATTCGCAAGATAAAGAAGTCAGCAACGCGCTTAACGCAACATCAACAAATTTTACTCCTCGGCCGAGCTCGGCCGACAAGTTGGCACGCCCCGCATTCAACCGAAGGACGTAGTTAGCTTATTAGTTACTCGGCCTGCGCGCCACGTAGGCTTTGTAATTTTTAGGGTCAACAGTATTCAGTGCCAATTTCATCTTTGTTTCGGAACTAATTTAGCTAGAGTTACGATGTAGCCATGATTATGAATGCTTAAATTCTGAATTTTATTATTTTCAAGTTTTCAATTTTCATTGGGTATCGTTTGTTGTGCTTTTATGTTTGGTTTTAGTCTCGATAACTGTTGTGGTTTTTTAGATTCTTTGCATATGAATGCTTCTCTTTTTTTAATCATGGCTCACAGATAGTCACATATATTTATTTTTTGTATCCACCGTGAAAGAAACTTGTACTATTGTTTGATATAGATGTAGTGTAATATTGATTTTCGGAGATTTTTTGTCTTTGCAGGGTTTTATCTGGTTGAGCAAATGCCTTTGACATCGTTTTGTAGGTATAAGTTCTTTTAAGCAAGGCAATATAACTATGATATTCAGAAAATGGTTGATGAGGCAACACTGTAACATCTTATTAGTTCCTTTATTAGTTTGATTATAATTTAATAAATTTGTATAATGTAGAGTAGAAATCTCAAACTTCTTATATGAATGATGTTTGCGTGACGTAGAGAATGGGTTGACCTTTGAATTGGGGCTGTTGCTGGATCGGCAGGTAAAATTTGAATTTCTATTGGAATTATTATTATTATATATTTAGGGGTCCATCGGGTTAGAGAAGTTTGTGAAGAAAAATCATTACCTTCTTTCCTTTTTTTTGAATTAAAATAAATGAATTAGGCTTTAATTTTTATTGTTGTTTGAGCAAGTGCCTGTGTTTGTAGTATGAAAAGGTTGGTTTTTTTAAATTCTTGGTTTGTGATTTTTTAATTTTTTGACTTTTTATGTAGGTAAAGGAAGAACCCAGAAGATATATGTTCACCGAATGACATAATAGAAGTGGTCTTCATTGGGTTAGAGAGGTTTGTGAAGAAAATTCATTACCCTCTTTCCTTTCTTTTTTTTTTGAATTAAAATAAATAAATGAGGCTTTAATTTTTACTGTTGTTTGAGCATTGCACATAATCATTACGTCCTATTACAATTATTAAAGTTAATTCAATTAACTAAAGTTGATTGGAATGTGATGATCACATAATCATTACGTCCTATTACAATTATTAAAGTTAATTCAATTAACTAAAGTTGATTGGAATGTGATGATGATGGAGATATTTGCATGGGCGATATAATCTCACTGATAACTTTTGATATTGAGATGGAATTTGTGTATGATTTGCTTCTGTTTTTTGTTTCATGAGACATTGTTCTACGTTTCTTTGGGTTTTTGTGTGTAAAAAGTAAATAATTTTAGTTTTTTCCTTTGAGGCTTGCTTATTAGGACAAACAAAAAACGTTTTGATAAATGGATGCAGATGGTATCGAGAGTTTTGGCTATTCCCTCAGTGTGTTAGGCATTTATTCACGACTGGTTTAGTTTTGGAATTCTCTTTTGCTTCATATGGAAACCTTCTTTTGGGTCAGTTTTGCATCTTCCTTTCGTAAAAGTTTACATGAACACTTCCATTGGAAAATCCAATTCTGCTTTATATGTAGTATGTAGCTATACTATTCTTCCAATTCTGCTTTTCGTTGTTCGTACGTTCGAATGACAGAACAGGAATGAATCTCCATGCTGAAGGGGTTAGGCACACGGAGCTGACCCAAAGATTCTGAAACAGGAAGGTTTAACGAAAAATCCACAGTACTGTTAACTTTAATGAAAAATCATATTTTTACACTAAAGAATCAATCATGATACTATTTACTTTACCCTTTATTTTGTCCTTATCATTAAAACTCAAAATTTTTAAGTTTTTTTCATTAGTTTTCCTTTTTTTAAATTCTTGGTTTGTGGTTTTTTAATTTTTATACAGCTAAAGGAAGAACTCAGAAAATATATGTTCACCGAAGGACATGATAGGAATGACCTTCATTGGGTTAGAGAGGTTTATGAAGAAAAATCATTACCCTCTTTTCTTTTTGAATTCATATAAATAAATAAATTAGGCTTTTTTTATATTTTTTTATAATGAAATGATAGCGTTAGTAAGTTAAATGTTAGATTGGCTGGGTTTGAAGCTACATTATCATGCAAAAACATAACATATTTCCCCTACTATTGTAAAGGTCCACTTGCAAATAAATTAGGCATTAATTTTGAAATGCGCTGGACATAATCATTACTTGCTATTACAATTATTAAAGTTAATTAACTAAAGTTGATTTGAATGTGATGATGATGGAGACAACTTTCGATAGAATCTCTGTTTTTAAAAAAAGCTACAAAACAAGGGCCAGACATCATGATGATGCCTCCTTTTTCCTTTTTCTCCTGCTTTAGTGACGTGAAAGAAAATTTAGAAGAGAGAAAAAAATCATCACCGATTGGTACAAAAGAGAGATCGTCTTGCTTTTAAAAAAACTAGATAAATATCATTTATCCTTATTCTTTTCTTTCGGTGTAAATTTATTTAAAAAAGATAAGATTAGGATATGAAAGAATCTTACTTCCTAATAAACAATCAAAGCACCAACTTTCAAAAGCAAAAGCTGGTTTTTCCTGTGTTCCCAAAAAAAAAAAAAGCTGGTTTTCCCCTTTTTTAATTTTAATTTTTTTAATATTATTTCATATCACATAGTGCTGATGCACCATTCCATAATCCCTTGTTTTATTACCGTATTAATATCCACACGTTCAGTTTTCCTTTTGCTTCGGTCTTGCATGCCCTCCAGCTAGATCCTGAATATTAGGAATTTTCCTTTGGTTTCTATGGATCAGGATCCTCTTCTAATATAAGGATAAGGATCCTCATGACCAAAGTATGTGGACGGTTGGATTTTCATCCAACGGTTACAAACAGGGGATCTCTTTAAAATTATAATAATTATAACCGTTGAATTTTCATTTAACGGCCCACATCTCTTGATCATGAGGATCCTCGTGACCAATATCTAATGTACCATTCCGTATGACTGTTACATTGAAAAATTTCTCCATCCCTCACTACTCACTGTACCATCTGTCCCCCTCTCATCTCTCATCTCTCATTCCTCACATCTCTCTCTCTCCTCATTTTCATTGTTTTTCCGCCTGCCTTTCTTTCTCTCTCAAACCCTCTTTTTCTTCGTTTATGATCTTCTCATCTTCTCATTTTTCTCAACCAAATCATATATGCAAATTTCTTGCATTTAAAACCCTTGGAAAAGTAAATAGTTACTGCATCTTGCGTTTAAAACCCTTGGGTCGAGAAATTTTTAGTTGTGACAGGAACACAAAGAGTACATCACGTGTTTTTATATAAACGGTGAAAAAAATTATTTTTTAAGTTATTAACTTTTTAACACACATCTCACTATTTATATAGTAACACGTGATGTACCACCCCATGTACCGATCACACTGAAAAGTTTATCCCCTGGTTCAGTACCTAATTTGTTGGTTTTTCAATTTTATCAGGGTGGATTTGTTACCTCCAAGGTCCACCTCCGTTTGGTGGTGAGTTTTTTAAACTTTCATAGTATTGCTGTTTTAATTTTTTTGTTTTATTTTTTATTTTTATTTTTATTTTGTAGTTTTCCTTTTTCAAGTGGGATTTTTGTATGAATTTTTTTTTAATTCTAGGGGTTTTCTTTATATCGTTGGATCCGGTGTTTGGATGTATGAATTGTTTGTGTTTTTTGTTTCAGAACACGTTGCTCTATGTTTTTGGAATTTAGTTTTTGGAATTTTGGGTGTTTTGTTTATATTCATAGATATGTCGCTTGGTTGTATGATTTGCTTCTTTTTTTTTTGTTTCAGGACACTTTGCTCTTCGTTTTTTGGGGCTTATGTGTGCAGCTTAGAAGCCGTTTATGCTTAAGGTAAATAATTTCAATTTTTTCCCTTTAGAATTTTATGCAAATTTTTTATTTTTTATTTTTAAATATTGTGAAGTTGTGTTTTCTATAGTGTGAAAGTCGAAGACCAAAGAACAAAACCGACCCCAACTAGATTTTGTCACGTGATCACAGACTCCTAAACTTACTTAATTTTGATGTTTCTTATTATGAATTTGTTTGGGCCCAAAATAATATTGTTGGGCCGAATGTAGGTTTGTGCTCGGCCCAAAGCCGTGTCAAAAATACTATAGGCTATCTGATGATTCCGGACCATTCAGCAGGGATGATCGAGTCCTATCACAAGAAGGAGTAGTTCAAATAAGCACAAAGGGTCGAGGGAGTCCTAGTGCAATTAGGAGTCTCAACCAACAATGAATAAAGCCTAAAAAAAGGGGTGAGTTCAAAGTCCTAATGGGGGTAGGGTTGTTCGAAGCAGAGTTGGAACGGAACAAGAAATCCCAATCCATATATGAGCTTAATTCGATCTCAAGAAGGAGTTGGTGCTATAAATACAAGACATCATACAACAATTTGGAGGTCTAATTCAACACACAACTGCCCTACGCAAAACCCCTCAAACATCTTAAGATTTTTTTTTTTTTTTTCCAGCTGACACATCTTCAGTTTGGATAAACAGCACTATTAAGGTAACCGGCGAACACCTTCAGTTTGGATAAACAGCACTGTTGCCGTAGAATCAGCCGACCGAGGAGCACCTTCAGTTTGGATAAACAGCACTGCATCAAGGCCGACTGGTTACCTATCCAAGTCTTGGTCGAGAAGGGTTTTCGAATCCTTATTGGCAGAGGTCATCTTATTAGCCTTTTCGACGAAGTAAGGTGTTATGAGTTACGACATTCGGCATACTGGACGCCGAGTGATTTTATGATTGGATACTCACAAGTGAGTTTCAGAGTTCAACATTCTGACGGCCGAACCACATTCACCATCAAGACATACATCACCTTTGAATACTTGTGTCCGTATAGTCTGGTGTCGATTCGACGTGCTTATACTCTTACGAATATAATCGCTGTGACCGAATCGAGCGCCGACGATTTATGAACTTCGAAGAACTAGCAGCCTTGTCTTCATGCTCAAGAATCCAAAGGCCGAGATTTGTTCCTTCCTTGGCCACAGTCGCAAGATAAAGAAGTCAGCAACGCGCTCAACGCAACATCAACAAATTTTACTCCTCGACCGACAAGTTGGCATGCCCCGCATTCAACTGAAGGACGTAGTTAGCTTATTAGTTACTCGGCCTGCGCGCCACGTAGGCTTTGTAATTTTTACGGTCAACAGAATTCAGTGACAATTTCATCTTTGTTTGGGAACTAATTTAGCTAGAGTTACGATGTAGCCATGATTATGAATGCTTAAATTTTGAATTTTATTATTTTCAAGTTTTCAATTTTCATTGGGTATCGTTTGCTGTGCTTTTGGCCCTGTTTGGCAGATCGGATAAAGGATCAGATATGATTAGTTATACGGACTCGGGTGTTTGGCGTTCACTCGTACTAAATAAACGCCGGATTAATTTAACCGATCGGATAGGATAACACGATATACACCCGCTTAATAAAACCAACCAAAACGCCCGGATTATTTAGTCTGGGAAGAAGAATATAAGAGAGAAAGGGAAGGAGTTTGGGGGGTGTGGTGGAGAGAGTTGGGGAACAATTATTTGGGATTCTTCTGCAGTTGGGGAAGAAGAAGGGAGAGAGAGGGATGGTGTTTGGGGGGTGCGAAGAGATCTAGGAACAAAAAAATGATTTCACTTTTTTTTAATTTTTTTTTTTTAAAGTTTGATTCCTCCTATCTAGTATAATACTAAACACATTATAAATAATACGGTCACTAATCCGATACTGCACCAAACACCCGACTAATTTAGTCAGTACTATCCGGTGACTATTTATCCTATCCGACAGAAATAGTCAGTACAGTCCAAGCTGCCAAACGAGGCCTTTATGTTTGGTTTTAGTCTCGGTAACTGTTGTGGTTTTTTAGATTCTTTGCATATGAATGCTTCTCTTTTTTTAACCATGGCTCACAGATAGTCACATATATTTATTTTTTGTATCCACCGTGAAAGAAACTTGTACTACTGTTTGATATAGATGTAGTATAATATTGATTTTCGGAGATTTTTTGTCTTTGCAGGGTTTTATCTGGTTGAGCAAATGCCTTTGACATCGTTTTGTAGGTATAACTAGATAATAATGACCGCGTTATTGCGGAATTACAAATTGTAGGAATAATTATGTTTGAACGACTACCAAAGTTTAATCTAATATAATCAGCTGACTTTTTATTTTCAGCTATATGAACACATGTTGGAAAAAAAAAAATAATTAGAGTATGTATAAGCATAATTACTTGGTGAATTACCAAATCATGAGAAAATGAAGGGCTTGCAATTAGATGCAACCAAACCCATTAGGCCAAAATGCTAAAACAATACCGAAAAATACAAACCAGAGTTTTAAAATTTGATAAAAAAAATGATTAACATCAGAAACAACGAACAACACATTGAGTATATTTTGTAAATATGATGTTCTCCTTAAGTCTTAACTAAGACAGCATTTTCAACTGCAAACAAACTCAATCAATGAATACCAAAGGATAGAAAAAACCTTGCAATCCTTGTCGGCAACTTTGGAGGTGATGTAGTTGTGTCAACTACAAAGACTGGAAATGCATCAAACAAAATAAATAGCAAACTTAGTTATAAGCCTTGAGCTTTATCCAAGCTAAACAACAGTCAAACTTTAGGCACTCCAAAAAATGACAGAAAAATTAATGAGTAACATAATTTACACAAATAAACTACCATTGAATTTTAAGTTTGGAATGACTTTCTCCATATTCTCCAAATCATTAAAACAATCTTATTTACATCATGTGAAAAATCTATTTACAACCCTAAAAAGTGTTTTAACTACAGCATAACAAAAGCGTTTTGCAAGAATCTTAGTAGGAATTAACTAATTGAACTAATAAATGTATCTCTAAGTTTCCAAAAGTGTTTAAATTGAAACTAACAGATCGATGACTTAGGTTTCAAAGTGCACTATAAAATTGATTAATTTAAACAGAACAATCTCAGCAAAGCAAGCATTTTTATATCCTCCAGAAATTTATCTGTTCTGTTACCTACCAAAGCTAATTTGTTCCCAAGATCGAAAGCAAATGGTTTTCAACTTTGAAATCCCACAGCATAAGTAGATTAAAGAAAGAGTTTCTCCAAAATCACAATAACAAAATTTGAACAGAAAATCTGTTTATAAATCCAAATTACACTTTTAAAAACTTCGGCAGTTGTTGTTTGTTTCATTTTGGTTTCGGTTTCGGTTTCAGTTTTGTTAGAATATAATATTGTAAACCTTAGTTAGTTAGTTAGTTAGAGACATTGCTCTCTCTATATATACATCATTGTAATAACTTCTTGAGGTAGAAATCAATACAACAGATTCTGCAATTCATCTCTCTAAAACCTCTTCTCTCTCTCTCCCCCTCTCTAGTTCTTGAAACCTTAATCATTTCTCAATCTCTCTCTACATTAACATGGTATCAGAGCCATTAAAGCTTGATCAGCTTCTTTGATCCTTTCTTTTGCTTCCGCTACATGAAATTCTTTCTTCTTTTGTCTTGTGGGTATATTAAGATTACCCAGTTCTTCATTCTTCGCTCTGAAAGGTTGTGCACACCAAGTGTTTGAGTCTTTTCCTCAGACAGATTTCTCTACAATTTTTCCGAAATGGCAACTGCGAATCAACTTCAAATCTTGCAATCACCAATCACTGGATTGATTTCATCTGTTTCCATGTCTGTTACTACGAAACTGGATGAGACCAACTATCTACAATGGCATTTTCAGATGCAGTTGATGCTTGAAGTCCATGGAATTATCGGGTTCGTTGACGGATCAAATCTCTGTCCTGCTCAGTTTTCTTCCAGTTCTTCAAGAGATTCAAAGGTAACATCTGGTACTTCATCTTCAAGAACTGAAACTGATGAGTACAAAGTCTGGAAAATGCATGATCATTCCTTGATGTTGTTACTTACTGCAACACTTTCTTCATCCGCTATTTCCTATGTGATTGGTAGTAAGAGTTCTCAAGAGATGTGGGTTCGTCTTTAAAACCAGTTTTTCTTACCAAGTACAAAAACTAGTATAATCAAATTACAAACTGATCTTTACACCATTAAGAAGGGATCAAATTCAATTTCCCAGTTTCTTCAAAGAATTAAAGAAGCAAGGGATGGACTTTCTATTCTTGGTGTCATTTTTGCTGATGAAGACTTTGTGATCATTGCATTGAATGGACTCCCTCCAAAATACAACACATTTAAATGTGTACTCAGAGGGCGTGAGAGTATCATTTCACTAAAGGATTTTCGTGCACAATTGCTCGCTGAGGAAGCCATTGTGGATTGTGCTCTTGTTGAATGTGAGACAAAAGGTTCTTTCTTTCCTCTCTTTAGCTCTCAATTTCATGTTGGCTTCAATGGTGGTTATTATGCTCAATCCAATTTTAGTTCATGCCAGTCAAGCTATGGTAATAATGTTGATAGTTATAATGGAATTCTTGGCTCACCTTCATCTCTATATCCTAGTTCCCTGCCACCTGAAATTACTACATGTCAAATTTGTTCACATAAGGATCATCTTGCTGCCCATTGTTCTACTCAAACTACCAACTCATCTATTACACAAGATCCAAACTTGCACGATCAGCTTCAAGTTTCTGATTCAATGGAGTCAATTAAGAATGACTCTGTTATGGTCAATTCTTTCTCTCATTACCTTGAATCTTCCCTGCCACTTAATTCCACAACAGGAGCTTCTATCAGTGCTCCAAAGCAGAACGATTGTGATAAACATATTATAATGAAAACCGAGGAGCAGCCAGCTAGTTCCGTTGGTGCAGAAAGTTCACAAACTAGCGGATCAGCTAAATTACCAACATCTTGTGAATCAACCCAGTTACTAGAAGTGCAAGGACTATCTATACTGCATTTTTCGACTAGGCTCCATCTGTTACATCAGTTTGCTCAGGTTCTTGCAGACCTGTCACAGGGAAAGTACAATGCAAAACTATTTTTAGACTCGTTTTTGGTTCAACTTGTTGTTTTGGCCATATGGGAGAAATCTATTCAAATTGATGCACATGAGTTCAGAGGATCTTATGTATTTCGCTTATGCAATGTTGGAGGTATATTTGATATTCAAGTAGGATACCATATGGGCATTTGTGATAAGGGTGGCGGCACCAGGTCTATGTTGATTTGGCTATTATGGTACACATGATATAGCATCAACCTCACTCTCCACTTGTAAGGAATACTGCACTAATGTTCTTTGACAATCTGACTGCTTCAACCTCATGATTGGGTGCCCCAATCTTGAGTTTGAGGGGGGATGTTAGAATATAATATTGTAAACCTTAGTTAGTTAGTTAGTTAGAGACATTGCTCTCTCTATATATACATCATTGTAATAACTTCTTGAGGTAGAAATCAATACAACAGATTCTGCAATTCATCTCTCTAAAACCTCTTCTCTCTCTCTCCCCCTCTCTAGTTCTTGAAACCTTAATCATTTCTCAATCTCTCTCTACATTAACACGATCCACATCGAATATTTCATTCATTTAATTGGAGGTTCGCACATAATTAGGTCAATTAATTTCATCTTATGAAGTCGCTTTTGGGATTATGAATGTGAAGGTATTTTGATTAAATTTTAGTTGCACTCTTGTAGTGGTTGCAAAGAGAAACAAAAGAGCTCTCTATGAAACTCTTGACAAACTGATCATATTTCTAAGACCCTGTCAAGAATCACTTAGTTGAGAACTCCATTGCTCAAATAAGAATATAAATTACGTACTTATCGGTTTCAAACAATTAGTCATATAAATTCTTTTTCTTGGTCAATGTAGTTATTTTTTTTTTTTTTTAACTTCAAAAAACTTGAAAATGAAGGGCAATCATATTGCCTGTAAAGCAACTATCTGAATGTTCATATGATTTTCTATCTTTATGCAATAGGATTTCCACGTATTATCATGAGTGTCTTGGGTGAACCACCATTCTAGACCAACCAAAGCATCAATTTATTATATTAACGTTTCATAACCATCAATTATCATGATATTATCAAATTGACTTAACCTCTATTTGGATAAATATTATCATGATTCAGCAACATCCCTAAACTTTCAAAAACCCAAATAGAAACAAAAGCATTGGTGTAAATTAACTATCTAACTGAAGAAATCAAAACAAAAGTATATACCTCAAAATGTCAAGCAGCCAAATTCTTCCTCCAACGACCCAAAATTCTAAAAATTCCATGAAAAAGGTAAACCCATTAGCAATTCATAAGACTTTATAATAGCTAAAAAATGGGACAATGGTAAAGACGTGGTGAGAACCATCCCTCTTTTTGCTTATGTATTTGAAAAGAAATTTTATAAGTAGTTTATAGAGTCATTTTGATCATGTTGCATGTAAATTCCTTTCCACAGAGTTTAAAAAATAAGGCAGTTTATGGTATCAGTTGAATAACATGGTTGAAAGATTTAAAATGGATACATTCAATTTTTATGTCAAACTATAACATATAGCTAAAGATGTTGGGTCTATATACCCACATCAATCATGTGCTAATTAAAAGTTTATCGATGTAAATAGATGATTTCAATCATGTGATAACATAGTTTGCTTCAACCTAAATGCATGTGCGTGCAGATGTTTGTTAATGCGTCTCTAAGTAGATGGTTAATCAATTCAAAAGACTATTCTGTCAATTTGCTACTGAACTTTATGATCACTGTCACTTAAATTATTTTAATTAGCCAATTTACTCTCTCCGTTAAATTTCTATATACTCCATCCAAGTCAGTGTTAAAATTTTGCAGCAGCTCCAATTAATTGTGCAAAATGCCCAAAAATTTTCTGCAAACAAAAGATTCAAGTGTTAGACAATCGGTATGAGATAACCATGATGAAGTGTAAAGAAGAAAGTCAATTGGCAGATCCGTAAAATAGCATGGTCAAAATCAGCAAGATTGTTAAAGTTATTGGCTGAGTTGAGTGTAATTGTACATGTAAAGTGAATGATTTCATGTGCAACTGTTTTTCAGTGAGGTTTAAGTAATCAGGCTTTAGAAAAATATTATTCAAAAATTTCAACAAACATAATTAATTTGGTGATTAGCAATAGCCTGCATTGATAGAAACAGAAACTTGAATTCCAATGTCATGATGATTCAGTTCCCATATGCAATTGTGATTCTTATATCATCTATACTGCAAAATTTGATCAAAATAAGATGATGATTAATCCAGCCGGTTTCTTCACTCCTATAACGGAAGATCAAAATACCCACATCAGCACTACATAAGTCCTCTAATTCGTAAGGAAAACTTGTATTTAACCAACCTACTCTTTTCAAATGGAATTTGGTGTATAAAAAAAAATGAGAAAATCAAAAACTTTGCAGCAGAAATATAAAATAAAAAAAATAAAAAAAAATCTTACCATGTATTAAGACTTTAATTCCAACTGCCAATTCAAGATCCCTAGCTTTTGATCCATCATGGTCATACTCATAAAACCTTGACCATGAAACCAAAATCATTATTTTGACAAATAAATATAACCAACAACAAAAACAACTAAACTTTCAAATGCCAAAACTTACCAGCTGAGTTACTGAACACCACAATATCGGGTCTACCTCATCTCTCTTCCTCTTATGCTCCAACGCAGTTGAAATCCTGACCATTTCCACCCATCAAAACATAGAAATAATTAGATTTCATTTTTGGGTTTACGGAATCAATCAGATATCAATCAAACTAAAAAAGATACAACAAAGCAAAGATTCTTTGGTTCTCACACATTGTCCCTGTCGAATCTTCCCATGAAAAGCCGGCTTTTGTGGCGATGGTGCCCTTTTCTTCCACACTATTGGAATACCATCTCATACTTGGCTTGCAAATTATTCTTCTCCATCTCCTTTGCATGTATCTTTTCCTCCGGTTTAGTATAGAACCGCCCAAAGTAATTGTAAACGTTACTTCGCTAACAGAGTTAGCACACAGCAAGGGAAAAAATCAGAAAGATGCAAATGCAGAAACAACCACCCAAAAATTCAATATTCGTTTTCCCTTCTGATGCTATTTTTAAGAAAACTATCATCTCCCTCAACAGATTTATTCATGAGATAATTTAAAAAATAAAATAACTTTCACCATTAACTCATGAGATAATTTAAAAAATAAAATAACTTTCACCATTAACTGTGAATATCCTCATAGGCTAACGATTCTCAAAATTAATCCCTACCTACCTCCCATCCAGGATTAAACTTAGTTTTCCAAAAACAAATTATACTGATTGATTAGTATTTAGGAGCAATATGGGCATATGCAATAACACACTCATAATTTGTGAGTTTTATGTAAATGATCCATTAATTTTCTATCTTAACAGTTAAAACATAAGAAAAGCTAAAATATATTTACTCAGATTGATCAAATTGCTTAGTCTAATTCCCAAACTATGTAATGTCATGATCATCTTTATACAATTATCATGGAACAAACCAAAACCAACTTGGTGGATTTTAATTTAAAAACAAAGGTCAAACATATGGTAAAAATTACATTATGTATGGACATTGCATTAAAAACAAAAAACAAAAAGAATGGATCACTTACCGTCCAGTTGATATTGGACTCTCTCATTACACTAATAAGGCCTTCTTCGTACTGCAGAGATAATAAACAAAGCTTAAGTCCTTGAGGCAAAATAAGAAATAAATCATAATTATAAAAATAAAAAACAAAAAAAAAGTCGATAAAAATTTGATCAAAGTGAACAGAAGACGATCTTACAATGCCATACCCTATGATCAATGATAATTTGATACAGTGCTTCATGTGGAAATTCCTCAGCCATCTACTGAAGACTGAATCTGTGAAAAAATAAGCTGCAGAAGAATAGTAAACTGAGCATAAGCTGAAAAAGAAATCTTGGTTGCAAATTACCAGATAGTTAAAAGTAAACTCATAACCAGGCAGTCTGCAAATGAACTGACTTTTCTCAATTGATTGAAGGCATAGTCTAGTGTCTGATTGATAGTAGACAGTCTGCATTGACATCATAATCAGACTACAAATTCAAATTCAAAACACAAAAGGCAAATTAAACACAGAATTCAGAATTCACAACGCAAAATGATGCATTCCAAAACCGATGTGTTATAACCCCACAATATTGACATATAATCTGTATTTGCGTGTAATCACAACATACCAAAAGGAGTAAATACTAAAGAAAATCTCCACAAACATATCCAAGAAAAGCTGTTTTTTTTTTCTTTCTCAATTTCCTTCCCCAGTTATTTTTATTATTAATTCAATAGAAAACAAATCTTCTCAAAAGAAAAGAAGGTGGACAGTGCAGTGGATAAGACATCAACTCAGCTAAGAAAACTATAATTGAATTCACTTACCGAGTCCATCAACTGATATCGCGAAACAACTTATCCATGAGTTCTAAAGAAACTGAGACCCGTAATGATGCCCAGAAGTGTACCTGATGCAGAATAAACCAGGCTTGGAAAATCAGAAACCCGATCAGTTTCTTATTTTTTAAGATGTAAAAGAATTCACATGTTTATAACTATTGTTGTATGAAAAATAAACATGTTCAAAATGTAATTAATGGGATTAAAAACTAATGAATGATACTAATATGGCAGACTCAGATATCAAAGCTTGTGATTTTAATGAAAAATTAAGCTGGTTCACTATCTGTTTAGGGAGCAATCCAACTCATAGAGTTTGCTAACAAACAGCGATTAACATTTTTCTAAATTATAATGCTTTTGTATTGTATAAAACTACGATTGAAGGGAGCATGACCGAGACCTGAATTGGTTCCTCTGCTTAGCCCAAATTTTTTTCAAGACTTACGGACAAAACCAAAAATTCTAGCAAACCAAATAACAAACAGAGACAGAATCGGGAAGCAGCAGAGGCAGGAAACCATACCCAAAACAACTCATAATTTCCAGTGCCTAAAATCCAACCGAAACAGAAGATAGCAAACTAAACATATAAAGATGCTTCCAAATTCGTTGATTAAAAATAAAGCTAAGATCTCATTACAGCTTTGCAATCCACCACCTCACCAGCTAAATCTTACCCTCAAGTGCCGAGAAATGGTGCAGTGGCCAAGTTGTCCTTGTCTCTGTATAAACGAAACCTGCAAAACAAACGAATCAACCAAAAAATCCAAATCATAAATCTCAAAAAGGCCAATGAACTAAACCCATAACACGATCTGGGTTAAAAAATTCACACAAACAAAGATTTAACTTTTGATATTTTTATATGTAACAAAATCTAACCCGCAGTTTTGAACCAAAGAAAACTGAAAAGTTGAACAACCTTACACTGATTCGGTGCTTTCTGAGCAAACCAAGAGCTGAGAACGACAAAAAGCAGGATTTGAGAGCGACAGAACACACATTCGCGACCAACGTAAGCAAGGGTTTGAAAGGGAAAGAACGTGAGGTCTAAAAGTGATAGAAATGCAGAGACTAATCTGGGAAGCAAAAGTAAAAGCGGGAAGAATATAGGGGAAACGCAACAGCCTACGATGATCAACACGTGGGCTGGGCAAATGAATTGGAGTCACGCGTGGCCTAGAAGGGTAATGTTGTCATTTAACTGTGCAACAAAGAGAAAAAAGCTTGCTGGAAAACCAAACTGAGGGCATTTTCGCCACTCTACTGTCCGTGAACAGTACACTGGCGTTTGGGTTTTAATATAGAAATAACTAGTAATAGAGCCCGCGCGTTGCTGCGGGTTTTAGAAGTTTATAAAACATGTATAAAGTTGTACTTCAATAGTAGAAAACGATAGTAGGCAAGAGAAGCAAAGAGCTAGGTGCATAACAAAGCTTCAGTAATGCATAAATGATTTCATCAAATGTAAAGGAAAGGATTGCTAACTACTAAGACATGCAACTAACACAAAAATAGTTACTCTTGGACTTACAATTATGATTGTTGTTTGACCGAGATTATTCAGCTCAATCTGCTTTGTTCATCTATTTCTTACGCTTTCTGTGTTGATCTCTCAACCCTGAAAGGAATAACAATATCAATACAAACATAGTCAAACATAGCCACAGAAGCCAAACACCAACGATCTCTCATATTCTCCACCCAAAAACACATAGAAAGAAAAAGGAAGAATATGTACGTGTTGTCTCCTCTTCTCTTTTCCTCCTAAGGATACTCACAATGGATATCATTGACAGTGATAATATATTATTGTTTCTTTGGTCAAATGTAATCTAATATTGTCAATTGGTAGTTAGTTCTAAAACATTGTTTTTGCAAAAAAAAAAAAAAAAAAAAAAAAAAAAACGAAAAAAGAATTTTGTAGAAAGATGGATCATATATGTTTGGTTTGGTGTCTCTATGTAATATAGAGATATAATTTGCTGAGTTGTTTCAGCTTTCATGATTTGGACAAATAATCATCACTTCCATCTTTTCTCTTCAAAGGAATTGATTGTTACCAATTTGTAGATAAAGATTTTGTTATTTTGTTTATTGTAAATACATGGCCAATCAGTTGATTGTTTACTGAGGAGTTTATGGACATCTAAAAGTATAAACAGAGATGTTCCCACCAAAGATATAGTCTCTCTACATGTTTTAACTAAGCCAAAAAAACATCTTAGAGGTAGGGGAATTGTTAAATCTAACCAATAAGTAATGAAAGTGATTTATGTATAGATTTAACAATATCTTTATTGCCAAGGTGTTCTTTGGCATGATTAAGGCATGTGGAGAGGTTATATCTCTAGTGGGGATCTCAAGATTGATACTTTTGGATGTCCAACTAAACCGATCAACGATCAGCCAAGTAATTGGTCATGTATTCAGACCAAACAAAAGGAAGATAGTTCTTACCTACATTGGTAACAGGCGATTCCCCTGAAGAGAAACATTTGTAAACATTGAATTTAAATGTAAAATATTAGCAGAAGAAAATTAATAATCTGAATTGTTTTGGCATACTATTGAATTGTATGATTGTAGACTGTAGTTTAGGATATAAGGTATGTAAGAACGAACTGAACATGTTAAATAAGTGCAAGTATTCATACCTTAATTTCAAGCTTAACTTTCTTCTTGAAAATTGTTAAGCTACAAAAGATTTATGAATAAGAAGCTTAACAACAACATCTAAGAGCAAGAAAAAAAAAATGGAAGATGGATTGGTACAAAATCTTACAAACAAAAAGGAAATTCATGTCCATTTTAATATGAATATAGAAGTAACATTACTTGTCATTCCAGTCAGACTGAAACCTATGAAAAGGATGAACAAAAGGCAAACTATCAACGCTGTCAATATCATCTTGTTTCCCAAGCATAATCCCAGAAATGTCTTCCTCTGTTTCAGGCCAATTGTTTCTTTGGGAAACATCCAAGAAATGAAAACAAAGGAAAAAAGAAATAATACATTTATATACCTTTAGCACATAGGGTTTTAAGAATCTAAATCAAAAATCTCAAAAAGTGAAAACGCACCGTTTCTTGAAAGAAAAACAAAACGCGTTGAATATGCACAAAAACGATCTGAAAAAGAAACACATCAAACATGAAAAACTCACCTAGAAACGCTGAATTAGATAAGACTCAGCCAAGTTCAAAGTGAATCCAAAGTGGGCACAAAATTTCTAAAATAAAAAACCAAAGCACATGAGATACTAAGAAAAGCTATTGAAAAAAGATGGAAAATCAAAACCTTGTGCGGCAACAAACATGCAAAAGTTAGTTGGAAAATCTAGAAAAAAAATTATATTCTAAATGTTGGAAAAAGGGAATGAGAATGTTACATTTGGCTAGATTCATAATGGCTTTGTAAGGGGAGTTGGTATCATGAGACATCATTTGATAATTTAAATTTTTGAAGAAAATGGGCCTATGTAATCATGAATATACAGTTTTAAAAGCGAAATAGTTTACAACATTGAAAGCTTGAAAATAAAAAGGAATTAATCTAAGTTGAATAAACAGGAATCAACATTCATATATAGGAAAAGGTTGAGTTTTTACCTATTGGTCCAGCCATAGTAACCAAGACTACAACTCCTATTCAAGGGTCAATTGTTTTTCTAATAGAAAATTGTATGTTAAGCCAAATTTATTCAATTAGAATGAAACTAATGAGATTAAAGTCAAAATTTAAAACTAAGGCGGAAAATGGATTTGATAGCCAAAAAATTGATGATAGGACAGGTTGCAAACCTTGGTAAAGCAGAAGGGTTTTGAAAGCTGCAGACATAAACCATATAAAATGCAGACCAACGTCTGTTGAAACATAAAAGAGAATTAAATTACATATTTAAATGATAAATCTAATGATATAAATATAGAAGATCTAAAATTGTGTAAAATGTTATGCATCCATTAATAAAATTAAGAATTTTCTTCTAAATTTTGTAGCACATCTTTGAAAACTATGTTTAGAGTATAGTTGTTCAGATCATTTTCTACATTTGTTATCAAAAATTTTAAACCTTCTCTTGATGTGACTCTAGATAATGCAACATATAATTGACCATGAGTGAAAACAGGTTCGGGAAGATATAGTCCAACTTGTTTTAAAGATTGTCCTTGACTTTTATTAATGGTCATTGCATAACATGGCCTAACTGGAAATTGACGTCTTTTAAAAATGAAAGGCCACTTGTTTTCAGTTGTTGTAAGAGTGATTCTCGGTATGAATACTTTGTGACCAACGTTATTTCCAGTAAGTATCTTAGCTTCAATAATTCTAGGAAATAACTGTGTGACAATTAATCTAGTTCCATTACATAAACCATAAGATTGATTTAAATTTCGCAACAACATAATTGGCATTCCTATTTTTAAAATTAAATTATGTGCAGGTAAACCATTAAAATCAAGCTTATTTAAAAATTCTGTAGGATACATTATTTCAAGATTCTCAACATTTCCATTTGAGGAACACAAAGAATCATAACTTAAAAATGTATGTTGTTCTCCAGGTAACAAATTGATTATATAATTGTTTATTTCTGTTACTGTTGTATTTCAAGGTGTAACAATAGCTCGTTCTCTTAAGTAAACAAAATTGTGAAACAAATTTTCAAAATTAGGATAAGTTGCTTCAAAAATTGAAGAAATTGGGTTTGTAGAAGGATGAACTATTAAATCTTCAGGTATTTGAATAAATGATGTATCACTGTCATTTGAATGATTTGCATCGTTAATTTTTCCATCACCTATTTGTAAAATCCAGTTTGCAAAATCACTGATTTTCTTTTTTTCTTCAATGTTTAAATCATTTCTTGATAATCTCATGTTTTCTTTTAAACAGAAAATTTTAAAATGAGACCACAAATAAGAACTATTTAGGGAAGCATTTATTATATCTTCTTTGGTTCCTCCAGGTAAAACAGGTAATATTTGTCGAAAATCACCACCTAGTAAAAGAGGTTTACCACCAAATGGAAGTTTCTTATCTGAATTTTGCACATGTGATAAAATGTCGGAAAGTGATTTATCTAATGCTTCAAAACAATATTTATGATTCATAGGTGCCTCATCCCATATGATCAAATCAGTTTTTTCAATTAATGTAGCAAGATGTGTTTTTTTTCTTTATTGGACAAATTGAAGAATCAGTAATAACTAATGGAATTTTAAATCTGGAATGAGCTGTTCTACCACCTGGTAATAACAATGATGCTATTCCTGATGAAGCTACAGCTAAAACAATTTTTCCCTCAGATCTAAGTTTGCTTATGATTGTATCCCACAAAAAACTTTTTCCAGTTCCTCCATGACCATATACAAAAAAGAGACCGTGTTTTTTTCTATGCACAGTGTCTATGACAATATCATATACATATTTTTGATCTTCGTTAAGCTGTGATTTTAAAATTGTATGTTTTTTGGACAATTCTTTACAATCATAATTTAACTCTTCTCTTAAAAGTTTGTTTTTAATTTCTATCATTTTATTTTCATTAGGCATTGATAAATTATATTTGTTCAAAGATGTGGAAGCATTGTTAAAAAGTAATTCTAATTCAAATAAGACAGAATTTTTTAGTTCTTCTTCTGGTATAGCCATATTAGGAATTTCAAAAGTTTTTTCCAGTTTGTATAAAATATCATCATACATGGTTTTCCAATGAGTATCAAAAAGAATTTGAGGATTTGCAACATCACAAAATAAAACAATTGTAACAAATAGTTGTCTTAATTGAGGAGATGATGCAACATTTACAGCAGTTGATAAAGCTTCTAACCATTCTTTATCATCGCCTAATAATCCTAAAGATTTACATGCATCATGGTACGAAGAATGCACAACACCATTAACAGTTTTAATATCATTAAAATCTAATGGGCCTTTTTTCAAGTTTAAAAGCATTCTTAAATAATATAATTCACCAGACGCATGATGTACATATGCTATTCTACCAATTGATCCTTTACGCTTTCTTGGTTTCCAAATTTTATTCCGTGTGTCATACAAAAATTTTGATGGAATTTGAGCATAAGTTAGTAAACGAGCTTCATTATAAATTTTATTGGCTTCAAACCAGCTTGTTAACATCGTATGTTCAAAAGCTTTTTGTCTAACAATTGATTGAAGTGATTGATCACCACTAAAAACAATATTCTGTTCTAATGGTAAATGAACAGGTAATCGTTCAACAGAGGGTTCTCTATGATGTATTGAGTATTGAAACAATCTCCAAATAGCTTCATAAGGTGATATACATCTACAATTCAAATATGCTAATATTTCATCATTTTGATCTTGTTGAAAAATTAATCGTGCTCTATCCGGACCCTTGTTAACATATTTGAACAAATATTTTATAAGCATTGATTGACAACAGGATTCAACATTTATATGAGCATTGTATCTTAGCAATAATTCAGCATTATAAGGAACAACAAATCTATTATCAATTTTAATACCATTTTTAATCACAAATTTTGTATCATCATCACGGCGCCTATAAATCGAAAAACCATTAGATTCAAAAACTGTTTCATTTTTATATGATTTAGGAAAATTTTTGGAACATTTATTTTCCCTCATGCATGGAGATTTTTAATTAATATGACCACATGGACCATGAATCATAAATTGATTAACAATTTCATAAAGTTTAGGATTGAGAATTTTGTCTGGTAATTCAGCTGAAATAATAGAATCTATATCAGATGGTAAAAAACATTTGAAATTTGATTTTAACCATATTAACATATGAGAATGAGGCAAACCTCTTTTTTGAAACTCAATCGTGCAAACATCTGCAAGCAAAGAAAAGAAAAGAAAAAAGAAATAGATAAAGTTAGTTTCATAAAAAAATAATAATAATGATGAATAAATAAATACCAAACAAAAGAATAAGTTCTAAATATTTACTTGCTTCAATTTCTCCAAAAGGCTTTCCAGATTTTATAAATTCAAGCATATCATCGAGTTTCATTTTAAATACTCTAGAAATTATATCAGGTCTATCCTCAGGTTTGAATCCTGGTTTTTTTTCAAATTCTCTTATGATTTCTGGCCATTTGACATTGCAAGTAAATGTTATAAACAAATCAGGATGTCCATATTCTCTACAAATTGCCATTGCATCTTGATAATTATTGATCATGTATCTAGGACTTCCTGTATACGAAGCAGGTAATATGATTTTTTGACCCACATTATTTGCATCATTATCACCTCTTGTGATTGCATCGTAAATTCCTTTATAAACTTCAGTTCTTAAATTTTTTTGGTTTTGCCTAATATAATCCAATCTATCTTCTTCAAGTGTTGCATAAGAATCTACTATATATTGTTGAAAAAGCCTGCCTCCTTTTAACAATGTAGTTAATCATGGTTGTCGCTCTTGAATTTGATAAGCTATAAAAGCTCTCATAGGCACTCTTTGTCTTTTAGTTTTTGGACCTTTATAATTTTCATTCCATTTTAAATCCGGTCTATAACCATCTTCACCATATGGAAAAAGAATAGGATATTGCAATGCCATAAATTTTGGATTTAATTTTGTAACACGCTTTAATCCATCACTTTTAGACTCTATAATAATATCTCTATTAGAATCAGAGAGTCCTATATCACCAACTATTAAACCACCAATTTCATCATTTGTTGGTTGATCATATTGTTTGCTATCAGTTGGTTGTCTTGCTAACAATGTCATTTTTAAAGAAGTGACGCCATCATTTTCAAATTTATCTCTTACAGTGCGAAAAAGTTTAACTAATTCATTTGATTCATCAAACATTTTAATCAAACTTTCAACAATTTGTGGATCCAATCTTCCATTGTTTCCATCAGAATCAACAGCTCTCAAGCGATTTTGTACTTCATTATACGTATCATAAACATATAACTGAGCAAATTTTGGAGGTTGATTATCAGGAGGTAAAAGAGAGCCCATTAAATGACAAACTTGACCACTAATTTTAAAAATGTAAGGACTTGATCCATCATTAATTGAATGATCAATTTTGGCACCCATAGAAGTAAAGGAAAACATGGAATTGTAAGCTCTAATATTTTCTCGAAATGATGAACTTTTTGGACCTCCATTTGGATCAAGCAATAAATCTAATAAATATGGAGCTGGTTTTGCAATTGAAAGGCTTATTTTTCCTTGTTGACAACAAAGAGTAAAAACGGGTTCATTTTTTGTGCATGTTTGTTTAAGAGATTCTTTTAACCAAAAATAAGCACCACAATAACTACATTTATAATTTTTATCCCCAAAGTCTGCATACTCTTTGACAATACCTATAGAAAAAGATATGTTAAAAAAATTAATATTAAAAACAAATCATTAAGTAGAAAATAATGTAAAATTTTGAGATAAGAAATTATTATATAAGACAAAAAATACATACCAGTCCTGTTTTTTTGGAAAAATGCTTGACCTTTATTTATAAGATTGGAATTCTCAACATGCAAAGCTTTTTTAACTGTGTTTTCAACATCCCTTGAGATATTAACAACATTTTTTCCTTTTTTATCATATGGGTCAGAAATTTGTCGATTGCAAATCACATGTTGTGTTTCACCATGAATAATATTTTGACCTAAACATTGCATGCCACCAGATTGATTGCTGCTAGATTGATGGTCTAAGAACAAATTTGTTTCTGATTGACTGCTGCTAGACTGATGGTCTAAGAATAAATTTGTAGAAACAAATTCATCAATTTGAGGTAAAAGAGCGTGCGCACAATTTTCCATATATATATTTCTACACACTTTTTTTGGTTGATGATTATGTTTGAAAACCTCAGTATATTCATCATCCACAGTATTTTGTTCGCGTTGGACAGGTGTAATTGCTAAATTTTTTGCAGGTCTTTTAGACATAGTGTGAAAAATTTGTTCTAAGCAATTTACAAACAGACAGTTGTAAATTAAGCTGTAAAAAAAAAAAAGGAACAAAATTAATAAATACATGAGAAAAACACTAAAATATTGGAATTTTAATGGAATGAAGGATAAATAAAATAACAAACATAACAATGCTTGTAAAAAGAAAAATAAAATTATATATTTATGCTTTAAAAGAAACAGTTCCAAAATTTAAAGCACTTGCCTTAAACACGAAAAGCCTTGCACCACAAACGAAATGCTTTAAAATTCTACGTTGCACAATTTTGTGAGAACCTGTAACAATAAAAATGAGTCAGCATTAGTACATTAGAATCAAACTATTCAGATTTCCATACAAAGCAAAACCATATGGGCCCCATTTTTGTACAATAACTTGCAGATGCTGTAAAATACGTCTAATACAGGGCAAATAAATACTGATAAAAAAATTGTCAAATGATAAATACAGGCTTCTCTAAGTAAGCCCATGCAACTACACACAGAAATAAATCGATAATAAGAATATAAATATGTATACCATGCCTTGAAAACAATGAATAAATTAAATCATCATGTTGACAATTATAAAAAAAAATCAACTACATGAATAACAAAAATTAAGCCTAAAAAGAAACGCAGGACATAAAGATCTATTATAAATTGTTGCTTACATCAGAAACAAATGTTAATTTATTCAAAATCAAACATGGAAAAAAAAAATATATATATATATATATATGGAAAGAAGAGAATAGATAATAAGCGCAAACAAATTTTGTTCAGATTATTAATTCATATTGCAAATCATAGGTCACAAATTGAAACCAAATGATATCATTGAAGAGTACCTTTTGTGTTATGTCTTTATATTGATTGCCAACAAAATTGTCTTCCTTTTTTCTTTTTTTTCTTTTTTTTTTTTTCCTTTCTCAACCCAAAGTAGAACCACTAAACCCTGTAATGAAACAAAATATTGTTCATCGAAAATTCCAAAAATTTAATTAGATTTAACCAATACAGTCCTAAACCTATTTAATCTGAAAAATATAAAAAGAATTTTTTACATTACAAAATCAAATCAAATCATATAATTTCAAACATTTTATTCATACCTTTTTTATTTTGTCTTTATACCAATCACCAACAACCTTTATATATTTTTACTCAATCTTTGAAGGTGAATTTTTGTAAAAACCTGCAATCATGACCAAAAAAAAAAAAATTAATATCACAAAGATAGAAAAAAATTGCAGCCTTGAATATTTATAACATCAAGAGAAGGACCACACAAAGATAAGATTGATCAACAAAGATACATTTGTCCACCAAAGTCGAATAAAATACATCCAGAAAAGCTGTTCAGTTTTTACACTTACTGATCAAATAGACTTTAAAAACGAATTCAAATGAACTAAACGGAAAAGAATAACAAAAATTATTGTAAAAAAAAAAAAAAAGAATTTAAGCATATTAAGACCATGCACTGACTAACTCTTTGACTAAATCATCAACACTCTAAATACGAATAAATAAATGTGCAAGTAGAGGTGTAAAGTAGAGGATCCCATAATTGTCCCAATGTTTATTTCATGAGTAGTTTATGAAGACATGTGAGGACAATAATTACTTTGTCAATGATAGAAAAAATTATAATAAAAAAGAAAAATTAAATCATGTTTTTGTTTTTTAACAAAATACATCTACTTTTTCCATATGGGCACTTTCGTATCCACGCATTCTCATGCTGTTTTTCACCGAGAAAGAAACCAACAAAAGCATCATGCACCTTTTATAAATCTATTTCAAGCACAAAACTGATGGTCACTCAATTAACTTAGTAATCTACTACTATCACTGCTTGAAGCATGATCTAGGTTAAAAAATTAAGGAAAAGAAAAAGATTTCGTTACTGATATCTTCGTACACAACAAAAGAGAACTCTTTCTTTCAACCAAACTAAAAATCAGAAAAACCTTAAACTGATTTCTTATTTTCCCAGCAACTGCAAGCTGCAGAACTGCACAAAGCACCGACTGAAAGCAATAGCATGAAAATCTACGATGACCTGAAGCAGAAATTTTTGAGGCAAAAAGGATTTAAGCTTTGAGACCGATTGCAAGCCAAAGATGGAAATGAGAGGAAACAAAACGGGTGAGAGCGACAGCGAAGCAAAGTTGGAACTGAGAGGAAACAAAATGGAAGAAAATAAGACACAAACAAAGCACCACGCGATGACCAACACGTGGGCTTGACAAAACTGTGCTGCACTGTAGCAAAAACAAATGCAACCGATAAAAAAAAAGTGAAGCAAAGTCCAAGCCAAGCATAAGGAGACAAATATAAATTAAGGGGAAAATAACGAAGAATAAAAAGATGAGGCTTTTCAAAGCTTACCAAATAGAATCACCAAGCAATTTTCCAAAGCATTAAGTGATCTTTTGCAATCCTTCTTTGTAAATTTACAAAAAACATAGGAATAATTATATAAGCAACTAATAAGCTAAAAAGCTGATACAAATTAACAAAGAAAGCATTGAAGTTAAAAAGATACAATATTTTAACACAAATTGAACGATTCAAATCTCTGTATAGTTATCAATAAAATAGGTGAGTGCATTTTCAACTGTTTGGGTTATTTACTTTAAGTAGATTACACCCTTCACATGCTCGGTGAGGAAAATCAAAACCAATTAATAGCAAATTTCGGAAAAACATCCATTCTAAATATGAAACAAAAGCACATATATCAAGTTAATGTTCTTACTATATTCATTTAATCCAATGATAATATAAAAATTAAATTATACCTCTACTTTGTAATGTTTTGATTTTGTTTTATCTGCGGCCAAACCTAAATTTCAACGGTTCAAAATATAATTATGTGAAAAACCAGATAGCAACACCATGTAAAAGTCATATTGGGTGTCCACACCCACACCTATCAATTTACACATAAATTTGAACTTTGAATTATTTGGGTTTCAAAAATATTTGCACAAAAATTTGAAAAAAAGATGAATAAATTAAAACAAAGTAATATCTTCTGGCAATTGAGACTGACCCAAACTTGGTATCAAGCTCTACTATACGAAATAGAAATGGGCAATACTGTTGTTAATGTAGATAAAGGTAAAGGACACAAACCTATAACAACTAATTCAAATATATCCCTTTCAATCTATAGACTAATTCAACGATCTGCTCTTCCTGGATATCTAGGGAAAGGAATAACATCTCTAATGTTGTCAATAGCAGTAGCAAACAGAACCATCCGTTCAAATCCTAAACCAAAACCACAATGTTTGACAGCCCTGAAGCGCAGCAAGTCAATGTACCACTCATATGGCTCAGCATCAAAGATAAAATCTTTTGCAACACATAAATGGAAACACCAAGTCATCCAACACGATCCAAAACCATAAAACAACACAGCAACGACACCAAAATTAAAAAATAAATAAATCCCACAGATTGGACTTTCACACTACAGAAAACATAACTTTCACAATATTAAAAAATACAATTTGTTGCAGAAAACGTGTAAAAAACCTAAATTATTTACCTTGAATATAATTGGCTTCCAAGCTTGTACACAGAAGTCCCAAAAAACTAAGAGCACAGTGACCTGAAACACCAAACAACAGAGCTAAGGATATAAACAAAACACCCAAAATTACAAAAACTAAATTCCAAAAAACGTTGAGCAACGCATTTTGAAACGAAGAACACAAACAAATCATCGACCCAGACAGCGGATCTAATGATATAAAGAAAATACCCAGAATAAGGAAAAAAAAAAAAAAAAAAAGAGTGAAAAAATACTCACCAATAAACGACGGTGGACCTTAGAGGTAACGAATCCACCCTGATAAAATGGAAAAACCAACAAAGACGAAAATTAATAGAAACAAATTATTGAAATTAACACCCAAATTCCAGAAACGAAGAAAAATTGAAGGTTTACTTGCAGATCGGCAACGGCAACGGCAAACGATATCTAGAGGCAGGGTACCTCAAGATTGAGAGAGACAGCTGAGAGATGAGTGAGAAACGCAGAGAGAAGTCCAGAGATGAGTGCGAGATGCAGAGAGAAGTCGAGATTTGAGATCGATGGAAAGTGATGAGAGAGACAGCTGAGAGATGAGTGAGAGACGCAGAGAGAAATCGAGAGATGAGTGCGAGACGCAGAGAGAAGTCCAGATTTGAGACCGATGGAAGTGAAGACGGAAGGAAAAGAGAAAATGCCGAAGCACCTTTTTGCACAATGCGGGCAAATCCAGAAGACGGAGAGGATGAACGCGTGGCCTCGGAGGGCAAGGAAGCCATTTCACTGCAGCAAAGTTGGAAAAAAATTAGTTTAACAAACGAATTGAGGGGCATTTTGGTCCGCACACTGCCCTAGAACAGTAACCACATGTTTGGGTTTTAGTATATATAAACTAGTCATAGTGCCCGCGCGTTGCTGCGGGTGTTATAAGTGTATAAAACATGTAAAAAGTAGGACATTAAACTACAAAATAAGGAGCAAAATTAGTGTCTTCAATATCTAAGTCTCTGCCAAAATGATCTTGGATCTTCAGCTCATGCTGTAAACCTGGGTACTCAAACAATGTAAATTATTGAAAAAATGACAATAAATAATGTCACCTGAATTTCATCTAGGTTTGATCTAGATTTGAACTACATGCTGATGATCTGAATGAAAGAAGGTAATGGCAACAGTAGAAATTGGTTTGAATTTCTGATGTCATGTGTCAGTGGGTTTTAATTTTTTAGACCGCTATGCCTATTATATTTGTAGTAAGGAATGAACATTCACATATAACAAAAGGTTCAGGTTTTATCAAGACATTTCAACACAGTTAACTATCTATGCAGAGCTTTTAAATTAGTTTCCAAAAAGAAAAGTAACGCCTCGTTTCGAATTTTATTATCAAAATCTTACCCTCAAGCAATTTTATAGTGATCCCCTGCAAAAGAAACCGGCAAACAAAGAAAAAGGAACAAACGATGAGCAATAAAACTCACAGACCATAATACACAAAATTCCCTATAACGTAAATTGATAAAGCATTTTACCCAATCCAATTGAATTCCTGATCACAACACATTAGACAAACTAATAAACCATTTTATCAAAATAACCATTTAATTTTAAACACTTAAAACCGAAGAGAACCAAACGCGCATATTTGGAAAAAAATGGGGTGTTTTGAGTATCTAAACCTCACCCTCATCACTTATAAAATGTAGTGGTCCCAAATGGAAAGAGAACTTGCAAAACGGCGTCCCAGCACAAACACAACATATTAAACAAACATATGAAGACAAAAAAAGTTTTAAAAACCGACAATGAACGATAAAATTCAAAAATCCCAGGACACAAAATCGCAAATGACATAAAAATTAGTAATAAAAGTTATGAAAAAACAGACACCACTTGACATCAAATGGCTTGACACCAATGACAACCCCAAAGGCAAGCAAAATCCCAAACCAGTCAAGAAAAAAATTAAGAGTCCATTCCTCTGTCATATTCTTTTCCCCTGTTTTGCTACCCCTAATCCCAAATGTGTCTTCGATGCTCTTTGTCCCGTTTTTCTCTCACCCTAATATCTCACCTGCAAAATCTTAACGCTACTACTTTCCCCCGCCAGCAAACCCTCAACACCCTGTAATGCTATGTTCTTCCAAATCTATAAGAAAAAAATGCACACATAAACACGATAGAAATTTGCGAAAACCCACAACACAACCTAACTAAAAATCTCACGGACCAAAAGTTTCACCCAAAAGAACCCCCCCTCCCCATCTCTCTTATCAAATGAATACTCCAAATGCAATTCAATGCTTGATAACAACCCATTTAAAATTGAACCCAAAAAAAAAAATTAAAAGTTTCTGAGATTTAAAATTGAACAAAACACAATCCAAACATTATAACAAAAACTGCACGCTTAAACATGCTAGAAATTCACCAATACCCACAGCACTGACCAAGATCCACAAAATCAGCCAAAAGATACAAAATAGGGAAAAAAAGCTAAATATGGAAAAGGAATAAAAAGAAGGGGGCTGCATATTGAAGAAGCTGAAAAGAAAAGGAAGAAGGGCGTTAAGGGAGTAGCCAAACAGCTTCGAAAGCAATTCAATAGTTGATAACAACACATTTAAATTGAACCCAAGAAGCTTCTACCATTTAAAGTTCAACAAAACACAATCTATACAGTCGGAAAAAAAAAATACAGTACCAGATGCGAGATTAGAAGAACTCACCAAAAACAAAAAACGATTCCATCCAACAAAAGATTCAGGAAAAAGAATAAAAATGATATACCTTGTTGATAAAGAGCTTGCAAAGCCGCAGATAAAAACTGGAAAATTCGAGCAACAACTTGTGCTGCAACTAAAAATCAAAGCAGATCAGAAAAGTACACCCAAAGCTTGAAACAAATTAAATCACACACAATCAGAAAATAGAAAATTCACCAGTAAACGTTTGATCGTATCCTTAACTTTTCCTGAAATTAAAAATAAAAACACATCAGAGAACCACACACAAACCACGAACAAAAAATATTAAAATCCCATGTGGCAAGAAAACCAAATAACTCACCAAAGAACTTTAGATCGCATATCTCACAATGTTATTGTTAACATCCTCTTCGGTTCTATAAAATCAGAAAGAAAATTTGCACAGAAAACCCATTTTGATATTCATATTTAATTATAAACTCACATCATGTGGCATTTTTCAGATGCAGGAAAAAAGAACACCAAATGAATTCCCACGAATGTAACTCTTAAAAAATAAAAAAAATAATTCTACAACAAAACCCAAAAGCAAGCAACCAAAGTTTCTCACCTTAAGCACAAATGTCTTCCAAAGCTACAGACAAAAGTTCCAGAAAAATAAAAACCTGTATCCCCTGAAATTCAAAAGAAAACCTGATTATACACCCACATGCAAAACCCGATGGCACAAAAAAAAAAAAAAAAAAAAAAAAAAAAAAAACCAAAAATGAGAAGAGAAACAATTCCAACAGAAAATCCATTTACAAATCGAAAATCCATTTGTCAAGACCCACAACACAACCTAACTAAAAAACTCACGGATTAAAAGTTTCTCCCCAAAAACCCCATCTCTGTCATCAAACGAAAACTCCGAAAGCAACAACCCATTTAAAATTGAACCCAAAAAAAATTAAAAGCTTCTAACATCTAAAATTGAACAGAACACAATCCATACAGTTGCATAAAAAAGCTGCAGATGCAAGATTAGACGAACTCACCACAAAACTATCCACTTTGAGACCAACAGAGGCGAAGAGAGGAGAGAGCAGACGGCTACGAAAGAAGAGAAGCAAAAGAAATGGGAAAAAAAATGGACCAAAAGCAGTGAAAAGGAATCACTGTAGAAAACAGGAAAGAAAAAGAACCGGACAAAAATGTTGAAGGGCAAAGTTGAAATAACAAAAAAGAAGCAGGGGCAAAAAGGGAAGTACACTGCTCTAGAACAGTGTCACCCGAGTTTGGGTTTTAGTATATATAAATTTCTTTTAAGCAAGGCAATATAACTATGATATTCAGAAAATGGTTGATGAGGCAACACTGTAACATCTTATTAGTTCCTTTATTAGTTTGATTATAATTTAATAAATTTGTATAATGTAGTGTAGAAATCTCAAACTTCTTATATGAATGATGTTTGCGTGACGTAGAGAAGGGGTTGACCTTTGAATTGGGGCTGTTGCTGGATCGGCAGGTAAAATTTGAATTTCTATTGGAATTATTATTATTATATATTTAGGGATCCATTGGGTTAGAGAAGTTTGTGAAGAAAAATCATTACCTTCTTTCCTTTTTTTGAATTAAAATAAATGAATTAGCCTTTAATTTTTACTGTTGTTTGAGTCTTATCGTTAATCGTGTTCATTACCTTATATGGTTAATTTTATCAAATATTATTTATTTTTATTTTTAAATAAAAATATTTAAAATAATTTCTAATAATTACAATTTACGAATTCACGGAATTGTAAGGATCCGACTCAAAAGGATGGGTTTTGGGTTCGCCGACGGACATGATCATTTATTTCTTCGGTTGTGGAGTAATCGGACGGTGGTTCTTGCTTCCATGTCCCCGAATGGAAAGAAAACAAATGAGTTGCTAGACTCAATGGGTCCCACATCCACAACCAATCAGATCCGCTCAAAATCCCCGTCTATTCTGAGCTCGGCCGCACTGAATCTCGCTCCCCACATCGCCCAACCCTAAAACCCCTCTCCGATTCGCTTGCCCATATAAATCTTAGCCTCTATCCGCCGTCTCGTTCCTCTGTCTCCTCCTCCTCCCCCTCCTCGCCTGTGGTTTCTGCATCTCACTCTGCAAACATGGTACCTCTCTCTCTCTCTCTCTCCCCTCTTCTTTCTCTCTCTAGAGGTCTCTGCTGTGTGTGTTAACTGTTGGTTTATGTTGCGTTTTGCAGGCCAGAGGACTGAAGAAGCATTTGAAGCGGCTCAATGCCCCAAAGCATTGGATGCTCGACAAGCTTGGTGGTGCTTTTGTAAGTACTAACACCCTCTTCCCCTAATTAAAAAATTGAAGAAATTTTCATTAAAGCTCCAATCTTGTCCTCCATTGTGATATGGGTTTAATTCAAATTTTATCGTTAAATGTGTTTGTTAAGGCTCCCGAGTGAAAAATGAAGTTTCCCGGTAACTATACAATTTTTGCTTCAGTTTGATTTGGGGTTAATGTGAAATTTGGTTTCAAATGTGTTTGCTTGGGGACACCAAGTGAAGAAATGATGAATTTTTACATTATCTTCAATTTTTTGCCTGATTTTGATTTGGGTTTAATTGAAATATTGTTCCAAATGTGTTTGTTTAGGCCCCCAAGCCATCATCTGGCCCCCACAAATCCAGGGAGTGCCTTCCCCTGGTTCTTATCCTGAGGAACAGGTTGAAGTATGCACTCACATACCGTGAGGTTGTTTCGATTCTCATGCAGCGCCATATTTTGGTTGATGGAAAGGTCAGGACCGACAAAACCTACCCTTCTGGCTTCATGGGTATGTTCTAGAAAATTTCGCTGTATTTAGTTCCGTTTTCTTATTTTGCGGAATGATTTTATTGCAGTGTATCTGTGATGCTTAGAAATGTGCTTAAAGTTATTTCATTTGTCTTCAGATGTTGTTTCGATCCCAAAAACAAATGAGAATTTTCGACTGCTCTTTGACACCAAGGGTCGGTTTAGGCTCCACTCCATTAGAGACGAGGAGGCAAAGGTTGGTGCTTAGTTTTGTAGAAATGTATACATTTTGTTTAACTTATGTATATCATGGGCATTTTGTACTGGGATTATTGGCATTATTGTTAGATTCGTTGTTGTGTTGATGCAAAATAAATGCTACAGTTCAGGTGTATCGGCGGTTCAGTTAACTAATTCTACAAATAGAAAGTTTAGGACCTGCTACACTATTTTTATCTTGTACATTTTGGGTTTTTTTTTTTTTTTTTTGGGAGTCTAGTTTTCTTCAAGTTTCTGTTTGTTCTTTTTCAATATTGACATGTCAGTGGTGAGGAGTACTTTCTGAAATATATGTAGTTCAGTTTTGTTGTCTACTCTTGGCTAGATGATTAACTATTCAACTTGGTATTATAAATTCCATGAGCAGTTCAAGCTCTGCAAGGTCCGATCGGTGCAGTTTGGGCAGAAGGGCATCCCCTATCTTAACACTTTTGATGGCCGAACCATTCGCTACCCTGACCCGCTGATCAAGGCCAATGACACTATTAAGCTGGACTTAGAGACCAGCAAGATCACTGACTTCATTAAGTTTGATGTTGGTAATGTTGTCATGGTGACTGGCGGAAGGAATAGGGGACGTGTTGGAGTCATTAAGAACAGGGAGAAGCATAAGGGAAGCTTTGAGACCATCCACGTGCAGGATGCCCTCGGCCATGAGTTTGCAACCCGTCTTGGTAATGTGTTCATCATCGGCAAGGGTACAAAGCCTTGGGTTTCTCTTCCCAAGGGCAAGGGTATCAAGCTAAGCATCATTGAAGAGGCAAAGAAGCGACAAGCGGCCCAAACACCTGCTACGGCTTAATCAATATGGCGTCGACTATAGATTGTTGTTCCTGTAGTTTTAGAAATGGTACTTAGTTGAGTCAGTTAAGCAGTTTTACTTAATCAGCTTATGTTTACGGGGTTCTATTTTCTTTCGTTTTGGGGCCGTGCATTGTGGATTATCTAAGTTGCTATACTGGCTTGAATCCTGTTATGTTTTGTGCTGGAATGAGATGTGTATTGAACGATTTTTAATCAACTTCCTGCCTGTGTTATGCTGATATTTGCGTAATCAGTTCTTTAAAAGTTATCGGTCCTAAAATTTTTCCAGTTTTAGACCTATTAACTTATTTTTGGCGCAAATTTAGGCCAGAAATTTTTTCTCAGTTAGTGAGCTAGCCCACCACATGTGTATATATTTTGATGCACTTTAACTTTGTATATAATTAGTTAAAGATTTTGGAGATTTTTGAATTGTAATTAATATTTAACATTGTGCGATTCTGTCAACGGAGGGCAAGCCTAAAGTATGATGGATTTTAATCATCCAAGGCAGTTTAGGCTTCAAAAACAAATTATGTAAAAAAAATCGGACCTTTTTCATTACCGTCCGGATTATGTCGTTTTTAATTTTCTAATGCCTCTGAGTTTTTCTGGAGTTGTGTTAGTATCTTTATAAGCCCCTTGGCTATCTGTGTAATCTCATCATTACAATCTTTAAACGAATACTGGTTTTTGAGATTTCTCTCAAACCAGTGGCATCCAGACTTTTGGTTCTTCAGGGATTTTTTCTCCACTTTAACGGTGTTCTGTCTATTCCGTCAAAATAAGATTAAATGTAATGTGCTGACGTCAAAATAGGGTTAAATCGAATTTTGCTCCTCTTTCGATTCGTTCTGGAAATTCCAGGAAATAAAACCGGTTGATGCCATCGTCCTCACAACTCATCCTCCCTCCCCACCAACTCACATATCATCTCAAATTTGATTCCAATGTTGCTTCCACCAAAAATCCCAGGAATTAAAACTACAAATTAAGAGCTTGCATATTACATTGATTTTCTGTAAGGAGATTTGCATGGTGTCCACCATCTTCTTGGGCGAGATCCAAGCTTTGCAGTTTTCACCTCCTAAGACACTTAAGAACTCTGTGACTTGATTTGCCAAAAGCCTCCGCCAAATCATCAAGTGCGATCGCGTTTGAGTTTTTTGGCTAAATTTTAAGATGAGTATACTTTGATCAATCTTGGTTTTGTTGAATTTTATTAATTTGAAGGATAAAATCACTTGAAAAATTGTTTCAAGGGATTGAAGGCTTATCAAATGCCTTTTGGATCTAAATATAATCGTGTACACAGCTCGTGTGTTTCAGTGCCACACTAAAGGTACAATCATTGCTCAGACGACAACATATCGGATGCTAACTCGACTACTACAACGTGATATATATAATCCCCAGTTGCACGTAAGAATCTCACCTAAACTTGCTCCGAAACTATGTCAATCGGCAATGTACTCCAGGATTTGGTATTGCACGGTAACTGCCACCAAAACTGTGACCAAAACTATCACTAAACTCACAGTTGTTGGCAGCTGTACCAGAGTGCCCGTAGTGTCCATAATTTTCATACTGCCAAGATGACGGATTTGGCCGTGGATAGACTGGGGTGAAGCTTGGCACTGGAAAAGGTGTAGCAGCTGATTCACATGTCCGAGGATACTTGCTTTTGTGCTGTTGTTGCTCTTGATACCAGCTGGGGTCAAAAGTGTTGGTACTACGCTTCGCACCTGTACCATCCCTATTGATGATGGATTGATTAGTATGTTCCAATTCTTTCTGCTTCATTGCAAGCTCTTTCGCCCGGTGATCAAGTTGCCTCTCTATCGATGTCAGGATTTGGGTCTGTTTTTTAGCGCCTTTTTTTATTGAATCGATTGATTTCTGCTTCATTACAAGCTCCTTGGACTGCTCTTCAAGTTGCCTCTCTTTCGTGTTCAGGTTTTGGGTACGTTCTTCAGCTGATTTTTTGATCGAATCAATTTCTTTCTGCTTCAACGCAAGCTCTTTGACCTGATCTTCAAGTTGCCTCTCTTTCTTGTTCTGGTTTAGGGTATGTTCTTCAGCGGATTTTTTTATCGAATCAATTTCTTTCTGCTTCAATGCAAGCTCTTTGGCCTGATCTTCAAGTTGCCTCTCCTTCGTGTTCAGGTTTTGGGTATGTTCTTCAGCGGATTTTTTGATCGAATCAATTTGTTTCTGCTTCAATGCAAGCTCTTTCATCTGCTTTTCAAGTTGCCTCTCTTTTGATTTCAGGTTTTGAGTTTGTTCTTCAGCGGACTTTTTTATTGAATCAATTTCTTTGTGCTTCAACTCAATTTCTTTGGCCTGATCTTCAAGTTGCCTGTCTTTTGATTTGAGGTTTTCGGTATGTTCTTCAGCGCATTTCTTCATCGAATCAATTTCTTTGTGCTTTAATTCAATCTCTTTGGCCTGATCTTCTATTTGCCTCTCTTTCGACTTCAAGGTTTCGGCATGTTCTTCATCGATTTTCTTGATAAAGTCCTTCTGCTTAAATGCAAGCTCTCTGGCCTGCTGCCGAAGTTGGCTCTCTTCCCTCTGCAGTAAACTCTCTTTCCCTTGCAGTTGGCTCTCTTTCCCTTGAAGTTCCCTGGAGACTGCATCCAAATACTTTTCGCCTTCTTGTTTTGATTCTTCGATTTGCTTCTCTTTCAATTCAAGCTCCCTCACTTTCAGTTCAAGCTTACATGACCACTCCTCCAGTGCCTTCTCACGTAAGCAAACTTCTCTCTCCTTCAAATCTTCTTCCCTAATTAACGCTTCTCTCGATTCGAGTTCATTCGAACGCTCTACTAATGATTGCTTAATCAAACTAAGCTTCTCCTCTTTGACTTCCAACTCTTTGCCACATTCGTCGATCAACCTTAGCACCAAATTCAATTCCTCCTCTCTCAAATCAAACTCCCCCGTACTCGCCTCAATCGACCCCAGAATCTCATTCAATTCCCTCTCCTTCTCCCTCACAGAATTCTCTACTTCCTCCAATCTCTCCTCCTTAGCACCAACCTCACCGTTGTGTTCTTTGATCAATGATTCAAGCGAGCGCAAGCGGTTCCTACTCTCTACAATCAATTCCTCAAGCACGCTTAATTCCTTGGACTTTGACTCCATCTGTGAATTGAGCTTCGACTCTTCGATTTCCAACTGCTCGTTGCGGATTCCGACTTCCTCCTCGCGGTTCTTGAGCTCCCGGAATCTGGCCTCGATGGACTGGCGGGTGGACGCTAAGTGGTCCTCGAGTAATGTAGTTGTGCTAAATGGTTAAAGCAAGTTCACGTATTTGATTAAATAGAGACTGTTTTCCTGAAGGAAAGAGGGTTAGGAGAAAACAAAGGAAAGTGGTTTTCCCACAGCATCTAGGAAAAATAAAGGAAATAGGATTAAAATGATAATGAGATAATAAAAATTATTCAAGAAACCAAATTAAATTATAAATAATAGCTCTCTTGTAGGCGGAGTGTGGTAAATTGCATGCCCTAGAGGAAAAAAAGAAGAATGTAATTCATGTTTTCAAGGATTTAAATACTTATTTGGCTTCTTAGTCGAAATGTTATTTGAGATTGACATAATTTTTCATTTGATCACTAAGATTTAAAATCAATAGAAGTGGTCACTGAGATTGTCTACCGTCAATTATTTTGGTCATTCTACTATTACAAGTGAAGGGGTTGATTTGACAAAAATACACTTAACTAATGGAGATTTTTATGGAAGAAACAAATGATTGACGGTGAACAATTTCAAAGTCTACTTCTATCGATTTTAAATATTAAAGATCAAAGTAAAGTTATATTAATCTCTGGTACCACTTTAGCTAAAAACCTATTATTTTAAAGTACCATGTCCTACAGAACAGGGGAAGGTAATTTGGAAAGATAGCTAGAAAGAGAAATTGAGATGTAAGGCTCAAGTCAACGTTTTATAAATTACCTAAAAAACTTCGAAAGTAAAAATGATGTATTGTTCTGGTGGTTAGAATTTTTTTGTTCAATCCTTTGTTTCTCAAATACTTTGCAAGTACACACCACTCAATCAAACCGTGCGCCAAATCCAACCAAGAAAGCATCTCATCTCCACCGTTAGATAAGCATCTCATCTCCACCGTTAGATATCTATCTAACAGTGGAGATGAGATGCTTTTTTAAGTTCATTCGGTCGATCCCTTCAGTTGCATAATATTGTCCTCGATTGCACGTAAGAAATAACAGTCTCTCCAAAATCAAGGTTTTTATTTTTTATACATCAAAAGTTAAAAGTTATATTTCAAAACTAGCCAAACTATGGCAAGAGCATTTATAACAAAGTCCGACCAACATATCCGCGATGGCGTGTAGGAGGAGGGCCGGGAAAGTAGGGATGCGGCCGGTAATGTATTCCCGGATCCTGACCAAAAGTATGGATGGCGTGTAGGAGGTGTCCACCATTTTTGTAATGCCGAGATGGATAGCCTACTGGGGTGTAATTTCGCTCTCGATAATGTGCAATAGCTGATTCAGATGGCGGAGGATAGCCTGGGTCGAAAGCTGTCAGTGGAACAGCTGATTCGTATGTCCGACGAACCTTCTTTTTGCGCTGTTGTTGCGGTTGGAACCCGGAGTCAAAAGTGGCGGTACTGCGTTTCTGACCTCTACCATCCAAATCGATGCTGGATTCGTTACTTGCGGGAGAATGATCTGCTTTGCTGGCAAGGGTACCTTCCAATTCTTCGATCGAATCTTCTTTCTGCTGCACTGCAAGCTCTTTCCTCTGTTGATCGAGTGCCCTCTCTTTCGAATTCAGGGTTTCGGTGTGATCTTCAGCTGCCTTTTTGATCGAATCCAATTCTTTCTGCTTCAATGCAAGCTCTTTCGTCTTGTCTTTGAGTGTCCTCTCTTTAGATATAAGTGTTACAGCTTGTTCTTCAGCGGATTTTTTCATTAAATCGATTTCCTTCCGCTTCAATTCAAGCTCTTGGGCTCTGTCATCGAGTTGCCTCTCTTTTGATTTCAGGTTTTCAGCGTGTTCCTCAGTGGATTTTTTAATCGAATCTAATTCCTTGTGCTTCAATGCCAGCTCCTTTGCCTGCTCTTCGAGTTGCATCTCTTTTGATTTCAGGGTTTCAGCTTGTTCTTCAGCCATTTTTTTCATTGAATCGATTTCCTTCCGCTTCAATTCAAGCTCTTGGGCCTTGTCATCGAGTTGCCTCTCTTTTGATTTCAGGTTTTCAGTGTGTTCCTCAGCGGATTTTTTGATCGAATCCAATTCCTTCTGCTTCAACTCAAGCTTCTTGGCCCTGTCTTCAAGTTGGCCCTCTTTCGATTTCAGGTTTTGGGTACGTTCCTCGGCGGATTTTTTTATAGAATCAATTTCTTTCTGCTTCAACTCAATCTCTTTGGCCTGATCTTCAATTTGCCTCTCTGTCGACTTCAGAGTTTCGGTGTGTTCTTCAACGATCTCCTTCATCAATTCTTTATGTTTCAGTGCAAGCTCTCTGGCCTGCTGCTGAAGTTGGCTCTCTTTCCTCTGCAGTAAGCTCTCCTTCCTTTGTAGCTGGATCTCTCTCCCTTGAAGTCCCCTGGAGACTTTATCTAAATACTTTTCGCCTTCTTCTTTCGATTTTTCGAGCTCTTTCTCTCTCAATTGAAGCTCACAACTCCACTCCTCCACTGCATTCTCAAGCAAACCCAAATCACTCTCTTTCAAATCCATTTCCCTAATCCTTCCTACCCTCAATTCGATTTCCTCCGCTTTTGCTCTCAACTCCCTCTCACATTCCTCAATCGACCTTCGCGCCGATTCCAGCTCCTCCCCGCTCAAATCAAACTCCGCCTTTCGCGCCTCGATCGACCTCAGAATCTCTCCCAACTCCCTCTCTTTCAGCTCAATGTCGGCCGCTTTCGCTCTCAACTCCCTCTCACATTCCTCAATCGACCTTAACGCCGATTCCAGCTCCTCCCCGCTCAAATCAAACTCCACCTTTTGCGCCTCGATCGACCTCAGAATCTCTCCCAACTCCCTCTCTTTCAACTCAATGTCCGCCGCTTTCGCTCTCAACTCACTCTCACATTCCTCAATCGACCTTCGCGCCGATTCCAGCTCCTCCCCGCTCGAATCAAACTCCGCCTTTCGTGCCTCGAACGACCTCAGAATCTCTCCCAACTCCCTCTCTTTCAGCTCAATGTCGGCCGCTTTCGCTCTCAACTCCCTCTCACATTCCTCAATCGACCTTAACGCCGATTCCAGCTCCTCCCCGCTCAAATCAAACTCCGCTTTTCGCACCTCGATCGACCTCAGAATCTCTCCCAACTCCCTCTCTTTCAACTCAATGTCCGCGTTGCACTTGTCCATCAATCCCTCAAACCGCTCAGCCGCCTCCCGCTCCTTCGCCTCCATCGAATTCAATTTTCTAGTCCTCTCATCAATGCGCCCCTCGATGATCTCACACTCCCTCTCCTTCTCCCTCACGAAATCCTCCACTTCCGTCAACCGCCTCTCCTGAACAGCAACCTCTTCGCTGAGCTCTTGAATCACCGATTGGAGCGAGATCAGCTCGTCCTTTCTCGCTTCGATCAATTTCTGAAGCACTTGCAACTCATTGGATTTCGCCTGCATCTCCGAGCGGAAACTCGATTCTCTGGCTTCCAAATCCTCGTCCCGGACTCGGACTTCCTCCTCGCGGTGCTCGAGTTCTCGGAATCGAGCCTCGACGGATCGGCGCGTGGACTCCAAGTGGTCCTCCAGGTCCTTCCACTGTCCGGAAAAGAACATGAGGGACTTCGCTTGGGCGTGGACGCAGTCGTACGCCTGGCGCAGAGTCCTCTGCTTCAACTCCGATTTTTTCACTGCGGCTTCTAGCTTCTCCATTGTATCTTCCGCCGCCATGGCTGCTTCTGCATAACCTCCTAGAGGTGAGGAATCGCCCGCAGTTGTAAGCGAGATAATTGAGCGCAGCGAACCGTACTCTCGTTCAAGGAGACAGCGTCAGAGTGTGTTGTGGAGTTCCGTAGATTTTTTTAATTTGTAATTAATTTGAGCCACAAACGTTATCACAATGATTTACACTCGAGGGGAGACGGTGGAAAGCGAGTAATGATTTAGGCCAACGGGTCACATATCGGTCTTCAACTCACACGGTATTAATAGAAGATAATTTTCAGTCTATTAAGAACACGGGCACAATACACTATTATACAATTGTAGGAAAGTTTATTTTTAATGTATTCTTTCAATTGCATAATGATATGTGTTGTTTTGTTCTGTGTTCTGCGTATCTTAATAATTTTCTTCTAGTTAACATCATATTTCTTCATTTACCATTCAATGCCAACAACAACAACAAAAGTCTTACTTCGTTAAGTAGAGTCGACTGTATAATTCTTAGAATACCACCACGCTTGATTTTGCGCCAAATCTTTCATTAACTCCAATGATTTCATATGTTTTCTTAAAAATCTCTTTTCAAGTCTTTCTAGGTCTTCCTTTATTCATTTTGCTCCGACTCTCTGTCTTATTGTTGAATTTTTTTTATTGGAGTATTTGTATGTCTTTAGCTCATGTGTCTAAATTATCTTAACTAATTTTCTCTCATTTTACCTTCAATTGCGACTATTCTACTTGCCTTCGGATATTCTCGTTCATTATTCAATGCCCTAGGACTAAAATTCACCATTCACCATTCACCATTCACCATTCAATGCTTAGGAGAAGAATTCTTCGTTCACCATTCAATGCCCAGGAGTCAAAAGCAATTGCATCAACGGTAGGAAATATGGTTCACAAGCAAGTGTATACAACACACTTCCATACGGGTCCCATTATGTTAGCTTCTCACCAATTGTCGGCAGCAACTGGCACGCAAAAGTGATCCAAAGAAAGAAATGCATTAGTGGAAAGTAAAAGAGTGAGAAAAAGATGTAAATATTTGGATCCTCGTCATATACCCTCCCTGAGGATTCTGGGGATCAACGTGGATCGTTGATAAAAAATCGTATGGTCATAGTTTTTTACTTTTTTATATTTTCACGTAAAACGAGGTTACTTTACTTTTTAAAATATAAAAAATATTAAATTATGGCCGCATGATTTTTGATCAACGATTCACGTACGTTGAACCCTATGATCCCCTGGGAAGGGATCCGGTGAGGATCCAAATCCTAAAGAGAGGAAAAGGATCCTGAACTGGCACGCAAAAGTGATGCAGTTCTTGGTGACATAAAGAAAGAAATGCATTAGTGGAAAGTAAAAGAGAGAGAAAAAGATATAAAGAAAGGAAAAGGCTCCTCGCCAAATTTTTTTTTGAAGATCTGGGAAATTCCGTGATCGTTTATTGTACATTGTGTAGTCAGTTTTTGTTAAGTACTATTTATATTTATTTTTAAATTTTTAAATTTCAAATGATTTCTGATCACACGATGTACGATAAACAGACACAATCACTGGATCCCCAAGAAAAGGATCTAATGAGGATCCTTTTCCACAAAGAAAATGAGTTGGGATTGTGAATAAATGTATCTGAACGGAATTGAGGAATCTTATTTTTAAGTTTATGAGTATTTTAGTTACAGACTATATACTTTTCTTAGGGATCCTAGAGATCCCGTGATCTCACATGTTCATCGTACGATCAGAAATCATTTCAAAATTTAAAATTTAAAATTTAAAATTTAATATGAATAGTATATAACAAAAACTGATCGCACGATATACGATAAATGGGTGAGATCACGGGATCCCTAGGATCTTAGGAAAAGGATCCTTGTTGGATCCTTTTCCTTTAGTTACGACTGTTAAAAAGACAGGTGATATCTTATTTTAAAAAGTGCATTTATGAGTGAAACTAATTAATATAAGTTGTATTGCGTAATTTTAAGATTTAACATGATCTTCTTCGGAATCTTTTGGTGAGGATCATGGGAATTTATGAATTATGTCCGTTCATTGTACATCGTGCGGTTAGTTTTTGTCAAGTACTGTTTATGTTTATTTTTAAATAAAAATATTTAAAATGATTTCTGATCACACGATGTACGATGAATGAACACGATTCACGAATCCCCCGAATCTTCACAAAGAGAATCCTAAGGTGGCCGATGTGTTGCGTTTCTCATTGTTCAACATGTCTCTTCACTTAGAACTATTATTTAATGCATCAAACGTCCAATCACTTTCGCATCAGTTATTCAAGCAACTTTCTTTGGTATTATGTTGAGATTTCAAACATAATGATTAATGGTTCGTTACTAAGTTCATCTCCAACTGAAGGGTCCAGAGGGCCGAAAATTGTCTGAAAATCGTCTCCAACTAAGGGTTAGGTCAGAGGTCTCGTGGGCCCCACTAAATCTGAAAGGGCCAACTGGTGGGCCCAATTTTTTTATTAATGTTGTCGGATTTCCATAAAGAAAATGAGTTGGGATTGTGAATAAATGTATCTCAACGGAATTGAGGATTCTTATTTTTAAGTTTCTGAGTATTTTAGTTACAGACCATATCCTTTTCTTAGGGATCCCGTAATCTCACATGTTCATCGTACATTGTACGGTCAGTAATCATTTCAAATTTTAAAATTTAAAATTAAATATGAATAGTATCTAACGAAAACTGATCGTACGTTATACGATAAATAGGTGAGATTACGACTATTCAAAAGACGGTTGATATCTTATTTTAAAAAGTGCAGTTATGAGTGAAACTAATTAATATAAGTTGTATTGTGTAATTTTAAGATTTAACATGATCTTCTTCGGATTCTTTTGGTGAAGATCATGGGAATTTATGAATTGTGTCCGTTCATCGTACATCGTGCGATCAATTTTTGTCAAGTACTGTTTATGTTTATTTTTAAATAAAAAATATTTAAAATGATTTCGAACCGCACGATGTACGATGAATGGACACGATTCACGAATCTCCCGAATCCTCACAAAGAGAATCCGATGTGTTGCATTTCTCATTGTTCAACATGTCTCTTCACTTGGAACTATTATTTAATGCATCAAACATCCAATCACTTTCACATCAGTTATTCAAGCAACTTTCTTTTGTATTATGTTGAGATTTCAAACATAATGATTAATGGTTCATTACTAAGTTCATCTTTAACAAAAGGGTTCAGAGGGCTGAAAATTGTCTGAAAATCGTCTCCGCTAGGTCAGAGGGCTCGTGGGCCCCACTGAATTTGAAAGGGCCAATTTCTTTTTTTAATGAATTTAAACCTTTTTTTTTCCTATAAGACCTAAGTCATTCATACACCATTTCTCGAATAATTTCACCATTCCATACTATCTCACTTCATTCTATTTCAATTCTTCACATTATATTTTCTTACCTCTTCCAAAAATATTTCCTTCAATTTTTTCAATAATTTTCAAATGGCCTCATATGCAATGAAAGGTAGGCCTTGGACCCGAAAAGAAGATAAGGCTCTTTGCAGGGCTTGTAGATGGGTCTCGGAAGATAGTGTGAGTGGGATTTCTCAAACAAGTGAAGGTGTTTGGACTCGTGTGTCCAAAAAATATTTAGAGTTCTACGAAGACACCATTCCACCGAATACCCAAAACCACGAGAGTTGTCCTTCAAGATGGAAGAAACATCTTCATCCAAATTTGAATAAATGGCATCAAGTACTATTAGCATCCGCAAGTAGGGCATGAAACCGGTGTCAATTACTACGACGAAGTTAGTGTTTTCACAGTTTATTTTAAATGTTTAATCATATTACCTTTAATTTCATAAATTAATTTCCCTTAATTTTTGTAATTATATTTTCTAGGTACACCAAGCGGAGGAATTCTATATGAAGGGCAGCTCAAAACCCTTTCAGTTTCACAGTGTTGTTGAGAAATTTGTAAAGGGTGGGTGTTATTTGAAGATCCACCTCAACATATAGTAGGTCCTATGTCGATGTTCAGAATTGCATCCCCATCTGTATATATGGATGAAGATGGATCTCATACCATTCAACAAACAAGGGTAGAAAATTCATCTATGGGCGAAGGTTCCTTACCTAGGGCTATGGGACGAAACAAGTCCTGAAGGTTGAAGGAAAAGGGTAAGGCAAATGATGATTACGCCGCTTAACTGGAAGTGGCGGCCTCATTGTGATTACTGGCGGAGCAAAATGCCATTGTCACGGAAGAAAGGAACCGTAGGCATGATAAATGGGCTAAACAAATACAAGAAGAGATAGATGATAAGAACATGGAAAAGAACATTACAAATTACACTCCAATGAGTAAGGCCTATTTTGAGAGGAAAAAAAAAAGAAAGAAATTATAACCCGACGGCAGTTGTTTACCTCTAACTATACTCCTACAATGGCAGATGATGAAGATGATGTTGATTATGGATATTAAATTAATTTGTAGTTTTTAAGTTAACGTTGTTTTTAAATTTAATTTGTAGTTTTTAAATTTAAGTTGTGGTTTTTAAATATAAGTTGTTGTTTTTAAATATAAGTTGTTGTAGTTTTTAAATTTAAATAATAAATTATGTTTGGCCCTATGTCCCTCGGTTGGAGATGGAGGCAAATATGACCATATATTGTTCATTAAAATATTAATATTTTAGAGGGCTAGAGGGCTAAAACGAACCCTCTGGCCAGCCCTCGGTTAGAGATGGTCTAACCACACTAATACTATCACCAAATTAACCACCTATTCAATCGAATAGGCGTGAGGTTTTGATCCTAAATTTTCTTAGTGCAATTAGAAGTAGAATTATTTAATATAAGTTGTTATTTGTTTTATAAGATGATGGATGTCGAAGTTTTCTCATGATTCATCAATCTTATTGTAGTAAATGAATAATGGTAAAAACGGTTTTTAATTAGGTGGAGAGATATTTTCTTGTCACTAATTAACCATGTAGCAAGTATCCTTTTGAATGGGCCGTCCATTTTTGAACATGTGACTAATACCTATTGAGGAGTGACGATAATGCTTTGGCTGCAAGATAGAATCTCTTCTTTATGCATAGGTCTTGGAAGAAGACTTGGTGATCGGGATGACATGATGATATTAAAAAATAATAGAAAGTGAATGAAACATGTGAGATATGTGTTTCGTAGTAACATTGAACAATTATTTCATAAACATGGTATGGAATACAATACTTGTTTTACTATTTTGAGCAAATTATATATTGTAATGTCATATATTAATTTATGGAATTCATTTCTATGTCTGACATTCGTTAAAAATTTGTTAAGCTAGCCGATAAGTGATGACATAATAACAATGATTTCTACATTCGTATTGAAATACTACCAACTTATAACATTGACAGTCACGTCAATACAAACGTAGAACCCACTATTATTATACTATCAAACAACTAAATTAACAAATTTTCTAACAGATATATGAATTTATTTTGTGACGCAAGATTAAAGTGGTACACACATTGTTAAGGGGAATTAGATCTCCTCCGAACTATACTCTATAGCCTACAGATAAAAAAATCTAATTAAACTTCATAATTTATAGAGAGAGACGAAATTGCCAAGTAGGACTGCTGAATTAGCGGAGAACACCGCTAACTGCCAAAAGCCTCCACCAACATTCTCACTCATATACTACTTTTCAGCATAAAAAACTTTAGCCTTTTATCTCCCTCTTCAAGTCCAAAGTACAAACCCAGAAAATGCCCCCAAATCTCTGCACACTCCTCTTCCTCCTGGCGACCACCTTCTCCACCTGCGGATCCATAGGCGTGAACTGGGGTACGACGGCGTCGCACCCACTACCGCCGACCAAGGTGGTGGAGCTGCTGAAGTCCAACAATGTCACCAAGGTCAAGCTGTTCGACGCCGACCCAGGCGTCCTCGGAGCGCTTTCTGGGTCCAAGCTTAGCGTCACTGTGGGCATTCCCAATGCATTGCTTAAATCCCTCAACTCTTCCAAGAAGGCTGCCGAGAGTTGGGTACATGACAATGTCACTCGCTACGTCTCCAACGGCGGCGGCGGCGGCGTTAAAATTGAGTGAGTTTTCGTCCTTCTCTTTGGTTTTTTGCCCGATGGGGTTTTAATTTGATGCTGCGTTTGGATTTTAGGTGGTAAATAGTTGATTTACTGTCGATGAAATTTGATTGTTAGAAATACCCAATTGCTGAATTGCATTGTATTTGTGTAACACATTTAGAAAGAATGCATCTTGTTACTGCTTTTGCTCAGATTAAGTGATATCGTTGGCATTGTGTTGCAATTTTGGGGCAATGTAGATGTTAAAAAATCGTAGTTTTCGATCAAAGTTGCATTGCGCATGAAGTGGGGACTTTTGTGAAATTATCCTTAGTTCAATGTCTATGAAAAGAACCACAAACGAAAGGAGACCATGTCAAAATATTCATCATTATGTTTTTCAGAGTAGATGCTTAACCATCACGTCAAGGTTACTCTTTTATGTCGTATGAGCCAGCATATGGAATTTAAAGATACTTTTATAGTGTTCTTCATGGTTGAAGAATAAAAGAAAAGAGTAGATAATGGTATTTGTGTTCCGGTGCTTCTAGTTCAAGTCCCCTGGCATGTTCAACCGCTGCATTGGTGCTTGATTTTTTTCAAATAAACCAATAAACTTTCTAGGAGATGAGAGTTATGCCTAGAGGCTAGAGCAACAAGAAACTTTCCTCTGTCTATTAATCTTTAAAGAGGAGCCTGTTGCCTCTCCAACATGCCAGTATCAGTGATCTCTCACTGGGCTTAATTGCATTAGGACTGATCGAACAAGCAAATTTTGTAGTGAGAAGAAATCTTTGCAGGATAATGGTAGAATATCGCTTTTTCCTTTTAGGTTTAGTCAGCCGTGCAAGGACAATTTGACAGATAAAGTTTTGTAGCAGGGGTTCCGCGGTTCATGAACTCATTAGCCTCGTAGAGTAACTACTGAATGTTTGTTTATTGATCAAATCAGATGTCGAATGGATTTTTCTCATTCCTGAATCAAGATATGGTTGTTTCGTTTTTTTATCTACTGGTTTCTAACTAGTCTATTTTCAGGTATGTTGCTGTTGGAGATGAGTCATTTCTGCAGGGTTATGGTGAACAATTTCACCCATTCGTCATAGGAGCAGCAATGAATGTTCACACAGCTTTGGTCCGAGCAAAATTGGAGAGCAATGTGAAAGTAGTGGTGCCTTGTAGTTTTGATTCCTTCCTGTCAGAGTCTGGCCATCCTTCGAAAGGACACTTTCGGGCTGACCTCAATAGAACCATGATTGAACTGCTCACGTTTCTCAGCAAGCACAATTCACCATTCTTTGCAACCATTTCCCCGTTCATAAGTCTCCGCCAGAACAAAAACATTTCCCTCGACTTCACTCTATTTAAAGATAATGCAAAACCTCATAACGACAGCCGCAAAACATACAAAAACAGCTTTGACTTGAGCTATGACACCTTGGTTACTGCTTTGTCAAAAGTAGGATTTCCTAAGATGGAAATTGTTGTGTCACAGATTGGTTGGCCTACAGATGGAGCAGCCAATGCAACCACTTCCACTGCAGAGACATTCATGAAAGGCCTGATGGCGCACCTTCGCAGCAAATCGGGAACCCCACTCAGACCTCGGAATCCTCCAAGCGAAACATATGTTTTTAGCCTCTTAGATGAGGACCAAAGAAGCATAAGCACTGGAAATTTTGAGAGACATTGGGGTGTCTTCACTTTTGATGGTCAAGCCAAGTACCGTTTTGATTTCATCCAAGGTTCGAAAAATCTCGTGGACGCACAGAATGTGGAGTACCTTCCGGCTAAGTGGTGCGTGGTGAACAATAACAGGGACTTATCTAATGCGACTGCTAGTGCTTCAGAGGCATGTTTGCATGCCGATTGCAGTGCAATGTCTCCTGGCGGGTCTTGCTCCAATATCAGTTGGCCTGGCAATATCTCATATGCATTTAACAGCTACTATCAGCAGCATAACCAGAGTGCAGATAGCTGTGACTTTGGTGGCTTGGGTTTAATCACAACTGTCAATCCATCCGTGGATAATTGCAGGTTTTCGGTTCAGCTACGCACTTCTCTTTCAGATTCCTTCCGCCCGGACTACCTTTCCCTGTGGATGACCTTGCTAGTGACAACCCTTTTGTTATCTTTACCCCGATTTACATAGAAGATAGATTTCGAGGAAAGTTTTGAGAAAATAGATATGTGAGGAATTTTTTTGCCGCTGTATGATCCGACTGCTGATCGATTGTTGCCGGTTTTGTTGTTGTAACTTGTGTGAGGTTCAAACACTTCTTGGAGTTATTGCTCTACAAACATTCAAGATAGTAAAAGAAGGGTTTGGGAAATCTCTATATTTGTTTCTTGTTAGTATGCAGTGTGTGTGAGCATTTCAATTTCCCAATTAGTAAGAAAAGACGAGATCTACAAGCGTATGTGTGGATTAGGTCAGTTGGCGGTGGAGATATCAAGAGCTGATTTGTAATTTAATTGGTTAGATTAATGTACCTGCCACTTATGCTTGAATTCGAATCTCCCTCCTCTGACTTGTTAAAAATAAATATAAAAAAAAAGAAAAGAAAAAGGAAAGCTGTAACGGGCCTGGAGGCCCAAAGAAAACCCAATCCGGACTCAAAGGGCTTCGGGTTTGGGCTTTGACATAATTAAGTAACACGTGTTGGAGTCAAAGTCTTGGAGACCTATATAAAGTAGATGCTCTCCAGCGCGTAAGTATCTTTGTTCCGAGTCTTACCCTAATCTCTGTGTCCCTGTGATTGTTTCGCTTCTCTCTCGCTCGAACCTAGATCATGGCTGGAATCTACGGTCAAGGGGGCGATGGTGCCCCTCCGACATACGGATCTAGCGGCGGCGGTGGCTATGGGGGTTCTGGCGGATACGGAGGCGGTTCTGGTGGTTATGGAGGTGGTGGTGGAGGCGGGAGCTATGGTGGAAGCGGTGGTGGTGGATACGGAGGTAAGGGCGGCGATGGAGGTGGTTACGGTGGTGGACGGGGCGGTGGCGGTGGTGGCCGAGGTAAATTTCATTACTTTGTTCCTTTTGAGTTTATAAGAGTTTATAATTGTTTTAAATTCTTTTGCTTTTGATTTGACGGATTTGGTTTTGATTGTAGGTGGAGGATATCAAGGCGACCGTGGTGGTGGAGGCAGAGGTGGCGACCGTGGTGGTGGCGGCAGAGGCGGCCGCGGTGGCAGTGGAAGAGATGGTGATTGGCTGTGTCCTAATCCAGGGTAAGCCCTTTCTCTTTTTCTATCTCTCTTTCTTTCTATTTGATTTTGATCGGTTTTATGATTTATTTAATCTTATCCGTATATTTTATTGGTTTTAGAATTCACTTCTTAGAATTAAAACTAAAAGTATTAGCTTTAAGTCGAAATTTGTATATTTTTGTTTATTTTCCTTATTGCATATGTATATGTGGTTTATGGAATCGGTATGGTTGTATATAGCTGTGGGAATTCAAACTTTGCAAGAAGAGTTGAGTGTAATAAGTGTGGCACGCCCTCTCCTTCGGGTGCCGGTGGTGATCGTGGCAGTGGTGGTGGTTATAACAGAGGAGGAAGTGGTGGGGGCTACGGTGGTGGTAACCGTGGTGGTAGGGGTGGTAATTATGATGGGGGTCGAAGTGGTAACTATGAAGGAGGTAAAAGTAGCAGTTATGATGGAGGCAGAGGCAGTAGTTATGACAGTAGAGGCGGTGGTGGTAGTAGAGGTGGTTCTTATGGTGGTAGTCAAGGAAGAGATGATGGTGGGTATGGTCAGGTTCCTCCAAGTGCTCCACCGTCCTATGGTGCAGCTGGAGGCAATTACGCACCATCTTACAATGCTAGTTATGGAACAGATGCAGTTCCGCCTCCTACAAGCTATACTGGTGGACCTGGATCATATCCCCCATCTTATGGTGGTCCTGCAGGTGGTTATGGTGGTGATGGTCTAGGTGATGCAAGGGGTGGTGGGCGTGGGGGCCCTCCAGCTAAATATGATGGTGGATACAGTGCTGGTGGTCGTGGTGGATATGGCAGTGCTGCTACGGAAGCCCCAGCTAAGGTGAAGCAGTGCGACCAGAATTGTGATGATACTTGTGACAATGCTAGAATCTACATATCAAACTTACCACCAGATGTTACCGTTGACGAACTTCAGCAGCTCTTTGGAGGCATTGGACAAGTAAATCCATACCTACTTCTGAACTTTGTGCATCCGAGTTTATAAGATTGAATTTTGTTTACTGATTTTTATAGTTTGAGGATCTGTATGGAAATTTATTTTTCATTTCTCTAGCAGTTGTAGGAACAAGTTAAATTGCCTTGTCAGCTCCACAAATTGGTATACATTTTTTCGGTTACTTAATGCTAAGTTATTGTTCAGGTGGGAAGAATCAAGCAGAAACGTGGCTATAAGGATCAATGGCCATATAATATCAAAATATACACAGACGAGTCTGGAAAAAACAAAGGCGACGCATGTTTAGCCTATGAAGATCCCTCTGCTGCACATTCAGCCGGTGGATTTTACAATGGTAACTCTTTTGCTTTTATTCCGCATGGTAAGATGATGTTTAAGTCGTCCTTTTCTAACTGGGTATTGTGCTTACAGATTATGACTTAAGGGGCTATAAGATCAGTGTTGGAATGGCGGAGAGATCAGCTCCAAGGCCTTCGTTTGAACAAGGGTAGATATCTATGTACATTTTACGTTTTGAGTGAAGTTGAAAGTAACTCTTTTTCTTGTTGTTCATGTTCTATGTTGCTTCCTCAAATTGGGAGAAATTTCCAGTGGATATGTATCCTGATGTTTAATATTTGCTTGTGGGTTTTATATTTTGTTCTTTTTCCTGATGTCACAATCACTAAAGTCATTGATTAATTCAATTGTGGTATTCTGTTAATGGGTGATACACTGAATTTCCGATGTGGTTTATGAAATTCTTTTGCAATATATGGTTTTCTGTAGTGAAGAGATGTAGCTTTTTTTTATTATGGCAATTTGTTTGCATGCTGGTTTATTTTAACTGTGGGTCCAGTGTTTTTGCGTGAATTGAGTTTCTGGTTTGCTTATTTAATTTTGTGCACTTGGCTGCATGCTGAGTCCTGACTTGCTTTTTCTTGTGCAAGCAGTGGTGGTGGCGGTAGAGGTGGATATGGTGGCGGTGACAGGCGCAACAGTTATAGAGATGGTGGAGCTGATAGACATCAGCACGGCGGAAACCGTTCGCGTCCTTACTGAGAGAATTTCCAGGTGAAGCAGATTTTATGTAATGAGAATTGTTGTCTGAGGGTTTTTGTAGTATTCTGTTGGAGGGTTCTTAAACTGGAGACTTAGAGGTAGGTTGTTCACTAACCCTGAGCAAGGCCTCTGTCCTCCTATATTAACTTTACCTAAAACTACCTGGAGGAGTTTCAGTTATATGCATGGGATTGATTTTAGTTGTGTGAATGTTTTATAGAGACAAGTCGATAATCTCCAAATTGCTTGCTGCTATGGTAGGTTGATATTTTCAGGTGAGTGCTGCTCTTTCGTAACCATTATTAACGTTTATTTGGAGATTGCCCAGATTTGCATCACTGGGTTCTTGATTGCATCTGATCATTTTATATCTATGGCTCAGATGCAAGCATTGATATCTGTACATGCTTTCTGACTGAAAATTTGTCGCCCGTATGAGAAATCACTGAAGATGCTTCCCGTGGCTGGGAGTTTATATTGGAATGTACTCGATGTTAGATGTGAATCCTGACCATTGGATTGGATTTTGCTTAACTTTGATCTCCAGCTGAACTTATTTAAGTTGCTACCATGTTACAAGGAATAGGTTTTCCATTTAGGATTTTGTTATATTGGATTGGTTAGAGATTTTTGATCATGTTGTGTGGAGGCTCTTTTCCTACATCGAGGCTTTTGCTTTGCGGTGATTCTACTTCACCACATCAATCTAGTGTTTTTAAGATCTAGTATTGTGCCAAAACGTCATGGTGCCTAAAATTTTGCCTACCGGTTGCCTTAATTGTTCAGCTACTTACTGGGTGGGGCTTGTCTTCCTTGTGGGTGACTGCAATGTACTTGTGGATGACAAGAATATCCGCGTAGCTACTAGCTCCTTGCGTCAACTATCCTGTCCTTCATTCTGTTGCTGATGGGTGCTTGCTGTCATGTGCTTCGATTGTATTCTTGGCATTTGCCTTGTGGTTTTCTTTCAGTTTTTAGTTTAGGCAATGATGGAGTACACCCTAGTAATCACTTTGCGGTCGGAGTTCAAATTGTTGTATTACATCCCAAACATTTGCATATTTGAATCAAACCGTTTGTTTCCTTGATGTCTTCTCTATTTTTCCTTTTGTTCTGAAGTGGTGATTTGCTGTTTGTTTGTAAATTGATGTGCTACATTGTTGGGCTTAAAACCGCCCGTCTCCGTACGATTGGCATTTTGCGATATGATTTGGTGTTTGTTCGGAGATGCATAAGCGGTCCGTATGGTGTTTGTTTTGCTTAAAACTTTTGTCGATGCAAGCAACTGCAGCCCTTTTTCCTCTATTTTGTGTTTGCCGAGTGTTCATCTTATTGGTTGTTAGTGCTCGTTCTATATGGACAACAAAACTCATACCACATCTTATGGTTGGTACTGCTCGGCACGTCGGCGACTCAACGCAGGCCCTCGGCCCCATCTTATGGTTTTTTATTATATCGGTTGCATTTTTTCTGATTGAATTTAAGACGTTTCATTTATAAATGGGAAAGAGTATTGTAAGCTTGTAGCATTGCGACGGTTTATAAAATATATTTCAGCGATGAGTCAAAAACCCGTAAACTTACTTTTTTCGGATTTTGACTTTCAATTTGGTTATGAATAATCTAATATTTTAAAATGTGCCAATACGAGTAATGAAAAGTAACATAAAATGTTTTTTTTTTTATATTTAAATATAAGCAACATTTTCACTACCCTATCAAGAGTGGATAATTCGAATATGGAGCAAGTTGAAAAGAAACGGAAAATCGACAGTTGATGGCAAATGAGATTTCGCCTCGTTTCTTTGATAAGTGGGCCTTAATTTTAAAGATTCAAGGCCCATTACGGCCCATCTTATGTTCATAAATCCCTCTCAAATTGAAATTCAGAGAACCATTTTGCCGCCCAAATGTCAGAGCTCTTTCGATCGCTTGTCCTGAACAGAAGGTCCATTTCTACTTCTTCTCCAATCTTTCATCTATCTCTCTCTCTCTGGTACTGAAAATCTTGAGTTATTCAGGTTTGATAACGCGACGCTACGAGTATTGGAATCAGCATTGGTTTCGAAGGACGTAAAGTCGTCGATGGAAGTCAGGTCCGGCTTCAGGCAGTTCATGAAATCTGAATCCCTCTCTGTTCTGCGAGAAACTGCAGAGAAAAATGTGGAGGAGAAGCTTCTGGTTCTCGAGTTTCTTGTTCGCGCTTTCGCACTAGTAGGCGATGTTGAGGCAAATCTTCTCAAAACTCAATCCTCTCAATTTCATTGTTTTCATCGTACCCCCTTACTTTGATTCAATTAAAGATTTCAATTTCAGGCGTAATTATTCCTAATTTTTTTTTTTTTTATGCCACTTCGGGCGAAATTGGTGAATTTTATGAAGTTAATTATGTCATAAGCCAAATCGCTGGGGTTCTTTGGAATTTGGTACTAATGATCTGTTATGTGCTTGTGGCTCGGTTTGTGATTGCAGAGTTGTTTGGCTTTGAGATATGAGGCATTGCTTTTGCGGGACGTCAAATCTTCGACGAATCCGTGGCTACAAGTTTCTTTAACGGAATGGCTGAATTTTGCTCACCAGTCAAGAGATAGTGGTTTCTATTCAGTTGCAGGAAAGGTGAGTGTGATCATCACCTTCATAACCATCACTACTTTGTATCAGTGTTCTTAATTTCCCAACTTATTCGTATCCGGAGAAGCAGTGCAGGTGTAGCTAAAGGAATAAAGAAGGAATTTTGTTTGATTTTTCAGATTATGATTGATTTAGTACCCAGATCTATGATCAATTGCTTGATAACTAAATCTGTGGTCGATACCCAAGTTATCGTTTTCCATGAGATTTCTTATTTTCAAGTTAACAAGATATAAATCAGTTGACAACATGCAGATTTCTTATTTTTAAAGCCTGGGACTACATGTTTTAAATTTGTTGTTATCGTTTCTTTTGATTGCTATTGATTCCTAAAATGAGCGGCACAAATCTTATATTTAGTGCTATACAAATGGCTTATTTACTACTAGATGAAGGTGGATTAGACACGCAAGACTATTGCATTTTTATCATGTAATTGCTCATGTTATATGTAATAACCAACTGCATGCTATGTGTGTTTTTCAACACACTTTTTGTATCGTCAATCTTTGTTATTGTGGTGTATATCCTGATTTAAGGTTTTTCTGTAGGCATGTGAACATGCATTGGATTGCATTAAGAGGAAATCTACTGAAGACCGTAAAACAGATGAAGTTAACGTTATGAGGAAATCTACTGAAGACCCAAAAACAGATGAAGTCTTCGAAAGTGCGCAAGCAATTGAAAAGATAAAGAGACTCAAGGATTGTGCCATGGCATCTGCTTCTTCCCACTCTGGTAATTCTTCCTAACCGTTTTGATTTTCTTCAATATGAATGCCGTGTTTTTGTTTGTGTTTTATGTGCCAGAATTGCTGATAGAGTCAACTTGAAATGTGAATTGATAATTATGTCCACACTTTACTGTGGTTGCTTTCCAGGCTTCCTATTTGCTTCGTAATATTAGGTCATAATACTGAATGCTTTCGGTTAACCTATTTGCGATGTGAGGTAAGTTTTTGATGCTATTATCTCTGCTTCCAAATAGTGAGAATTTATACCCGGTTTATACTCAGGTAACAAACCTCTCACTTTCGTCATATAGGGGCAATAATGAAATGCAAAGATATGGGTAGGTGGGGAAGTTGGTTAGGATTAGGCTATGTCAATGGTTCGCTACTCTCCATTGTAACGAAAACAAATGTACGATGTTGCAGTGTTTGCTGCAGTTCCTTAATCGATAGTTACTCCTGCTTAGGTATCTCTACAGGAAATCTCAATGTAGTTCTTCTCTTTGGTTTTATGTGACTCATATTTGGTAACTAAGTTAATGTATTAACTTATCCACGGCATTCGGGGGTTGTTTGCTATAATTTGATCATGGAAACTTCTGTTGGCTGATATCAGTTCAAGCGCAGACGGCAGACTACTTGAAAAAGAGACTAAAGGAGAAGAGCACGGAGCGTCCTTTAGATTTCAAGGAGCCAAAATGTGTAGCAAGCACTTTGTTCCGAAATGGAATCAGAAGGCGGAATCTACGAAAATTGAACATGAGTCGAAGCTTGCTGGGGATGACTAATGAATCATAGCCTAGTCCATTTTGGGGGACATTGTCAACGTCCTTGTGCTCGTGGATTCTATTTGCAGCCTAGAAGGGAACCCTGAAGTTTGATTTAGAGGTGCTTGTGTGCACCAAGTGCCTGAATATCTTAATCATAACAAAGATAAGATCTACAATCACAACAATAACAATTGGTCTCATGTAGTATGTCTTACATTGACATTGTAGCTGTCAAACTACAGTAACAAGGGGCGGACTTGTAGCTTATGTGGTTAAGAGTTGTTATCCTGTATTTAAGGTATTGTGTTCAAATGGCCTTCTTGCGATATTTACTTGCATCAGAAATAAACATAAAACAAAAGATGGATCCTAAAGCCCCACGGTTGGGTACATTTTGCTTAGATTACTTTGGATAGTACTATTCACACACTTCTTTTTACTTTTTGCACAACTTTTTTAATTTTTGTCTATTGATGTTTTTTAATTCATTCGATATGCTAACTGGAAATTAAAAAAAATATGTGAGAGTTAAAAATGAATGTGTGAATAATATCACTCTTTTATTTTAAGAATCACATTGGTTTTCCCTTAGGCTTGGAGTTCTATGTATCAGTCTGCAAGGCCCGATCGCAGGTACCTAGGTGGCATTCTCCGGCCTGCTCAATTAGAGGGCCATTCGGACAAAAGGTGCTCATACTTATTTGTCCTTTTTCGAAATTTTGTTTTTTTGTTTTTGTTTATTAATTTGACTCTCTTCTGCATTTTTTTGTGCGTGAAAATGGTTTATGTACTCCTCTATTTAATGAATTGAGATACTCTCTCGATATTTAGATTCGAAGTTTCTCCATCTTAGATTCTTTTTGTTTAAACTGAAAACTCCGAGCAATTCCCTCTGGTCAGTCTTGGTACTCTTTTTCGTTATCATCGAATATGTTCTGCTTTTTTTCATTTTAATGAATTTGAAAATTTAGACCACTCAATTTAAATTATACGATTCACATTGGCCCATTTCATACAAAACCAATCCTTGATGAGTAAGATCTCTCTCTCTCTCTCTTGACAGCCCGGCTTTTTTGATCCGTCTGCTCTAAACACAGAGATCTAAAGAGAATCTCAGCTCCTATTTACTAAGAAATTTTGGATCCGACAGTCGAACCACGTGTTCGTGTGGCTTCAGGCACCAAAAAATGCACCTATTCTACTCTTTTTTATGGGTGGTGCTAGCCACACACCCTTTCTTACCTTCTACACACCCCTGCTAATTTTTGTTCTTTGACTCTTCTCAATTTATTCAACCTGAAAATGAGAGGAGTATGTGGAACGTAAAAAATGATGTGTAGATAGCACCACCCTTCTCTAATTTGTCATGCTAGTCCTTGTCCACTTCTATTTCACCCCTTTCACACCACCCCTCATCTGGTGCTGCACACAAAAATCTCTCCTATTTAGTCTCTTGATTATTTTTTAATTCATTCAATTTAAATGCTAGGAAAAAAAAAAGTGCAGTAAGACAAAACAAAGTGCGTTAGTAATTTCCATTTCTACACACTGTATAGTTTATGTTGGCAATGGTCTTTTGGGTACTACATAGAATTTTGAAATCAAAACTTATGTACTTGCAACACACTTGTAGTTTAAGTGTTTGAGAGCAATTAATCATACTGCAGAAGTGCTAGGTTTAATTTTTCTATTTCTCGCTTCTATGAAAAAAGTTATGTAACTAAAAGTTAAGGCTATACTGATAATTAACGTGGCCTAGCTTTTACCAGCCGCATCATATTTGCCCTAATATTTTTAAGCTGAAAATACTTATTTTTATTTGTTTACGTGTTAACCATGCATAGTTTAACACGCGTGTATAAATATATATATATATATATATATATATTTTTTTTTTTTTATATACTTTTAATGAGTTACTTTTACTAATACTAGTATTTGCCTACATACTTTGTATGTATGAACTCATTTTTTAGAGAGAGAGAGAGAGAGAGAGAGAGAGAGAGAGAGAGAGAGAGAGAGAGAGAGAGAGAGAGAGAAAGTGGGGGAAGTGGGAGGTTTTTGTTTTTGATTTTATTTTTAAATATTAGAGAAATTTTAACATCATCTGCATGTAAGGCTTCAATAAAAAATAGTAAAATTTGAACATGTGAAATTATATTATTGCCCATCATTTTTTTTGTGTGATAGAAGACTAAGTTTTCTTTTCAATCTCTTTTGATTGACAATGAGGGTTTTATTAATTAATAGAGATGTCAAATTGTGGTTGTAATTTTGTAGAAAAAAAAGAAGAAGAAAAATATGACTCGTTTTAAGAATGCAAACCCAAACATATATAGTTATTTTCGTTGTATTGTGTTGATAGTGGGAAAATGGAAGCATCGGAAATCCAACACCACTCTGTTTCAAGCAAATTGAAATTGAAATTGAGGTGAGGATAGCGCATATGACCGAAGTTTGAGGGTGCCATTGTCAAACTTATATGGCTTCTAATGTTATCCACCATTTTAGAACATATATATATATATATATATATATATATATATATATATATATATATATATATTAAGAAAACCTGCATGCATATATCTCAAGAATCGAATCTTCCATATGACCAAGGCAAGCGCATTCAATGTTTGCATCGGAGGTTGCATGTTTTATTTTCCTCTAAGTTGATGAAAGATGTCTGTTTTTCCTCTACTTCATTCATTTGCTTAAAATATACAGTAAAACAAAAACTTCACATAGATCTCACCGTCTAGAGCGTAGAAGTTTTTCTTCTTCCTAGACCTTAGGGTTTGAAACTTGAAACACAAAACTGAAACTTGTATAATATTAATTAAAAATATATACGCGTTTTCTGAGGTAATGTGTTGATGAAATGAAGAAAGCAGAGGAATGATATATTGCAGAAGAAGAAAGAAATTCAACATTTTTTTTCCTTCGTATAATGATGTATTTGTTGAAAGTAATAATCGCTCATTAAGGAAAGAAAAGACTCTATATATTGCAGAAGAAGAAAGAAATTCAACATTTTTTTTTCTTCGTATAATGATGTATTTGTTGAAAGTAATAATCGCTCATTAATGGGTTTATAGTAAAACCTCAAATACTAAGGGATGAGGGATGAGGGATGAGGGATTTAAGTACGTCACATAATAATTTAGTATCGAACTTGTCATATCCACATAGTAGTCGAACTTAAAATCTCTTACTTATAAGTAGAGAAGAATATTATTTAAGTGGCAAAAAAAAAAATCAACATTATAGCTTTACATAATGAACAAGTCATAATAATTTAGTGTTGAACTTGTCATCCTCAGTCAAACCGTTAATGAGTCGAGTCATTATCAGGTCATCCGTTTAGAACTGGCCTTAAATGATTCGGTTTGTTATCGGATTACACATTAAGAACCCATTAAGATGACGGGTATGACACTTAAACGACCCATTTGTCAGGTCTAAACATTAGGCATAACAATTTATTGTAGGACCTTTTAGCCCGATAAGAACACGATTTGTTTGTCAGGTCACCAGTCTGTCAGGTCTAGACATTAGCCATTAGACATGACAATTTCTTGCATGACCCATTAAACCAACACGAAACAACACGATCTGTAACGAATCGAATCCTTATTAAGTCACTTGTTATTTGATACGATACGATCTACTAAGATAACAAATATGAAAAAACGATACAAATGCAACAATATGACCCGTTTTCCAAGTCTCAGTAGTCGAATCTAAAACTCTCTCACTGATAAATAGAAAAGAATATTAGTTATGAGACTCTAGTTTTAAGTGGCAAATAACTTCAAATTTTCGCCCCCATTTCAATATTAGAATAACACACATATATACATATATTGTGTGAGAGATCAGAGATGAGTCTCTAATTGAAAACACAGGCATTATTTATAATTTAAGATACATTAATTGATGCTACGACTTAATAATAAAAAACGAAAAACGGATATATATAAACATATGCGATGACAACTAGCTAGGGGAAGAGAGCTGTTTTCCTCGGAACAAAAGATTAGAAGCTTGGAATCATGTGGAGATCATTAAATGCAAGAGAGTGAGAAGAGGTCTTAGGGTTTCACAACTGCTATTTGTTTTAGTTTCAATCTCTCTCGAAACGGGTTTCCTTTTTAATAAATTCTTAAGCCTTTGCTTCATGTCGGATCTCATTAATTGGGTCACATTAATTTCTCTGTGGAGGCTTAGTATTATCTTATATGCTTATTTGTTTTTAACACAACGTATACATGTGACTGAGGATTTTTAAAATTATATAAAACTTAGTAGTACTGGTCACTCGTGTGACATGTTAATTCATGGATGGTTTGCGGCCATGCAATGTTTGAACATGCATGCATTGTGCCAAAAAAAAAAAAGTTTACAACTTGTATTTCTTTTTATTTTTTCTCTCAATAAATTTGAATTCGATTATATATGTTAGGTTTGAATTAAAATAAAACGTTTCATGCCTTGCATGACTGTGGTAGATGGATTGGTGCATATGCCTTAGGAACTTACTAGTTTACAAGCTAAGCTGTGCAATTTCTAGCTACTTCAAGAGGGGTTATTCCACCATGAAAGTAAGGTCAACCAATTGCCAACAGAAGTTACTAGTTGCTAATTGGTTTTGTATGATATTGGAGTTTGTTTACCCTAGCTCAATGGCCATATGTGCTTTGTCTACATGTTAGGTTTTAAAGTTTCGTCACATGTAAAGAAGTATTAAGGATGTGAAGAATTACACCAGTTTATTATTGCCAATAAATTTCAGAGTATAATCTACACATGCGTCCATCAGAAACGATAAACATGAGTTTACGTAACGCCAAACAAAAACATGTGCATATATAGCAGTCACAATCTGGTAGGAAAAAAAAATGGCAAAATTACCATTTTTCTATGAAGTCGTCATGAACTTTATTTTCAAAATTGATGTGGGGCTAGTCCCCCGAAAATGCTCATTAAAGTTGGGGTTAAAAATCTTTCTTGCTGAAACTTTACTTGTAGGATTGTACTAGAAAGACCATTTAGAGAAAGAGATAACCCGCATAATGTCTGTAGGCCTTCCCCTTAAATAACATTGTTTGAATTTTATTCAAGATCTGTATAGGAACTCTTGAGGATCCAATAATTTTTGTAAATTTTAAGTAACATGAAAACAAACGCGTTTTGGTTTAATTGTTATGATGAGTCTAATGACCGATGAGATCTAATCATTTTTTTTTAGGAAAACTAATGAAAATGACTTGAAAACTTTAAGTTTTAACGATAATGACAAAATAAATGATACAGTGAATAGTACTAGAATTGATTTTTTAGTGTAAAAATGTGGTTTTCGTTAAAGAATAGTACCGGAAGCTTTTCATTAAAGTTCATTTTTTTTTTTTTTGTTTTTTGTATTTCCGGAAAAGGGGTTAACATATATGTATATTTGATATTTAAAGAATGGTAGGCTTTATGTTTTTGGTATGTAAAGAATATTTGTAGTTGGTCAACATAGCTGCATGAAAAAAATAAGAAAAACTAAATCCATTATATTTGTTTGACAAAAAATAAAATCCATTATATTTGGTAAACATAAACTTAATAGAAATTAATATATTTTGGGTGAGTGAGAGCATTGATCGAAGATTCAAAAGTTCTAATATAGGCGTTGGGGGCTGTGAGATAGAAATGTTGTGAAAATGTATGTTTCCATGTGAATGTCCGCCAACAAACATTCACGTCGTTGAGTCCATCTCTCTCGGTGTCTTGGTCCCGGTTAGGGTTTCACATCCCTTTCAAGTTCTCTCTCTTACTAAAACCCTAACCTTAGTTAACCTCTCTCCCCAATTAATGGCTTTCAAATTAATCTCTAATTTAATATTCGTTTTCAATAATTAATCCTTTGTTTTTTTTCTTCTTCTCTTACTAGTTTTTGCTTATACCAATACAGTGCAGCAGAAGATAGAAATAGAAGAGTCAAACCAGAACGTGAGAACTACACAACTGCATGGCTTTTGCCAACCTATCTATATATATATATATATATATATATATATATATATATATATATATCATACAATTCACGCGCCTAGGCGGTGGTCAACTAGAGAAGAATCTATTCCCTCCAATATTGACCTAGTTGCCCTTGCTAATCACATTCAAATCTGTCACGCTTCATGGCTATAATCGTAATTTGACATATGAAATTGCTAATTTGCCTAGTTGAGGATATCCAGATTCTAGTTATTTTAAGTCTGAATTTGTTTTATGATTGTTAATTGTGATGATAATATTATTTTAATGGCGAAGCATGTGGAACCATTCTACCTTAAGGCTACCATCCTTGAACCAATATAAATATGCAGTTTCAGTTCTTTGGCTTGAACACTACTAAGCTTCCTTTTGTTACAACTCTTCAGTAGTAAGAAAGTGCTTTCCAGCTTTTCTTAATCACGCAGTTCTTCGGAGGGAAAATTTTCTTTTTTGGGGTTATTCTTTTTAGAGTAAAATATGGGATCGGGCTCTTCCCCGTGTGCTTCTTGCAAGTTGTTGAGGCGCCGGTGCGCCAAAGACTGCATCTTTGCCCCTTACTTCCCTTCTGATGACCCTCATAAGTTTGCCATTGTTCACAAGGTCTTTGGTGCTAGCAATGTTAGCAAAATGTTGCAGGTTTCTCACTCTCTCTAAACTTGAATTTCCACACACCCTTTTTCTCCCCTGCAGTCCCCTGTTTATTTATGGTTTTTGAATTGAATAAATTAAATGAGACTTAGTAGATATAAATAAACATGAAAGCTCACAAATGAAAAAGGGTGTGAGAAAACGCTATTTGCACTCGCTTCATGCACTTTTATGGAAGGGTACTGCAAACAAGACCAGCACAATTAATTGATGGCATGTTATTTGCTCTCATCCATAGAAGTGCAAGCATCCCCTAGATCAATGCCTAAGTTATATACTTCTTATTTGTTGTATATTTCTGATTTCGTTAAACTAGTGACAAGAGACGAGTTCAAACAAAGAACAATTACAAAATTAGGTTTTTTATGTGTCTATTAAGTTATGATTTCCTGTTCATTCAGGAGCTTCCCATTCATCAAAGAGGAGATGCTGTGAGCAGTTTGGTTTATGAAGCAAATGCAAGAGTGAGAGACCCGGTTTACGGGTGCGTTGGGGCAATTTCTTTCCTGCAGAATCAAGTTTCTCAGCTGCAAATGCAGCTTGCAGTGGCTCAGGCAGAGATACTTTGCATCCAGATGCAACAGGAACCTGTAGCCTTACCATCCCAGATTGATCAACACCAACACCATCATCATCATCAAGATCATGACCAGAAGTCCCTTCTTTTATCCAACAGTGACATCAATAGCATTCCACATCAATACTTCAGCAGCTTTGCTTCTCCTAGCAATGTAATCCAAGACCCTCTTAAAAAAGAGTCTCTTTGGACTTGATCATTTGCTTATCATCATTAATCAAAGCACTGCCAATCCATCTTTCCAATACAATTTCCTTTATCTTTGCTTGATCATTCAATTCGTACTGCTCTATTTGTGTGTGATCCGCATGTGCACGCAGGCATCGGTTTCATTTTGTGCACGTACGTATGAGAGAGAGAGAGAGAGAGAATTTTGTATATGGAATTTTGGGTCAACCCATGCATGTGGGAGATGGAGTAAAGTAGGGTTTACAAGGCTTCTTTTTCTTATTGTAGACGTCATTGTAGAATGTAAAGCTATTAGCGCTCTTTGACTAAAATTTCCTTCTTCTAGTTTTTTCACCATAATATTTGTTGACACGCTAAATGACTCACTGGGGTTCAACCTATCCCTCCCACCCCAATGTACAGTAATATAGCTGCTTATAACAAGTGCATATAATGTTTCTCCATATAATAACAGTTTGTGTGACAAGCACTCCCAATATTTTCTCCAAACAAAAAAAAAAAAAAAACCTACATATGAACCAATGTATTAAAAGGCGGGGGTGTGGCCGAAGTGTCCAATGGATAGTCCAGCCTAGGCGCGAGGCGAAGCCTCACGGAACCTAAAATTTTAATATTATATATATATAAGTATATTTATAACAATATAATACTTTGTAAAAACAAATATAACTATAACTAAATCAAAGATAATATCATCTTCTTTATTACTAAGTCTAGTTGTACTTGGAAACAATGTCATATAGTCTCAAAATGTTATAATTATTTATTTTATTGTAAGCGATTATAGAGAACTTCAAGGAAAATAAGGATGAATGGTCACAATTATAGAAAAATTTCAAGCAAAATAAAGGCTTAATGTTGCAATTATAAGTAAATTAAAAGGAAATAAAGGTTGAATGGAGTAGTTATAGGGTATTTAAAATGATATAAAGCAATAATTATGGGAATTTAAAGGAAAATAAAGGGTTGGGTGAAGTATTTATAGGGTATTTAAAATGAAATAAATGGCGAAAATGGTTGAGTGGAGTATTTATAGGGTATTTAAAATGAAATAAAGGCTAAGTGGAGCAATTATTATGGAAATTTATGGGATTTGGAGAGAGAAAGTATCTCCTTCTTCTTCGTTGAAACTAGAACAGCAAAAAACATTTCAGAAAACCTTGATTTTGAAGAAAAAAAAGGCCAAATGAATGCCTCGGATGCCCAGAGGTGCGCCGTCGCCGCCTAGACACGCTCCAACGAAGCCTTCCGTCCACTCCCTCAAAACAGAGGCGGGAACACTGACGCCCAGCCTCAGAGGCCGCCTAGGCGCGCCCTAAGGTGAGCCTTTTAAAACACTGATATGAACCAAGAAAGCCAAAGATGAAACCAATGGTTAGAGAGATAACCATATGTCTCTTTAGGTAATTAAATTTCTTGGAACTATGGGGTTTTTGGAGATGGTTTATGCACATTAATTAGAGAAACAAGACCATAATATTGAATGGATCCCACATTGATGCATGTTTATAATGAAACTCATAATCTTTGGCCTCCATTTCCGACTTTATTGATGACATATAAGTAAGTTGTACTATTTCCCATATTGTCAATTGATTTTATGGTAGAACTGATAGGAGCATATTTAGGCGACTTACTTAGCTTGTTTTCGTGCATCTATGTTGTTAATTCATAATTGTTTTAGTAGTTTAAGCCATTTTCGTGTGTTTTTAGGTTCATATGGCTAAGGAAGCAAAAAGATGCATTTTGGAGCAAAATTGGGCTTGGAATGGATAGCATATGCTTGGAGCCAAAGTGTTGGACGAATTTGAAAGCCTTGTATGCACTTTGGACATAAAACAAAGGGCCTAGCCCAATCAAACAATCCTTTGAGCCATGCAAAACCTCTAGCTCAATCAACAACCCTTAGCCACATGCATTCACATGCATCACAACCCCAAAACCATCAAGAAACACCATTCACACACACATGCACTTACTCTTTCATCATTGCACCACCAATTCAACACATGCATTTCCACCTTCCTACTTCATCATTTCATCCACATGCACTCTCAATCATAACAACCACATTCACTCTTAAACAATCACCCACATACACATGCATTTCCACCTTCCTACTTCATCATTTCATCCACATGCACTCTCAATCATAACAACCACATTCACTCTTAAACAATCACCCACATATTCTTCCATTCCCCCTATAAAAACCCATGCATTCATACACAAAAATCACATCTCATTTTCATACACAACACATCACAAACACATCCAATCTTCCCTCATTGCCGTGAGCTACCATTCCCTTATAATCCAAACACCACTCCTCATCCATTTCCATAATTCCCCAATCCATTCAACACACCAACAACATCCCTTAGACCTTGTGCTACGACGAAGAGGAAGATAAGAGGGCCTAAACGTTCATGCAATTCAAGTTTGAGTTGTTGGAATGTTTAGGTGTTTCTTTGATTCTCTTTGTTTTGTACCATGAGGAACTTCCTCTCGGCTTCATTCCATTAGATACACTCTCCCATTTCTTAAAGGATTTCGACATCAGTTTTGCTTCAAGGGTTCTTTCTTCTTAATCCTATGTTCACTCATATTATATATTTTTATGTCAAACCTTTTGTAAACATGAAGTGTAACTAATCTCTCTCTAGGGATTCGATGTAGCCTTGCAAGATTGCCATGTAGTTAATTCGGAATTCTCATTTAATCTATCTATTTCTTGTTTCATTCTCCGATTTAATTGTGACTTAGTGTGTTGATTTTAATGCTTGATCATCATTTGAATTAACCACAGGTTGTTTAGCCAAGATTAAAGCACACATCATGCATAATCTTGGTAGATATGTGAATGAATGAAGGGAATGTTTTGCAAACATCCTGCCGAGTGTTCCCTTTGGTTTTGTGAAAGTTTCTTGTGCACTACATAGTCTTGATTAGGAACCAAAGTTGCACATCACAATTAGGCTCATGATTAGAGACATTTGATCAAATCCACACATCATATGGCTGATCATATCTAAGTGAAACAAACCCAAGAAATAAGTAGAGGGATGAGTATAATCTGACTTAACAAGCATGGACTTGGCTTAGCAATGGTGAAATCGAATCTCTAGCTTCATCTCCATTTGTGCTATCTCTTTTTATTAGCTGTTGATTCATTCATTTTGTGTTTACTTCATTTCCTTATGCTTTAATTTACAATCTGTCATTTAGTTTAATCAAAACCTAAATCCCCCTTTACCTTATTGTTCAATTTAGTTAGAAATCAATTTAGTTTATGCTTTAAAGCATTTTGAGTCTTTGGTTTGTCTTAGTGTTTTAAAGTTTAGTTTTGCATTCTTTGAGTCTAGTATAGTGTTTTAGATTGTGTTTTTAGCGTTTTTGAGTCAAATCCAAGTGATTAACAATCCCTCCTAATCCCCGGTCCAGAACGATCCCTACTTACATACTTACTACAATTGTCAAAAAGAGGGTTTAATTTGTGTGCGTATAATTCTCGCATCAAGAACCTTTGTTGGATATTTAGAGAGACGAACATTGGGCCACTTCTAACCACACTGATACTATCCTAACTTAACCACCTATTCTTAAGTGTTGTGTTTTATCATAAAAGGCCTTGATGTTATTAATTATGAGTGGAACCGTACACTTATTTATTGTATTTTATTTTTCTTAATTTCTCGATGTGGGACATTTATTCAACAACCTCAACTTCTTCATGGTATCTGTTGACACTAAAGACTACCAAACCTATGTGGCACGCATGTCGAATAGCTAATGAGCTAACTACATCATTCGGTTGAATAGGGCTTGCCAACTTGGCGACCGAGCTTGGCTGGTGAGTAAATGAATGTGGTGGCAGTGATGTCGAATGTGCTGCTGACTTCTTATCTAAGCGATTGCGGCTGAGGAAGAAACTCCTTTCGGCCTCTGGCTTCTAAAACATGAAGATAGGGCTACTAGTTATTGCTAAGTTCACGAATCGTCTGCACCAAGCTTGGCTGCTTCGATTATATTTGTGCAAATATAAATGCGCTGAATCGGTACCAGACTGTATGGACACAAATACTCAAAAGAGATAAGTGTCTTTATCGTAAATGTGGTTTGGCCGGAAGAATACCAGTCTCTAAAATGCACTTGTGAATCTAATCATAAAATAAATTTGGCTTTTAATAGCTGAACAACGTAACCTAATAACACTTCGCTTTGCTAAGAAAGCTAACGATGTGGCCTCTTCAAACTAGGACTCAGAGATTCCTTGCTAATAGAAACTTGGATAGGTAGTCAAACGAACTTATGGTAGAGTTGTTTCTACAAACTCAAAGATGCTCCTCACTCGCCCAACTCTATAGCTCCAGAGTTGTTTATACAAACTGAGAGATGTTATCGATTGTCAATCAGATAACTGTTTATACAAACTGAGAGATATGCTTGACAAAGTTAAGAATGTCAATTGTCTTCTCAAAGGTGAAAGGGTTTCACGTATAAGGAGAAATTATGCAGGGCAGATTTGTTTGTTAATTTGAAGAGGCCTTGAATGTTGCAGACCGTCTTTTATTTATAGAAGTGATTTTCTACAGATCATTCCAAAGTAAAGTCTCATCTGGATTGTACTTTATCAACACCAATCCGTTATGATCCTTGTATGAACCTTGGCTAATCTTACCAGACTTAGGACTCTGAACCCAGTCCTTTTAATATATTTAATTCATTCCTGACCCTTATCAACTTCGAACCTAGATTCTTGGAATATTACAAATCCTAATAAAGCAGAACCCAATCTCAAAGACTCCTACTTGATTCAGGACTCGGCTGAATCCAATCTTGACTCTTAAAGAATCCAACATTGTCTAGAATTCGATTAACTCACCTTGGGCTGGACTTATATGTAAAAAACTATCATGGATACTCAAGACTTTTCACTTTAGGCCGAGCACAAAGTCACACTCGGCCTAAGCCCACTATTTCGAGTCTAAACAGTATCATAACAGGTTGTTCCTGGTGTGAAGTCAAATGGCCACATGTGCTCTATGTGTCTCATTTTGTTCTATCCACGTGTTAAGCTTGATAATTCACCATAAATGAGGGAGTGTTGATAATGAATCTGACATTGATGGAAGAAGAGACTTTGCATGAACATATTAGTATGTTAAGCTACTTCTCATATTATTAATTAATTTTATAGTGAAACCCTAACTTCTTCACATGTGGTTACAAGCAAAGAGGCCTTTTGTTCTAGAGCATTAATCAGATTTCGAGGAAATTTTATTGGGGTAAAATAAAAAAGCGAACGGTGCACGGTGCATCCTCTTTTATGTAGATGCCTTTTGTTTTGGTCTCCCGTACTCCTCGCCTCATTAGTACTCAAAATCATGTTTTATACAACTATGTTTCATTTTATGTTTTTATTTTTTTGTTGGTATCAAGCTTTCCTCTTTATCGTCTTTGGCCATTTTCTATCTTAATGTTTGAAAAGGTTTGCAGCTCAATCGATTAAGAACATCACTTTTCTCACATGAGATTCTAAGTTTAATTTCCGCTTCGCTTAATAATTTACTTGTATTAAAAAAAAAAAATTGCTTGCATTGTGGGTAATGTTAGATTTGATCTAATGTTTTAACATCTCTTCTATTAAAGATGTATCTAACGTTGATCACTTCTTATATATATATATATTTTTTTTTTTTTTTTGAGGTGGAGTTGAGTAGACTGTAGTACTAAGTGACAATTAAATTTTTTATTTTAAACTTAAAAAAAATTGCACAAAAGATTCTCCGTGGAACTTTAAACCATACATATCAAAATTAATTTCAAGTATAATTTCAGTGAAAATATTTAATTTCACTCGTATCAAAGAGTTTTTCTTTTTATAGCATAATCAATTGCATATCATTTTAACAAGATTTGTAAACATAAAAAACTGTGAAGAAACAATTTAAATTTCATCAGATTTTGTTTCTTAAGTTAGGATGTAACGGTCACTTAGTACTACGGTCATTGGTATTCCTCCTCACTTGTAAGTGAGAGATCTTAGGTTCAATTCTCATCAAAAGCGAATTTGAACCACATTATTGCTAGCCTATTGTGAGGCTTAGTCCATCCCCCACCACTTAGTGTAGATAATATTTTTTGTAAAAAAAAAGTCAGTATTTAACTGACTTTCAAATTCTAATTATGTTACCACGAGGGATATAATTAAGTGAAGAGTGTTGAAGTTTCACTATAAAATATACTGTTTAGATGAATCTTTTATTGGTTGAAGAAAGTTGAAGCCATGCATATGATACTAGTTAACCAAACTATTCATCAGAATTATGTGATCGATGACTTCTAAATTTCAAAGCCTTGGTGGAGTCTTGACTAAGCAAATATTATGTTGACAAAGAGATATATTCTGTTTTTGCGTTCCAAATCTCGACTGATCAGAGTGCATGGTGCCTCAAACGAGCATGTGTCGAAACCCCCTACAAATTAATACAGCTTGCAGCTGCTTGCTCTAACGTGTTCACATGAGGAGCTACAATCTCCAAAGAAGTACGCTGTTCTCTTCAAATATTTGATACAAAATTAATATTGTTTTTTTAGACGAAAACAAATGTTATTTAGACCACAATGATCAGTATATTTTAATTAAGAATAATAATATTTATGACTTGAAATTGTATTATATCAAACACCAATCTATGGTCGCCTAATGAACTGTCGAGGCAACACGCCTTGGAATGTATGGGCAATGGCTGTATGCGTGTGTTGACATAGAGAACACCTTTTATCCTCTATGGAATATTAAAATTTCTGAAGTACAGTGAAAGTTGGCTTCGTATTGATTCACATGAGTGGACTGGAAGTTTACGAGGAAACCAGCTAAACACGGTTGATTCGAAACTGATGCAAAGTTGAAAGGCAAATACCGTGAATCTGAATTGCACATCTTGGCAGACATTATCATGATACAGTGATCCACATTCACAATATGTGTATACAAAAACAATATATACGTATATAGGCAGAGAAGGGATTTATTTTTTATTTTTTATTTTTTTTTTAAAAAAAAGGGGATAGTTGTGAGGCCACACCACATTGAACTTTAACTAACTGAACCGTCTATTTATCAAGTTGCACCTCATAGATCATTATTCTTGCAAAATATTAGTCAAATCGGAAATATTTGATGCATCTATTTGTGTTTAAAGAAATTGTCCAACATTTTGTTCTCTAAGAAACATTGAAATTTCATTATGATAATTAAATAGGCAAATGATTTTAGATTGAATTGATTTTTGCAATGATGGTCTATGAATCGAGACTTACAAAATAAACGGTCAAATCATTGAAGTTTGATGTGGAGTGGGTCCCACAACTAATCCCTTTTTCTTTTTTTCTTTTTTTTTAAAATGGGGATCCCTTCCTGTAAAGGGCCTATATAAACCCTTGCAAGGTTTCTTCTTTCATTGATGTGAGACTATTTTATCTTCACATCCTCACACGCCCCTTCACGTATAGCGAATTTTAAGCAAAACATGTGGACAACTCGAATTGGGTAACGTGGAGCACTTGTGGTTGTTGGGGTCCGCACGTTGGTTAACCTGCTCTAATACCATGAAGAAAGTTGAGGCTCCACCATAAAACCAATCGTCAATGGGAGTAGCACAACCTCTTGTAAGCCCTTGCAATGTTTTTTCTTTCATCGGTGTGATACTTTTTTACCTTCACACATCCTCACAGTTAGTCAATCAAACAAACATTTCTATATATGTTGCATTACAAGATCCAAATGTTTTCTAATATAAGGTAACATGAGATAAATGTTTCAAAAATCTCACTCAAACATTTTCTCCATAAAACTTAAATCTTTTTTTTTTTGCTAAAAATAATACTTAAATCTTTATCCTAGCTAATATATGGGTCACACAATTCTCTTCAAATCAGATTGTAAAATTGAAATATGTTCAATAACATACTTATTTAATAGACTGCATATCAGATTGTGTGATTGAAATATGTTCAATAATATATTTAATTTAACAGACTGAAACTATCATGCTCTTGATACTCGAATACTACAAGAGCCTTGTCTTCCTCTCTCTAGCTTCTATAGATAGCACAACTCAATATATGGTTCTCAAATACCTTGAAGCCCGAACTGTTACCACGACCTAGTAATCTCCCGTCTAAGGTACTAAATTGTGATAGACACGCATGATAACTGCAAATAATAAGATGATTTAAAATATCAAACTAATTTAGGAGAATCACCAAAAAAAAAAAAAAAGGATCACAGAAATGTTTTTCAGCCGAAAGCACTAAGCTCACACCCTCTATGTATCTATATCTAGTCAAGAGCATTGTCTCACAGCAGGCCCAAAGTCTGTGTTATATATCACACACTAAAGATCTAAGGCAATATGGCTAAGAGATGATGGGCTTGCACGTCAAAGCCTTAATTGAAAAGGTCAACCTACTAAGGCAGCGAGGATGTTACTTAAAGTAACAGACCAACTTAAGTTTAAATCCCAATGACTTTGATGTGGAGTTTTAAGGGATAATTTATTTGAAAATATAATACAAAGACTTAATTTTCATTCGGATAATATTTCAAGATTCAAATTAACTCATTACTCTAAACCAACATATGATATATGTTGGTTAAGCTTCCTACTTGTAATTATATTTTTCTTTTTAATACTAAAAGACGACATACAAATGAGATATATATATATCCTCAAATTACTGAAATAACACCGAGATTTTTCAGTGTCACACCAGACAGTAAGATGGGCTGTAGATGGGGTTCCGAACAGTGACTTCTCTGAAAAAGCCCCATTTAAAGTAAAATGTCGTATACTTTCTAAGGTTACTTGTATGCTTTGCAGACTGCTACTACTATTCTGCTGCACACGATGGGCATGGGATATAATATCAGCGCGACCAACGACGCCCCACAAACTGTCGAATACCAACAACACTATATGGGGCTTCTTTATACGTTTTCTCCTCCTCCTCGAATGTACTAGTACTACGTATAGCTGCACATACAAAATAGAACCCTACTATGATCAAATATCTAAATTATTGCTTTCATCAACCCTTTTAGGTCACGTGCTTCTTGATGTAACAAGTCAACAAGTCTTTCATTTGGTCCCCAACTCCTCTTTTCATGGAGTAAAAAGGCATGTAATCGTAGGGTCCTCTTTAGCCTTTGTCCGTTTTCCTAGCTGGAGTCTTTCAACTGATATATATTCAGGCCTTGAACCAACCAATGGCTAGAAGATAAGATGCCACATAGGATAAACATACCATATATACAAATTCCCACTTACATCTTTATTCTCACATCTCTCATCATCTGTTACATTCAAATTTGAGTAGTAGAAAGAGAGTGGACAAAGATAAGATGAGGTACCGTTCTTTCTTAAGAAGCCCAAAGAAGGAAGAGCAACAAGTGCCGGACTGTACCCATAATTCTGGTGAAGAATTCTCTGACACTACTAATACAAAATTAGATGATGTTTACACCAATGGAGACAATGATCATGAGGTTGATATCATCGATGATTGGGAGAGAATTTTGGGAATCCAAGAGGAAGAAGATGGAAAATGGCCGAGCGATAACATGTACAGCGGGCACAAGCTCAATTGGGATTTTATGGATTGGGATGAGTTTCCCAATGGAGAAGAAGAAGGGGAGGAGATAGAGCAAAAGGTTTATCAAGGCACTGATAAGTGCTTTTTTGAAGAGGAGAGCTACTACAAAAAAAAAGTAGTAAAAAGTGAGAGTGTAGGGTTTTGGGATGATGATGATGAGAAGAAGGTGCAGCTGAATTTGAATTTGAATTATCAAGAGGTTTTGGATGCTTGGTCGGACCGCGGTTCTCTTTGGGCAGATGATTGTTCACTTTCTTCCATGGCTAGCAATGGCAATTATGTTAGTGCTTGACTAACTTTATTATATATTATCATCCTTTTACTTTTTTCTGACCTCGTTTCATATTTCTTATTTCCCCAATTTTAAATAAAATGGATTGATATAACATGCATTTCTTCTGCATTCTTTCTTCTTTGTTTCAAAAGAGATTCGCTATTCACACTCTTTGTTGTTCTCTTCGCTTTTGTAAAGAAGTGTAAATAACACTCATCATAAAAATGAGCACATAGTGCTTCCCTTTTCAAAATGCTTGAGGTGTGGAAACCCCTTTTAAATGGTCTACAATTTAGTTTTCTTTTTTTAGGTGAATGAGATTTAGTTTGTTGTTTCTAATATGTAAATTATTGTATTGATTTATTTTTTTTCCCACAGGATCACATTATCAATTGAGATTGGTTTTAAGTAACAAACTCCACAGATTGTAATAAATCAAGTGGGTTTTGCATATATCATGAGCCTCTTAATTAACCAGAATGTTATGTTAATCTTAATTATGTTAATTAATTGTGTATGATCATCAGATGGGCGAGGTGCCGGTAATGGAAGAAGACAAGACAAGAAGAGAGGCAAGTGTTCTAAGGTACAAAGAGAAACGCCAGTCTAGGCTCTTCTCCAAAAAGATAAGGTACCAAGTCCGCAAGCTCAATGCAGATAAAAGACCTAGACTCAAGGTTTTTGTCTTCCTCCCTATATCTCTCTCGTTTTTTTTCCCTAGCTAATTAATATTCTGAAAGTTTGAAATTAATTTTTTTGTTATATTTCTTTGGTGTTGCAGGGTCGATTTGTGAAGAGGGTTTGATTTGCGACGTGAAGATATTAACTCAACAAAAAGAGAGGACGAAATATCTCAACAAATATCTCACTCAAATATCCGTGGACTTAAGCTTTTGCATATGTTTGTGTTTGTCGCTTGAAAATATCTCTAATTTAACTACATGGAAAACAAAAATTGAATATATCTATTATTTTAGGGAGTTGATTAATTCCAAAAACTATCTGTTTCTGGGGTCTACTTATCATGAAATTGTATGGTTTCGATATAGTTTGATTCATAGCTATGTGGTATATATGGCATGATCTTTTCCTGGTATTTAGTGTTGGGAACTGGACCGCATGATCACGAGCTCGATCAATCACATGATGGGAATTGGACCTCATGATCACGAACTCGATCAATCACATGATGGGAATTGGACCGCATGATCACAAGCTCGATCAATCACATGGACTATCATAAGTGGTTAATTTCAGTGGATTGTCAAATGTGTAATTATTGGATATGGTGGGATCAATATTGGTCATATATATAGTGGTCCATGTCAAAGGCCATTTTCTTTTGTTCTTTATGGGATTTTTCTTTACGTTGTGTCATTTTCTTTATAATACGCCAATGCTAATGCCAGAGAGCAAATGCTATAATTAAAAGATTTTAAACTTTGGTTGCTGAAATAGAAAGAATGATATGAACAACCTAAATGATAGGGCAAGATAATGGAAATGTCTAAAGTACTCGGGTATATTATTCAGATGCCTATATTGTTGAAACGGTGTCTATAATGAACGACATTGTTGATATTTTGAATATATTGCCTATATGTTCACACAACAATATTGATATTGTTGATAATAGCTATAAATAGTTGTCAATACGAAATTGTTATGTTGTTGATTTAACGTGAATAATCTCCCTTCAGTTTCTAACACTTTGTCATCTTCATCTTCATCGCCATGAATTTCTCAAATACCTCGCAGCTTTTACTATCAAGAACAATCAAGTTATTTTCTTAAACAAACTTGCTCAACCAAATCAAACACCCTCCAAACAACCCAATTCACAAAAAGTCTTTCAAATATAGTCAAAGCAAGAAGCTTTAGATCCAATAATCTACACGAGAGAAACAATTACAAAACCGAAGACGAAGATTAATATGAAAGAGCTGCAAGTTGTAGAACAATGTTTAGATAAGACTAATTTTAGGGTTTTAATATATTTCTCTATATTCTGCTCTCATAAGAGGCAACACATATATATATATACACACACACACATACTCAATCCTTGTACTACAAGGAATATTAAAGACATAAAAAGAGAGTTATACCCAAATTAGGAAACACAATTACATTCCTATTGTATTATTGTTGACTCACGCCAACACTCCCCCTCAAGTTGGTGCATAGATATCACTTAGGCCCAACTTGTCGAGTGAGTCTTGAAACCTTCTTGCAGAAACTGCATGAGTTAGAATATCTGCCAACTGTTCTTCTGTTTTCACGAACGGAATGTCAACCAACTTAACTTCCAGCTTTTCTTTGATAAAATGTCTATCCACCTCAACATGTTAGGTCTTGTCATGCTGCACCAGATTGTTAGCTATCTCTTGTGCTGCTAGATTATCACAGTACAACAGCATAGAACCTTTTGGTTTAAACCCTATCTCAGTGAGTAGAATCCGAAGCCATAGAAGCTCACAAATACCATGTGTCATTTCTCTGTACTCAGCTTCAACCAAAGACCTTGCCACCACATTTTGCTTCTTATTTCTCCATGGCATAAGATTACCAGCTACAAATGTGAAGTATCCCGATGTAGATCGCCGATCAGTGATATTTCTAGCCCAATCTGCATCGGTATACCCTTTCACCTCCATATGCCCATGCTTTATATACATCAACCCTTTTCCTGGAGCTCCTTTTAAGTAACTTAGAATTTGTATTACTGTTGCCATATGATCCTCACTAGGAGCATGCATAAATTGACTTACCACACTTACTGTGTAAGCAATATCTAGCCTTGTAAGCGACAAATAGATCAACCACCTTACCAATCTTTGATACCTTTCCCTATTCATTGGGACTTGATCCTGATAAATTGCTAGATGATGATTCTGCACAATAGGTGTATCCACTGGTTTACACCTTAACATACCAGTTTCAAACAAAAGATCCAATACATACTTTCTTTGAGATAAGTATATTTCTTCCTGAGACCTATCCACTTAAATTCCCTATAAGTATTTAAGTCCTCCAAGATTTTTCATCTTAAACTCAGAAAACAACTGCTCTTGTAGACGTTTGATTTCCATTGTATCATCATATGTGATAATCATATCATCTACATATATGATAAGCAGAGTTACCTTGCCATCCTTGCGTTTGATGAACAATGTATGGCCTGCATTTCCCTTTCGATACTCATACTTCTTCATTGCCTGGGTGAACCGCTTAAACCACACTCTGGATGACTGTTTAAGGCCATATAATGCCTTTCAAAGTCTACACATTTTCCGACTGGAGTTTAAACGCCATTACCTGGTGGAATATCCATGTACACCTCTTCCTCTAAATCACCATGTAGAAAAGCAACTGTCTCAGAGGCCAATCATGGTTCGCAGCAAGAGATAATAAAACTCTAATGGTATTCATCTTTGCAACAGGAGAAAAAGTCTCTTGATAATCAACCCCAAAGGTTTGGGTAAAACCTTTTGCCACAACCCTCGCCGTATATCTATCAATTATTCCATCTGCCTTATGTTTAATAGTGAACACCCACTTGCACTAATTTCTTTCCTTTGGGAAGTGGGACCACACTCCATGTATTATTCTTTTGTAGTGCTTCCAATTCAACTTGCATTGCTTTTGTCCATTTCGAATCTTTTAAAGCTTCCTCCAGTCTGGTGGGTATTTTGATGGTTTCCATTTGCTGAACAAATGCACAGTATTTTGTTGAAAGTTGATGAGTAGAGACATAGTTTGAAATGGAATACCGCACATTTCCTTCTGGAGAGTACCTGTCTGGTGGTTTTCCACGATTTTGTCGAAGAGGCAACATATAAGATGGTTCAATAATTTCCGAGTGAGTACTTACCTCAGAAATATCCGTTGGAGTATGAGGGAGTTTGCTACTGTCTTCTAACTCATTTGAACTATCACTCGAATTTAGGGCAATTATCACCCTTGAAGGCCCACTCGGACCAACTCCACCATAATTTGGGCTGTAGACAACAGCGTCAGCATGCGACCCATCATTATTCTCGCTGGGTACAACATGCGGCCCACTTGGGCAAGCATCAAAAGGTCCTAGCCTACAACATGCGGCCCACTTGGGCAAGCATCAAAAGGTCCTAGCCCATTCCCTCTGCCCTGGTCAGCACGCCCATCAGGGCAGTCACGGTTAGCTTCATCTGGGCCAGTTTAGTCAGTAGCATCTAGGCTGATTTGGGCTAAAAGCCCGTTTGGGCTATTTACAGAAACAGTAGGCATAATATCGAACCAACCATAATCTTCACCTGAGGTTGTCTTCCCCTGAGGAGTATGGCTGGGAGGGGAAAATAATTCGTCTTCAGAGAAGGTAACATTCATGGTGATGTACGCTATGTCGAATGGATGGATGATAACATCTATAGCCTTTTTGTTGAGGATGAAAGCCAAGGAACACACATTGCACCGCACATGGATCAAGCTTGCTTCTTTGATTTTTGTGAAGATGAACATATGCCACATAACCAAAAACCCGAGGTTTGAGATGAAGAGTGGAAGGGAGCAAAACATGATCAGCAAGCACGGCCAAGGGGTTTCTAAAAGAGAGAACACGCGATGGCATTCGGTTCATGATATAAATAGCATAAATGACTGCATCAGCCCAATATGTCTTGGGTGCACAGCTACCAATAAGAAGGGCACGGTAATTTCAAAGATGTGCCAATTTTGTTCGACAAATCCATTTTGTTGTGGGGTTTGAGGACACATAGTTTCATGAAGAATGATATTTTCCGTAAAAAACTGAGAAAGTTCCTGATTAAGATACTCACTACCGTTGTCTGACCGAAACACTTTAACAGGGAGTGAATACTGAGTATAGACCATGTGATAAAATGCTTTGAAGATGTCACCCACATCACTTTTATTTTTTATGAGGTACAACCGAGTCATTCTAGTGCAATCATCAACAAATGTTACCAACCAACGCACACCATGCTGAGTAGTAACCGGAGATGACCCTCACACATCAGAATTAATTAACTCAAACGGAATTGTTCTTTTATGCAAACTCGGGGGATAAGAAGCTCGATGACTTTTGACTAATGTGCAAACATTATACCTTAACGAAGAATCTGAAATATTACCAAATAATGACGGAAGTAATTTTCCCAAATAACCGAAGGAAGCATGACCAAGACGACGATGCCACAACTGAATAGTCTTCAACTTTCCATTATCACGACCTTGAACTTGATGAACACGGCCTTGTGTAACATCATCAACAAAGTACAACCCCTTCCTCTTAGTACCACGCCTAATGATCGCCTGAGTTAAACAGAAAAACGGAAACATTTGCACAACACAGTCTAATTGCTTAGTGACTTGTTCTACAGATAACAAATGGCTAGAGAGTGTGGGAACAAGCAAGCAATTGTGTAAGGAGAAAGTAAGAGTGAGTGCAATCGAACCCGTCCCTGTAACTAGGGCAACACGTCCATTAGCAATGACAATACTATCCCGGGATGGTGGTGTTGTAGGGTTAAATAAAGTATGATCATAAGTCATATGATCAGTAGCTCCGGAGTCAATAATTCAACCCGTATCATAATCAACAGATGCAATCAAGGCTGTGCCTGTGTTACCTGGATCATCAGATTCCTCATTTGAAGCAGTCATATTTAATAAAGAGAGTTGCGGGCCCAATTCATCTAGGTCTGCTTTCTGACCGTTTTCCGCGGGTGGGCAGGTTGAGCCCATGCCTTTTGGACCGGCTGCATAGCCTGCTGTTGCTTTTCCATGGGAGTGTCGGGCTCCTGACTTGGCAGGCCCGCTTCCAGATGCTGCAGCAAGTTCTTTTCCTCATTGGGCCCCTGACTGGTCAGGCCTGCTTCCAGGCCCTGCAACCTTTCCTTGTTCGCATGGGTTGGTAAGCCCACTAGCAGATGTGACCCTCTCGTCAACCATAGGTTGTGGCTTTTGTGATTTATTCTTTCTGTTTGATCCTAATTCAAGATTCTTATGAAAGTCTCTTCCCTCGAGACTTTCAACTTTTGAAAATAGGTAATTGCTTTTGGTCTGTGGTTTTGGCAGCTAGTCAAACAACTCTTGGCTTTCTGCAGTCGGCTGGGCAGCGGGCAAGAATTTATTTATTTATTTATTTTACGCGGGCAATAACTGAGACTAGCGTTGGGGAAGTGATAGGCCGGAAGCTATTCTAATGTCAAGATAAAACTAATTTTAGAATTTTAATATATTTCTCTATATTCTTCTCTCATAGGAGGCAACATATATATATATATATATGGAAAGTATTATTGACACTAAAAAAATCTCATTATACACTTCTCACAAATGTATTTTTCTTTCTAAATATAGAAAGTTTGGAGTGTAAAATGAGAAATTTGGAATGCCAATAACAATTCATACACACATACACTCAATCTTTGTACTACAAAGAATATTAAAAACATAAAATGAGAGTTATACCCAAATTAAGAAACACAATTACATTCCTATTGTATTATTGTTGACTCACACCAACATGTTTGTCTACTTATATTATTGTGTTTCTTGGTTAAACTTGTACAAATGTTAACAAATCTCTTCAAAAAAATACTAGAGAGACCATGTTTTATAAATCACATTTATACCATACATATCTCTAATAAAACAAGACTCACATGTATTACGAACGATACTCCTATTAAAAATATAGTTTGGATGTGGTAGCATCACCCCTCTCTTAACAAACCAACAACAAAATAATGTCACCGCTATTTAGCTCAATTCACCAAATAATGAAACATGTCACTTAACAAATAACAAAAAGTAGCTATGTGAAGGTTTAGAGTGAAAATTTTTCAATGTGTTTACTCAGGAGCTTTACTCTTAATTAATTAACTAATTGCCAAATAAAATAGGATCAAAAATTTTAAACTAAATGATGTGTCATCAATAATAAATAAGTACGTTAATCAACACTTCAGTAATAATCTAATCATTAACTACCAGGTCATTTAATTTGTAAAATTTAGTCTCCCTAGCACCCTTCTTGATGATGTTGTAAAACAACTAATAATTTGATAAGGGTAATGCTGGAAAGACTAAATTTGTAAATTAAATGATATATCACCAATAAAAAAATAAGCAAGTTAATCAATATTAAATAATAATTCAATCGTCAACTTTCATGTTATATTTAGTTTACAAAATTTAACCTCACTGCATTAATAACTATAAAATAAAAGGTTTTCTTCTTGTTGGAATAAAATAAAAAAGTTCGAAAAACTTTGATGCTTTTGTGACTGTGCTGAGAAATATTTGCACTAAAATATATGTTGGGTTGGAAACCATTGCCCTGTGTTTGTCGTCTTCTTTCCGCGTTCTTCTTCTTATCTTCCGTCTCGGACCTACGGACTCTCCACCTTCCTATCCGATGGACTTCCCGAATTCCTCTCCAACCATCACACGCCATGTGGCCGCGCTGCCGATACCCGGCCGCGGCCACATCAACCCAATGATGTGCCTCTGCAACTCCCTCGCTTCCCTCAACGCTGCCGATAGCAACATCAACTTCCTTGTAACCTTCATAGTCACCGAGGAGTGGCTGGGATTCATCGGATCGGATCCGAAACCTGACAACGTAGTCTTCGCCACCATTCCCAACGTCATCCCCTCCGAGATCGGCCGAGGCGCCGACTCCCCCGGTTTCTACGAAACCGTCTTGAGAAAAATTAGAGCCCCGGTCGAAGACCTCCTCGACAGGCTCGAGCCGCCGGTTGCTGCCTTGATTGCGGACACGTACTTGGTGTGGTCGGTTGAGATAGGGAACCTGAGGAATATTCCGGTGGCTTCTCTTTGGACCATGTCCGCTTCAGTCTACTCCGTCTTTCATTTCTTCGATCTCCTCGTCCAACATCGACATTTCCCGGTAAATTTGGCAGGTACGTAAATAACAGCCCAAACTCAGTTCGTGTTTTTAATTTTAACCTCCACGTTTAGTAATAATATCAAACACGTATGTTTTTGTTTGTTGCCGAATGTCAAATTCAGTCATGTTTTATTTCAATTTGAGCATTGTGGCTTAACTAAATCTGCTTTTTTAGGTTTGTTTCATAACTATTTAGTTTTGAGTTTTTAATTTTCACGATTTGTGCTTGACATATGAGGAACCGTATATGAGGAAAATGAGGGATAAAGATGAGAGGAGACAGAGGAGTGAAAACGATTTGTTTTTTCTTAATAATTGAGATAATCTATTGAAAAAATCAAATCGAATCGGGTTGAAAGCACGACTGGATTTGACGTTTGTTACACACTGTGTGTCTTATTTGTATTATTGATAATGATATCCACGCACTTATTTTAATCTCTCCACCGGTGAAGCCACATTAAAAGCTATCCTGGAGTGTAGTTTAGGTAGCTTTCGATGAAAATAAAATTTTATATGTAATCTTTACTAAATGTAGCTCATCATATATTTAGTCTCTGAATTCTTTCGGTTTAATTATATAATACAATTTGCAAATCATCTTTTTTTCTCACATTTTTTTCTCATCGTTTTTTTGTACATGTATAAGTTTGAATTTGTTTGAATAACGAAAATACTTGGCTCAACTTGTGAAAATTTTCTTAAGCTAACTGATACTGTAAATAATACAGTCTCAGACTCTCAAGTTTCTTTGTTTATAAAGATTTAAATCTTTAAGCTAGCCCATTCGGTAAAAAATTTCTACCTCCACCATTGAATTCTCCCATACACCTTTGTTAACTTTTTGTCATTAATCGTTTTTAATTTATTCGATTCAACAGTCTAAAATTGAAAATGGTGTATGAAAAGTAAAATAAACGGGTGGATAACACTACCATTACCATGTAACATTTTGTCTTTTATTTTTTTATGTAGAAAGAGGAGAAGAGCACGTTGACTACATCCCGGGACTTCCTTCTACACGTGTGGCAGACCTTCCCACGTGTTTCTACGCCAAAGGGCTTAACGTCTTGGATCGAGCACTAGAAGCAATTTCAAGCCTGCCCAAAGCACGATGGCTTCTGTTGCCTTCGGTGTACGAGCTTGAAGCCCGAGTTATTGACGCGTTGAGGGAGAAAATTCTGATTCCTGTTTACCCCATTGGGCCCACAATACCTCATTTCAAGGTGGAGGCCCAGTCAAGGCCCATTGAGGCTCAACTTAAGCCCAACGAGTCCCAATATTTTGATTGGCTAGACAAACAACCAAAAGGGTCGGTTTTGTACGTGTCACAAGGGAGTTTGCATTCAGCTTCCAAAGCCCAAATGGAGGAAATCGCATGTGGCTTGAGAGAGAGTGGGGCCCGGTTCTTTTGGGTGGCACGTGAGGAAGCTTTGGAGTTGCAAGAGAAGTGTGGTGAGATGGGGATTGTGGTGCCTTGGTGTGACCAATTGAGAGTATTGTGTCACTCTTGTATTGGTGGATTTTGGTCTCATTGTGGTTGGAATTCGACCTCGGAAGCTGTTTTTGCTGGCCTTCCAATGTTGACTTTTCCTATATATTGGGACCAAGTGCCCAATAGTAAGATGATTGTGGATGATTGGAAGATAGGGTGGAAGGTGAAGAAGGGTACGGGACAAGAAGAAATTTTGGTGACTAGAGAGGAAATTAAAGGGATTGTTAAAAGGTTTATGGATTTGGAAAGTGAGGAAGGGAAAAACCTTAGGAGGCAAGCAAGAGAGATTCGGGACATTTGTCGGCAAGCAGTTCGAAAGGGTGGCTCGTCTTATTTCAACATTGAATCATTTATAAGTGACCTATCAAGATGTGAGAAGCATTGTTAATGACAATATAGTCTAGTGACATTTACTTTCTACTTTATTGTTAGAGATAATAAGTTAGCATCTTGAATTAAAAAGAATAAAGGAAGAAGCATTAAGGAAATTGTTGTTGTATATTAATTTGGTTTCATTGCCCATCACAAATATATATGTATGAGACAAATAGAAGAATCTAGGAGATGAACTTAGTACTCACTTGGGTGTTGTCTCAAAACGTGAATTATGACTTTTTGTATTGATGTGCAGAGAATATTACAATTATAAGTTACAATAAGGGTTTTTTTTTTTTTTTTTTTTTTTTAATAGAAACGGTATGATATTCATTAAACGGCAAAGAATACGTACAACCTGAGGATTGTGTGCATACTGGGCCTCAATAAAAACCTTGCCGGGGATTTCAACTCGGTCAAAGAGAAAAAGAGTGTCCTGCACAACAATGTAACCTACCCTCAGCTAAACAATAAAGAAATTACCTTCCCTCCTCAACTAAAACATCTTGGAGTAAATCCGAAGGCTCCTCAAATCACATAAACTCTTGAGAACTCCCAATACCCATACGAGCAAGGTGATAAGCTGCAAAATGACCCTCCCATTGCACATAGGTAAACCTTAAGTGATCCATCCCTTTGAGGAAGAATCTAACATCGTTTATTACAGACCCTAAGGATGAGCAATCTTCCCCTTGATCATTCATTGCCGTGAGTACCAAGCGAGAGTTTCCTTAAAAAATAACCTTCCAATCGAGAGGACAATTATTTTTAACCAATAAAACTGCACTTTGAAGAGCTATCAACTACGCATGAAATGCAGATTGAGTCATCTCAATCGGACTTGTAGAAGCAATCAAAAACTCCCCCAAATGACTACAAATTACCACCCCAAATCCCCCTCGACTCCCATTTTGACTCCATGCCCCATCAAAATTGCACTTGTCCCACCCAACTTCAAGTTTCTGCCACTGCTGCGCCTCTCGGCTAGCCTTCTTAGCAACTTTCTTATGCCACTTATGAAATTCAATCAACCAGCCTTCATCTCTCATCACAACCTCCTACGGTGGGAGCGACTTATGGTTCTAAATCATGTCATTCCTTTTCTTCCAGAGAGCCCAAATCAACATCAAACAAAATTCAAAACCAGATGACTGAAGTTGCAGAGATAACCGAGAGATCCAGTGCACTAGAGACAACCCGTGATCTATCTCCACGTTTATTCCTAAACTTCAAAACCACACCACCTTCACTAAAGTACAATCTCGTAAGGCATGCTCGACAAACTCGACTTGCCCACCACAAACTACACACAAATCTTCACTCATTACTCACCGTTTGCAAAGATTCGAGCGTGTAGGTAATGCGTCTAAACACGTATGCCAAACACAGATCTTAACCTTCCCCGAAACATATGTATCCCATAACTTCTTCCAAAACTTCTCTCCCACACTACCAAAAGATGAAGCCGATGTTGCTGCATTTCCCCCTTTAGAAACATTAAGGGCCTATGCTACATGGTAAGCACTCCTCACCATGAACTTGCCATTCCGTTCATGGTGCCATGTTCGATGATCCTCCACATTGCTCAATCTAAAAGGATTGCTACGAATTAACTCCACTTCCTCCGAAGAAAATAGCTCATCCAATAACTGAATATCCCAGAGATTTGAGCCATTCCAAAATAGGTCAGCCACCGTAGCTTCAATGCTCCAATGCGCCGGAGAAGGGGACAAAATCTGAAAGTAATGGTCTCTCGGCACCCAACTATCTTGCCAAATGCATGTGCTTCTCCCATTACCCACCTGCCACCGTGCTCATTTCTGAATCACCCTCCGTGAGGCTGCAATGCTTTTCCACATATAGGAGTAGTTGGCGTTAACCCGAGCCTCCAAAAAATTCGTCATAGGAGAATATCGAGCCTTGAATACTCAAAAGGGTTTTCAGTTAAGGGCTTTAGGGTTGGGCTTTTAATTCAACGGGCTGAAGACCCTAGTTTTGTTTAACCCAAATGGCCTGGTTTCTTTGGGTTTGGGCGAGCCGGCCCGTTTCTTGCTGAGGAAGAAGACCAAAGCTTCCCTAGCTCCGGTTGACAGAAAACCAACACCCTAGCCTACGATCTAGGTACGAAAATGAAGAGTAAGACGAGATGAAGGGATCCATACCTTTAGGGTCTCTTGTCATTGGCAGAGAAGTGGTCGGAAAGTCGACTTGAAGTCGTCGAACCCACAGAGGAAATGGGTGTGCTTCGTGTTTCGCAAAAGAGAGGTGGGAGAGAGTATGAAGTATGTGGGGGAGGTGGTAAGTGTATCCTTGGAGAAGGAGAGAGATATATAGATATGCGAGAGAGGGGGTACTGAGCTGAGAGAGAGAAAGAACTATGAGGGAGAGAACTCAGGGAAAGAGATGAGATGAGAGAGGTCGGGGGACAAAAGCTCCAGGGTGGGGCCCACTTGGCTCACCAACCAATCCCAAAAAGCAACAACCCAAAATAAAAATATCCCATTTTTGGTGAAATTTCAGAAATGGCCTCCCAAATCAAAATCTGTCAAAACGATCTGGACGGGTTGTTACAAACTATATTAGCTTCACTAGAGAAATCTTCTTCTAAGAGATCTTGGGTTTGGGAGCATGTCACTAAGTGTATTGTCTCGGAACTACAAGAAGTACAAAATGATGGAAAGAAATAAATGGTGGAGGTACAAACATTGAAGGTTAAGAGTAACCATTGTAACACCCTTTTTGCATGTAATACTAGTGGGGTGAAACTAGTACTTACATTAAACATATCAATAAACATTGCAAGAGTTATAAACCAACTGATGAGTTACAAACGGTTATAGGCAGTTATGGACCTTCTGGGGACATTAAAAATATGCTTGTTGCTAAAAGGCGGAGCCAAGAAGAAAGTGTGGAAGGTATTGTTGAGTATATTGTGATCGACGAGGTACCTTTTAGAGTTGTGGAGAGTGATGGATTTAGGCGGATGATGTGCAAAGTCCATCCTAGATTGCATGTTCCATTTCGGAAAACTATTGTGAGGGAGTTATTCAATATGTATGATGCCATAAAAGATTAGTTAAAAAAAGAGATACACAAGCATAAAGTTAGCTTGCCTACTGATACATGGACAAGTGTGCAAAATTTGAACTACATGGTGTTAATCGCTCATTTTGTGGATGATGAATGAAATATGCACAAAATGATTCTAAACTTTTGTTTGATTTCAAGCCATGAAGGCAAAGAAATAAGGAAGTTGATTGAGCAATGTTTGGTTGAGTGGGAGATTGAAAATGTGATGTGTATCTCAGTTGACAATGCATCAGCTAAGAAGGTGGCAATTGAGTATGTTGTTCGTAAAATGCAGAAATGGCAGAAATGGCCTAATAGTAAAATCATTATGAATGGCAAGTTTATGCATGTGAGGTGCTTAGCTCATATTATCAACTTGGTAGTGAAAGATGGGTTGAAAAGATTAGATACAAATGTGGACGCTCTTAGAAATGCTGTGTGGTTTGTGAAATCAAGTCCCCGAAGGTTTAGTTATTTCAAGAAATGTGTGGAGAATGAAAAGTTGGATAGTAGGGGTTTAGTTGTTATGGATGTGCCTACTAGGTGGAATAGTACATACATGATGTTAGAATCTTGCATGAAGTTTAAAAAGGCATTTGAAAGGATGTCCAAAGATGATGAAGCTAATATATACTTGACCTATTTCAGGGAAAAGGTACTTAATGATGAAGGAGAAGAAGTGGCGAGTAAAAGGAAGGTTGGACCACCTAAGGAGGAAAATTGGGATGGTGCAGAAGTCTTTGTGGAATTTTTTAAGGTCTTCTATCTTGTAACTTTGAAAGTTAGTGTAAGTAAATATCCCACATCTAATACAGTTGTTCATGATGTCATTGCTATGGAGAACGAGATTGAAAAGCTTTTTTTGCCTGAATATATGCAAATTGGATGAACTGTGGAATTGGTGCTACGTGATATGGCAGTGAGCATGAGAGCCAAATACCGAAAGTATTTTGGTTCAATTGAGTCCCTTAATCAGATATTTGTAGTTACCCTTGTCTTAGACCCAAGGTTCAAATTGATGCACTACATGCACTTGTGTAGCAAGCAATTACAGCTTCGTGAAGAAGAGATTCAACAGAAAAGTAATGAAGTGAAGACATTGTTGAAGGCGATGTGTGATGAATATGCTCAACAAGCTTTCGGTTCACAAACACAACAAAAGGGTAAAGAAGATTTAGTTGTTAACACTACTTGTTCAAGGGTAAAACAATCATCTTTTAGTGTACCAATAGAAAATCCAATGATATTTAGTCAAATGATGGATGATTGGGAGAAAGAACTAGAAGACACAGAGGATATTGCGCTTGCACATGAGGTGGATAGGTATCTCCTTGATACTCTAGAGAAAGTACCACATGGTCCATCATTTGACGTTTTGAAATGGTGGAAGTTGAAAGGGATGAGCACATATCCCACACTTGCTTTAATAGTGAAAGATTTGTTGCCAATTTAAGTGTCAACAGTTGCTAGTGAAAGTGCATTTAGTGTAGGAAAAAGAGTAATTGACCCATTTAGATCATCTCTCCTTCCTCAAATAGTGAAGTCATTGATATGCCTCCAAAACTAGTTAAGAAGTGAACAAATTAGCAACATTAAGTATGAAGTATGTCCCGCGGAGCTTGAATTTTATTGAGTGTGAATAAGGTAATTATTTTGTTTTGTATAGTTTGGTTTATAACTTTATATTAATTGTTGTCTTCTTCTATTCATTTACAATTAGCATGCTTCTTTTGTTCTTTGTTGTAGAATATAAAAGAAGAGAAGAAAATACTATATCTACAAGTTCAACCATCTCACCAAGTGTTCTTGAAATTGAAGCTCCTCAAACAACTCAAACGAATAAAGGAAAAAGGAATTGCGGTAATATTTTAAATTCAAATGAATAAACTTTAAATTTCAATAATTCAATGAGGATAATATGACATTGGACGTTAAAAATGTCATGTTTATATTCTCTTTTACCCATTATTCTTGTAGGATACTTGGAGCTTTCATTTTCAACATATGAGCGAAGGATTTTCACATTTCTTCATGGGCATCAAGATTTTTTTGCACTTACTATGCTTTTTTATTCTCCTCACACTTTTGAATGCATTTCTCAAGTTGATCTTGGATCTCGTCCAATTGGCTTAATTGAGCCAAATGGAAATCTCGATATATCATATGAACTTTGTAGTTTTAGTAGTAAATCCAACCAGGCATGCCAAATGGTTGACCCCTAAAAATTACAACCTACGCGGTGTGTATGGCGAGCAACTATTAAGCTAACTACATCTTTCTTGTGAATGTCGGCGTGCCAACTCGTGGCCGAGGTTGATCGGGCTAGTGAGTGGTTATGGTGGTGGTGTTGAACACGCTGCTGACTTCTGCATTTAAGGACTATGTTCGAGGAAGGAATACTTTTGGCCTAGGGTTATAGAACCTGAAGACAATGTTACTTAATTCACTGCAAAGTTTAAGATCTTCTGCACCAGGTTCAGCAACTTCAACTATATGCATGAGAATATAAGTGTGCCAAATCAGTATCAGGTTATATGAGCAAAGATAATCAAAGGAAATCAGTATCTTTATTGTGAAAGTTGTTCAGCCGTCTGAATGCCGAACTCTGAAATATATTTGCAAGTAACAGGTCATAGCTAGAACACCTCACTTCTCTAGGAAAGCTAATGAAGTAACGTCTTTAGGCAAAAGAATCAAGGACCTTTCGCCTGCTAAGACATAGATAACCAACTGAACCAAAAATAGTGTTGTTCAACCGAATTGAAGGTACTCCTAGACTGATTAGTTCAATGGTACGGTGTTAGTTGTCAACCTAGTGACGTTCAACCAAACTGAAGTGTTGAGGAAGGGGTTAGGATATTAGTATTTTTCTTAGACTTATGAGAATGATTTCATGTAGAACGTTTAAATTCTTTATTGAGTTGAAGGGGGCTTCCTACATTGTAAACCCTCTTGTATTATAGGGGATGGGTCCTGACAATGCCATATATTTCCACGTCAAATAATCCCAAATGAGAGACCACGCGATCAGTGACGGATCCAGGAAATAATATTAGGGGGGTCAGCACGTGCAAATTTTTTTTTATCAGAAATAGCATGCATATCGCTATTTCATCAAGTCATGGTAGGCCTAAAGTCATTTGGAAAGGCATACTGCACACCTGTTAATGTATGCAGGGGCAACATCCAAGGTATCCATGAACATTCACCGAGTCTTGGTAGGCCTGAAGTTAGTTGAAGGGCATGTATGAAGCCAACTCTAATCTTCAAAAGGGCAGCACCCAAAGTATTCATGGATATTCACCAAAGTTCAAAAGGTCAACACCCAAGATATCTATAAACGTTCAATGAAGTTAGGGTGGTCGTTAGAAACCACCCCCCGGGCGGGGGGCCCTCAATGCATCCGCTCCTGCACGCGATGATGCCAAAGTGATGCTTTCTAATCAAAAGATTCCATTTTCCAACCTGGTAGTCCAGATGCATCCATGCAACCATAAAGCGAATTGCAATTCAATTGCGATTCTACCTCTGAACCATTATCCTACGTTGTTTCATTCTTATTTCATCTTTATCCCGTGGAGGATTGACATTAACCAAAGAGGTGGCTAATTTCCTTAAGTTGGACCCCACCTTTTTATGTTCGTATGAGCGGTTGAGTTAGAGTTATTAATAATAAAATATTTGAAATTTGTTAGAATAAAGAGTGTTGTTAGAAATAAAAAGTTAAATTTAGTAGTTAAAATAGTTTTTACAATGTTCCTTTTATTTTTTATTAGAGTACATCGATATTTTTACACTAAGAGTAATGAGAATTCGGCTAAGCCACACAATAGGTAATCTAATTTGGTATCGAAGTCGTCATCCACGAAATTAAAACATAAGGCCTTTCACTTCCAATTGAAGAAAAATATCATCAAACCATAGTACTAAATGACTACAATATTCCCTTATTAGTTTAACAGAAATTTAAAACTTTTCTTGAAGATGTTCTAAAGCTTATGATGTTTGATATATTCTACCTCAATATCTTTTCCATAATAATAATTTGATAAAAAAAAAAATGGTTCTTTTTTTGTTGGAATAAAATAAAAAGTTCGAAACAGTTTCATGCTCTGTGATTGTGCTGAGAAAGATTTGCATTAAAATATGTTAGGTTAGAAAGCGACGCTTTGTGTTTGTCGTCTTCTTCCTGCGCTCTTCTTTTTATCTTCTGCTTCGGAGCTTCGGACTCTCCAGTCTCCACCTTCCCATCCGATGGACTTTCCAAATTCCTCTCAAACCATTACACACCATGTGGTCGCGCTGCCGATACCCAGCCGCGGCCACATCAACCCAATGATGTGCCTCTGCAACTCCCTCGCTTCCCTCAACGCCGCCGATAGCAACATCAACCTCCTTGTAACCTTAATAGTCACCGAGGAGTGGCTCGGATTCATAGGGTCGGATCCAAAACCCGACAACGTAGTCTTTGCCACCATTCCCAACGTCATCCCCTCCGAGATCGGCCGAGGCGCCGACTCACCCAGTTTCTACGAAACTGTCTTGAGAAAAATAAGAGCCCCGGTCGAAGACCTCCTCGACCGGCTCGAGCCGCCGGTTACTGCCTTGATTGCGGACACGCACATTGTGTGGTCGGTTGAGATAGGTAATCTGAGGAATATTCCGGTGGCTTCTCTTTGGACCATGTCCGCTTCAGTCTACTCCGTCTTTCATTTCTTCGATCTCCTCGTCCAACATCGACATTTCCCGGTAAATTTGGCAGGTACGTAAATAACAGCACTAACTCAGTAAGTTTTTAAATTTTCATCTCCACTTTTTGTTCTTGCTAAATGTCATATTCATTCATGTTGTATTTCAATTTAAGCATTGTGGCTTATGTTTGTTGTGAATTAAAACCAAAACTAACCAAATTTGCATTTTCATTTGATAACTATTTAATTTTTTATTTTTAATTTTCACGTTTTGTGCTGAACATATGAGAAAAGTAGGGATAAAAAAGGGAGGTGAGAAAGGAGGGAAAAACAAATCGACTAAAACAGATCGTTTGGTCTGATTTTTTTTCTTAATTCGGATAATCCATTGAAAAAATCAAATCGAATCGGGTTGCAAATATGACTGAATTTAACGTTTGTTGCAAACCATATGTCCTATTTATATCAGTTGGTCTTTTATTTTTGAAAGTTTTAACGAAAAGCTCACTGTACTGTTTACTTTAACGAAAAACTATATTTTTACATTAAAAAGTTAATCCTGTTATTATTTATTTTACCCTTTATTTTGTCCTTATCATTAAAACTCAAAGTTTTTAAGCGTTTTTCATTAGTTTTCATTTTATTTTTCTGTAGAAAGAGGAGAAGAGCACGTAGACTACATCCCGGGACTTCCTTCTACACGTGTGGCAGACCTTCCCACGTGTTTCTACGGCAAAGGGATTAACGTCTTGGATCGAATACTAGAGGCAATTTCAAGTCTGCCCAAAGCACGATGGCTTCTGTTGCCTTCGGTGTACGAGCTTGAAGCCCAAGTTATCGACGCGTTGAGAGAGAAACTGTCGATTCCTGTTTACCACATTGGGCCCTTAATACCTCATTTCAAGGTGGAGGCCCAAACAAGGCCCATTGAGTGCCAACCTAAGTCCAATGAGTCCCATTGTTTTGATTGGCTAGATAAGCAACCAAGAGGGTCGGTTTTGTACATGTCCCAAGGGAGTTTGCATTCAGCTTCCAAAGCCCAAATGGAGGAAATCGCACGTGGCTTGAGAGAGAGTGGGGTCCGATTCTTTTGGGCGGCACGTGCGGAAGCTTTGGATTTGCAAGAGAAGTGTGGTGAGATGGGGATTGTGGTGCCTTGGTGTGATCAATTGAGAGTGTTGTGTCACTCTTGTATTGGTGGGTTTTGGTCTCATTGTGGTTGGAATTCGACCTCCGAAGCTGTTTTTGCTGGTCTTCCGATGTTAACCTTTCCTATATATTGGGACCAAGTGCCCAATAGTAAGATGATTGTGGAGGATTGGAAGATAGGGTGGAAGGTGAAGAAGGGTGTGGGAGAAGAAGAAATTTTGGTGACTAGAGAGGAAATTAAAGGAATTGTTAAAAGGTTTATGGATTTGGAAAGTGAGGAAGGGAAAGACATAAGGAGGCAAGCAAGAAGGATTCAGGACATTTGTCGGCAAGCACTTCGAAAGGGTGGCTCGTCTTATTTCAATATTAAAGCGTTTATAAGTGACCTATCAAGCTGTGAGAAGCATTGTTAATGACAATATAGTCTAGTGACCTTACTTTCTACTTTGTTGCAAGAGATAATAAATTCACATCGTGAATTAAAAAGAATAAAGGAAGAAGGATTAAGGAAATTGTTGTTGTACATAATTTGGTTTCATTGCCCACCACAAATATGTATGAGACAAATATATGTTCACATCTCTTTCGCATGACATAAATCCCAACAACTTTACAGTCTCTGTATTTATTCTTGATGCTTCTTCCATGCTCTCTGAACTGTAGTCCAATTAAAACTTTGGTCTCTGAACTAAAATTTGTGTGTGTTAGTTATTGAACTTGTTATAATATGGAGCAATGGTTATTTTGGCTAGCTACGTTAGAACTTAAACCAAAATAAAGGGTTTAAAGTGGTAAAATATTAACATAAGTGTTAACAGATTTAGCTAAAAGGACAACTGTTTCACATTATAACAAGTTTAGGGATCAATGCTTACATATTCGTAGTTCTAAAACTAAAGTTCCAATTAAGCTAAAATTCACAAGTCATTGCTCCAATTAGCTAGCAAAGGGATTCCCATTTAAAAAAAAAAATAGGGATTAGTTGTGGGGCCCACTCTACATTGAATTTCAACTATCCGAACGTCTATTTTGTAAGTCTCGATTCATAGATCATCCTTACAAAAATTCAATTCAATCCGAAACCATTTGCCTATTTAATTATCAAGATCAAATTTCATTATTTTTTATATAACAAAGTATTCTTTCATTTCTTTGAACCTAATTAGATATCTTAAATATTTTCGATTTGGCTAATATTTTGCAAGGATGATCTATGAGGTACAACTTAAAAAATAGACAGTTCGAATCGTTAAAATTTAATGTGGTGTGAATCCCATAACTAATCCCTATTTTTATAAGGAAATGGGGATCCTTTCCGGCTTCCTATATATATGCAACACCAACCCCAGCACTAGTACACTTCAATATTTCAATCTTTCCACAAGAGAGAATGAGCACAGTGAAACTTGAGCGAATGCCAGTCTGCCACGTCATGGCTCTGCCCTATCCCGGCAGAGGCCATATCAATCCCATGATGAATTTCTGCAAATTACTATCTTCAAAAAAACCCGACATTCTCATCACCTTCGTCGTCACCGAAGAGTGGCAAGGATTCATCGGCTCCGACCCTAAACCGGACAACATCCGATTCTCCACGCTACCAAACGTGATACCCTCGGAGCTCGTTCGAGCAACCAACTTTCCAGGATTTGTGGAAGCTGTGAACACCGAGCTGGAGGGCCCATTCAACCAGCTGCTGCTTGAACGGGATCTCCAGCAACCGGTGACTGTCATAGTTGCTGACCCGTTCCTAGATTGGGCTGTGAGGGTGGGGAACGGAAGGAACATTCCGGTGGCTTCGTTTTGGCCTATGTCGGCGTCGGTGTTTACGGTGTTCCATCACCTTGAGCTACTCAAGCAAAACGGCCACTTCCCTGTTGATGTGTTAGGTGCGTGAATTATCATCAAGGACTATATTGCTTGTTATGAAACGTACATTTACATGTGGGTGTCAACTTCTGGATCCCACGTGCATTAATGGTTGAAATGACTCATGCTTGCCCCAACATCGAACTTTCTACATAATTTGTCGGAAAACAGACACGTGAGATAAATTTGAAAGTGATTACTTGACAGGTGTCAAGTACAAATCCCTTTTACTCACTTTTGTAATGTTCATGTAAATTCATTTTTAATTAGTCATGTCTAATCTTTTTTTATGATGTATTTTTTATTGGGAATTATTATTAACACTTCAAAAATCTTATAATACACTCCTTACAAATGTATTTTTCTTTCTAATTATAGAAAGTTTGGAGTGCCAAATGAGATTTTTAAAGTGCTAATAACATTTCCCTTCTTCTTTGCTATACTTAAATCTCCTAAAATTTGAAAATTTCTCACCCAAACACACCTTAAGTCATAGTGTCCTACCGTTATAAGAAACAAATTAGAAGCATAGTGTGATACTTGTCGGAATAAATGAACAACAAAGTGAGTCATGCGTGAAAAAAAGGTTATATGTCAGTCTATCACATAACTATTATGAATGAATTAGATTCATGCTATAGACGAACATATATGCAGTGTGGAAATTTATTTTGGGTTTAATGATTCTTTGTGCCTAATGTACAATAGAGCGTGGAGATGAGGTAATAGACTACATTCCAGGAATTTCCACCACACGAATAGCAGATCTTCCCACAGTTCTCTATGAAAACGATCGCCAACTCCTGCATAGAGCCATGGAAACTATTTCAAGCATGTACAAAGCACAATATATCTTATCCACTTCAATCTATGAGCTTGAGTCCCAAGTGTTCGATAACTTAAAAGCCAAACTTCCGATACCTGTCCATCCTATTGGTCCAACCATTCCATACTTTCAACTTTCAGAAAGCTCTTCCATTCCTCACGATGGCCTCAGTTATTTGCATTGGCTAGATTCTCAACCTAAAGCCTCAGTCTTGTACATCTCCATGGGAAGCTTCCTGTCGGCATCACAAACCCAAATGGATGAAATTGTTTTTGGGGTGAGGAACAGTGGTGTTAGGTCTTTGTGGGTGGCTCGTGGAGATGCGTCTAGGTTGAAAGAAAGTGTTGGTGGTATGGGTTTGGTGGTACCTTGGTGTGACCAATTGAGGGTGTTGTGTCACGATTCGATTGGCGGGTTCTGGTCACATTGTGGGTGGAGTTCCACTATAGAAGCTGTTTATGCTGGTCTTCCTGTTCTTACTTGCCCTATATTTTGGGACCAAGTCCCCAATAGTAGGCAAATTGTGGACGACTGGAAGATTGGATATAGAGTGAAGAAGAATGAGGGGACTGAACATCTTGTGACTAGAGAGGAAATTGCACAACTTGTGAGGAGATTTATGGATTTGGAAAGCAATGAGGGAAAAAAGATGAGGGAAAGAGCAAAACAACTTCAGAAGACTTGTCAAGAAGCAATTGTTAAAGGTGGCTCATCGGACACTAACCTTGAAGCTTTTATCAAAGATATTTCCCAAGGCTATCATCATTGAGTTCATAATTTGTATTATTGGGTGTGACAATGTAATTCTATTGAAAGACCATCGTTTTGTTTGAAACCAAATCAGGTTGAGTTTTATGTATTAATTTTTGTTCTTCATCAATCCTCGTGATGGAATCAAAGATATATGTTCACCATTCAAATAATAAAAAATAGTATCTTAACAAAATCTATCTTCTTACATAATTTTTACCCATCTCATTTTGTACAACTAATATTACTAACTTTCAAATTATCTACTTACATGATTTTACTCGCCTTATTTTGTACAACTAATGTTACTAACATTCAAATGATTTATATTTACTACTTAGAGAGCAATTACAACTAGAAGAAGATTTAAGACGGAAGAAACCTGGAAGAAAAGAGATGAAAAAACCCAAGAACATGGGAGTTCAATTGGCCCAAATGGAAGAAAGGAGCTCCATGGGTACTTAAATTACCTGGCAATCAGTGAGCCCTACTCTGCCCGATTTGGTGCAAGGCAAGTCTTGTCCGAGCTGCTCCGTCCGGGTAAAGCATTTATTTTTATTTTTTTGTTAGATGACAAAAGCCCACGCGCATAAGCCGAAAGGAGGAGAACTTGTTTTTCTATCAACTTTTGCCAAAAGGAGGAGAGTTCAAATTGAACTTGGCCAAACAGCTGCATAGTTAAATTTGGAAAAGGGTTATTATACAAAATGGTCCATGAGATTTGCATGATCAATAGAAATGGTCACTGAGATTGAAAATCAATAGAAATGGTCCTGAGATTGTCCACCATCAATGATTTTGGTCATTCCGTTAAAACTCTTTAGGCAATTTTCAAAGCTTCCTAACTCAATCGATTCTTTACCAAATTCGACTCATAATATATCAAAATGAAGATAAGAAAGTGTAGAACAAGATTATACTTATTTGGAAGCCCAATGATTGCCGGAGATGGCCTGAAAATAGCCTGAAAGGTGACTGGTCCGTGGGAAAATTAGCCGGAAACTGGGTAAACTTTAAACGTTCATAACTTCTTCAATACTCAATGAAATTGGGTGATTCAAAAACAAAAACCATACTTCTTGACAAGATGAAGAGAATGGTATCTTTCTTTACTGCTAACTCGCCGTGGTTTGGCCGGAAAACGGCTCAAAATTGGCTAATTCGAAAATGGTTAGCCAATTTTGAGCCGTTGTCAGACCAAACCACGGCGAGTTAGTCTTCGAAAAAGATATCATTCTCTTTGTCTCGTCAAGAAGTATTATTTTCGTTTTTGAATCACTCAATTTGGTTGAGTATTGAAGAAGTTATGAACGTTTAAAGTTTACTCAGTTTCCAGTGAGTTTTCCGGTTTTCCAGCGGACTAGTCACCCTTCAGGCTGTTTTCCAGCCATCTCCGGCAACCATTGGGCTTCCAAATAGGTATAATCTTATTCTACACTTTCCTATCTTCATTTTGATATATTATGGGTCGAATTTGGTTAAGAAACGATTGAATTACAAAGCTTTGAAAATTGCCCAAAATCTTTTTTTACGGAATGATCAAAATCATGGATGGCAGACAATTTCAGGGACCATTTCTCTTGATTTTCAATCTCAGGGACCATTTCTATTGATCATGCAAATCTCAAGGACCATTTTGTATAATAACCTAAAAATTAAAGTTTCACGCAATCGTGTGTGAAAAAAAAAAAAAAAAAAAACTAAAATATCTCTTTGTGAATAATTTAATTATGCATTTGTAAATAATAATCGCCATGACAATGACTAAAACGAGTTGAATTGCCCAAAATTATTGGGGAACTATTATTATAGCATGCTAAAATCTCATTTTGCGGTCTCACAAGTGTATTTTTCATTCTAATTATAGAAAATTTGAAATGTAAAATGAGATTGTTGAAGTGCCAACAACAATTTTCAATTATCATTTAGAGCAAATATTAACTTCAATTGCCCTCCCCTTGCCATTGCCTTGGCAAAATGGGCGAAAGTGCTCTATGCCTCTATGGTCAAGGACAGGCCCGACATTCTGTTTTTCTCTTTGGTGGCTAAGGTATTTTTAAGCTATTTTTTGTTTTGACAAGAGTGATAATCTGTTATTTTATTAATCAATTCAAACAAATAGAGAGGTGTCAATTGAGTATAATGTTCTAGCGACCAAGAAAATAATCTAGAGTGAATTTGCTCAAACAGACAACTATAGTAAACTCTTATACAGCTACAACATTATGAAAATTACAACGCCTCCTATACTAATTTGTCACAAAACAATAGACTCATTGTGTCAAAACTTGTGGGTCCCTAGACAAGTCTGAAAAGCATGAAATATTTCGAATGAAATCTCCCCTCAGCCATACACAGTTAAGGGCATCTCGAATGGTTTAGGCAAATAAAGTTGCCTATTCATTTGCTTTATGAAAAACTTTGGTCACTACTCCAATAAATTAGGCAAATCAAATAGATATCATATAATATTTTTTTTCATTTTTTTTTTTGTTTAAACTTGGCAAAACTGCAAATAACACAACCTAATTGAAGGACCACATAAAGTATTTTAATGTAAAATAGAATGTGAGGAAATATTGCTTACTTTGAGAGAGTAGGCAAATTTGCCTACACAGTTGAAGCAAGTTTTTGCCTCGTAGCTCATCAATAAAAAAGGGTTTGGCTAATCATTTGCCTACGCTAAGATTTTTGTCCACTCAGGTTTTATGTTGAAGCAAGTTTTTGCCTATATAATTTTTCAAACACTATTCTCAATTTTCGATCGTTATATTGAATGTATTAAAGAAAATCAAAGGACAAAAATTTATAAGTTGTGTGTAAAAAGTAAAAATAGGTGCCTAGTTATACTTCATATCTTCAACACCACCGTGTATATATATGCTTCATATCTTCAATGAGGACATTTTCGGCCTTTGAGAGTTTCATGCTTTTAATTAGGTACTGTTTGTGTTTAATTTTAAATAAAAAATTCATAATAATTTCTGACCGCACAATATACGATAAATGAATAAGATGTAAGGATTCTTAAAATCCTCACAAAAAAGATCCCATCCCCAAATCCAAATTTTACCACTTACTAACTTCACCCGTGATCAATATAATAATGTTTAAACTCTTGTTTTCTCAGAGATACGGTCGATTTGAGATATTTCAACACACCCCATTACGTGAGACCCAATTAGTAGGTCACACGTGAGAGATCTACACATCAACAATCACGTGGTGTCAAAGGGGACTCACCCTCCATGCGGGGCCAAGGTACCCACCATCATCGTGCTGGACCAAGGAGACCCACCCATCATGTGGCAGTACGTGCCCGTTTTTTGGCTCTGATACCATGTAGAATTATCAGAGAGACGGGTCGAAAGCCCACTTTCAACAACACCAATAATGTCCCCAACTTGGTAATTACTACCTGCACAATCCATCAGGTGTGAGGTTTTATCACAAAAGACCTCGGTATTAGTTGGAGTGGGAGTAGGATATTTAAACTCTTATTTTCTCAAAGATACGGTTGATGTGGGATATTTCAATAGTTCGCCACCAGTTATCCCCTTTTAAAATAAAAAAGTAGATTCTTCTTTAGCCTAAGACTATATATTATACTTGGATAAATTACACAAAACGACCTCGACTATGAGTTGAATCACAATACCATACCTCATCTTTTAAACATTACAATGTCATACATCAACTTACGAACCGGTGGTCACGATTGACCGGCTTAGTCTCCAAGACCTCGTCGGCATCTTCATCTTCCAATTCTTTCTTAATTACGATGCAATCGGAGTCATCGTCCTTGTCCTCCAGTTTTGGTTTAATCTCGACGCAGACAGAGTTTTCGTCATCGTCGGAGAGTTGTTGGGGCTTGGAGGATGATGGGAAGGCGAATGACTCGATTGGGTGCATCGTCGAGGTGTGAGGCTTCTTGAGGACGTAGAAGGGCTTGAAAGCGGAAGAGTGCTCCTCCCACTCCTCGCAAGAGGGCTTGGCCAGGATGAACTAGGAAAGAGTTTGAGGGTGAACTGGGAAGAAGGTTTGGGTTTGTTGTGGGTGGATCCCACATTTTCTTATAAAATATATAAATAATTTTATATTTAAATTATTAATGTTTAAATAATAATATTTAATTAATATTTTAGGCTTTTTATGTTAGCACCTCACAAAATGTTGAATGCACCCCACATTAAAATATAATATTAAATAACTTATTTACCCCACTATGCAATGTCAATTTTGACCTTATTAGGTTTAAAAAAAAATAAAAAATTTCTAAATACACCCCAAATCACTTTTACTGTATTATTTCTCTTTTTCAACTATCAAAACCCCTTCCCCTCCATTGTTGAACGAAACCCTAACCAATAAAACTACAGACATGTTGATTGAGAAAAATTATTTTTGACGAATGGAACACGAAATCGATGTACCTTCCACATGTATTGAGAGAAGGTAATTTTGAAAGTCTAATGGAATCATGTGGTGCCAATCCCTATCAAATTTGTTGGTTCTTTTATGTTATTTGTATTAGAAAGATGGAGATCTAGTTCTTCAATATATGAATGACAACATATGTCTGGGAAAACCCGCCTTGTCATCCCAAAGAGAAAAGTTTAGCGATTAAGAAGGGCAACATTTTCTATGGCCACCCTTGAGAAAAAGGGTAGCAACTATAGGAATCTATTTCAATTGAATGTTAGACAGTGTCAAAGAATGCAAAATGTAGTTAAAAGACACATAACCCTCTAGCCAAGAGAAATCAAAGAAAATGTTCACATTCAACAAGAAAGGGCATTCTTTAAGTCATTAGAAACTGAGACCCAAAACAATTCCCAATACTTATACTTTATTTTTTAATTCAGTCTCCAAATTTATGCTTAAACATCCTGGTATTTCTTTCTAGACAAACCATCTAGAACATTACCATTGCACCAGTCCCATAAAACTCTTACCTTTTTTTCTCTAATCTAAACATTTTTCAAATCATTCATTTTGAAATCATTCGGCAAACTAAACGTTCAGATAATTTGAAATCATTCAGCAAACTAAATGTTCAAATGTTTAGATTCAGTCCTCGAAAATTAATAATGAGTGTTATAAGATTTGAGAAATGTGGGGTGCATGTAGAAAATATAAGGTGTATATTGAGAATGTGGGGTGTGGAGGTATTATGGGGAAGTATGTGGGGGTGTATTAAGATAATTTTTAAGTGAAAAAGCAAATGTGGGGTGTATTAAGTATGTGGGGTTTATTTAATAATTTGTGCTGTTAATATAATAAGCTATATTTTATTCCATTTGGGCTTGCCACAAGCCAAGTTAGTATTTAATAGAAAAATTAACAGTCAAACTGATGGAGGTCTGACATTATAACAAATTTGTAAGATGAAGTATAACATTGTAATTTTTAAAACATGAGGTATAAAATTGTGATTTGACCCATAGTTGAGGTAGTTTTGTGTAATTTACTCATTTTACTTTGTTCAGATACTTACGACACTTATGTCTAATAGGTGCACAACATAAAATGGTGAGGTAACCAGAAATAATTGTATCAGTTTGAATAAATTGCATACAGCCTTTCTCTAATTTATAGAAATTGCATACAGCCTTTCTCTAATTTATAGAGAAGTTGATGTATTTGCGAGCTTAAGACATTCTTATGAATAATTTGTATTATTTAATTTAGTAATTAATTCTCAACTGTAATATGGCATGATACTTTTCTTTTACGTATGCTCTTTAATTTTGAGGATCTGACCGAGGCTTCTTGGTGCAATGTTGCTTAAATTTTATGGTTTTGTAAAAGAAAAAGCATTTTTTTTCTTGGTTGATAATTTGATATACAATATAATAATGTTGTACGACGAAAAATATTATGTGAGAATTACAGAGCGTGGAGATGAGATAGTAGAATACATTCCTGGAGTCAGCACCACATGCGTTGTAGATCTACCCGCAGCTTTTTTTGCAGACGATCAAAAAGTCCTCGACAAGGTCCTTGGAGCAGTTTCTCAAGCAGTAGAGAAAGCACACTATCTTTTGTTCACTTCAGTCTACGAGCTTGACCCGCAAGCCTTTGAAGCCGTCAAAGCCAAGTTTGCTTTCCCTATCTACCCTATTGGCCCATCCATACCTCACTTTTAGCTTTCAAAAAGTCTTCCCACTAATCAAAACGACATCGGTTATATCTGCAGTGGCTAGATTCTCAAGCCAAAAAGTCAGTTTTGTACGTCTCCATGGGAAGTTTCCTCTCAGTTTCGAAATCCCAAATGGATGAAATTATTGCTGGGGTGAAAAGTATTGGTGTTCGGGTTTTTTGGGTGGCTCGTGGAGGGTTGGCTTGTGGAGATGCTTGTGAGTTCAGAGATTGTGTTGGTGATCTGGGTTTGGTGGTGCTTTTGGTGCGACCAATTGAGGGTTTTGTGTCATAATTCGATTGGCGGGTTTTGGTCACATTGTGGTTGGAATTCAACCTTGGAAGCTGTTTATGCTGGTCTTCCAATTCTTACTTTCGCTATATTTTGGGATCAAATTCCCAACGGTAAGCAGATTGTGGAAGATTGGAGGATTGGATATCGGGTAAAGAAGGAGGGGGTCGAACTTGTTGTGAGTTGCGAGGAAATTGCAGAACTTGTGAAGAAGTTTATGGATGTGGAAAGCGAGGAGGGGAAAGATTTGAGGGAAAGAGCTAAACAACAAGAGGTTTGCCGAGGTGCAATTGCTAATGGTGGCTCATCTGATAGAAACCTTGATACTTTTATTAAGGATATTTCAAAAGGACATATGCCAGATGAATGTGGTAGCTCTTAGACATGATTACTTGCATTTCGAGACAATTGTTATATTCAACTTATAACGAGAGGTATCAATATGAGGAGACAATTGTTATATTCAACTTATAACTAGAGGTATCAATATGAGTGAGGAGTTTATTTTCTTTTTGCAGTTTGGTTGTGTTATATGTGCTTAAAAATCTCTTGGGTAAATGTCTATTGATAGTCGAATTTGCTTCAGATCATCTCACCACTAAAGGATTTTGCCATTATTATGTTTGTCATTGGTCATATTATTAAAGACTTCAAAAGGAGAATCACTTTTACACGCTTTTTTAATGCTCACGGAGGCAATGAGGGTATTTTTGTCTTTGAAGGAGTTTCATAAGCAGCTTCCCAATCTATTTGCATATATATTGAGCTTTAATGAAAAGAGTATTGTCTAAGTTTATTTTAACAAAAAATCATCCTATAATTTTATTTAATGAAAAAGATTTAAATTTTAAGGAAAATAACAAAAGTTTAATATAATAATAAAATAGAAAAAATACTGAAGCGCACGTCCATCACACACATTATTTCTGAAACTGAACGGTACTACATTATTTCTGAAACTGAACAATATTTCTAAAAATTAGACACTTATTATTTCAGAAACTAAACATGAATACTACACTAATTTCTAAAGCTGAACAAGGATACTATTTCTGAAATTGAATACAAGTTGGCATGCTCCGATTATTTCTTAAACTAAACATGGTATCTCTCTAGAAAATTTAACGACCATTCTTCTCTCTCCTCTTGCATTTTCTTGGCCCTTTCTCACCTTCTAACCACATTTTCTTCTTCTCATTTTCTTCAATTCTCATCAAATTTTCTCTAAATCCCTTCAATTTCATAGCTTTTTACACCAATTACTTAATTTTCTTCCATTAAATGCACATCTACTGTTTACTTTTCTCTTCCTCCTATAATCTCACCTTCTCCATCTGCAAAATCGAAAAATAACACAAATCAAATCAATAAAATTGAATACAAAAATATCCATCAAAAGTCCTCCTGGTTGGGTTGTGGTACTGTTTTTAATGAAGAAAACACCAAGTCCTCACAACTTGCAAACAAATCAAAGAAAGCAAATGACCAATTTCCAATATGAAGATGCCAACAAGAACAAGTGGAAGAAGTCTTCTTGGCCTGAAGTTCCTTGCTCGCACCTTTAATTTGGTTCTTTTTTTTGCTTTCTATTTTTCTCTCTTTTCCTTATTATCAAATAAAATTATTACAAGATTTTTAGTTAAAATTCAAAATTTTAAAGTTTTTTTTTATTAGTTTTTCTTATTATATACTAGTATATGGCTACACACAAAATGTGTGTGTGAATTTTTTATTTATTTATTTTTTTAAAGTGGAAGGAGAGAGAAAGAGAGTGAGAGATGAGGGAGAGCTTTAATTTTTATTTATTTTTTATTATTTTTTAATTTTTTAATTTTTTATTAAAGATATGTTAGAATTATATGTAAGTGAGGTTTTGAAAAGAAAAAAAAAAGCAAAATTTTGGTTATGTGAAATTACATTTCTACCCATATTTCTTATTCAATTTTAATTAGAAGGTTAAATTGATAATTTTATAGAATTTTGGTTGATAACGAGGGTTCTATTAATATTAGTTTAGATTATATATAAGAAGGGATAGCAATAGCTTCAAAGCTTCAATCTTCAATCTTCAGTCTTCAATATTCATTCTTCATACAAGGGAGAAATGGGCACATCGGAAGTTGAGACAATCACAGTCTGGGACGTGGTGGCTTTGCCTTATCGGGAAGAGGCCACACCATACCCAACATCATACCCTCCAAGCACGGTCGCGCGAAAGATTTTGCCACATTTTTGGAAGCTATGTGGACCAAGATGGAGGCTCCGATTGAGCAACTTTTGGATGGGCTCGAGCAGACGGTGACCGTCATAGCTGCTGATACCTTCCTTGTTTGGGCACCGAGGGTCGGAAATAGGAGGAATATTCCCGTGGCTGCGCTTTGGACTCAGTCGCCGATGATGTTCTCAATGTTGCATCACTTTGAGCTGTTGAAAGAAAATGACCACTTCCCTTTTGATGTCTCTGGTATGTGTACACTTACCGCGATCATTATTGGAGTATTTCCTAAGTTACTTTAGAGTATCTTATAATTCAAAATTTTTAATTATTAAAAATTTAATTAAATCTTTTGTTGATACTCTAATTGAGTAAAGTTGAGACATTGCTATAATTTCTTTTTTAAACTAACACTTGAGGGTATTTTTGTCCTTCCGTCTACTTACATATTATACATAAGATGTGTGGCAACGGCTTCATACCTTCAATCTTATCTTCAATCTTCATACAAGAGAGAAATGGGCACAATGAAGGTTGAGCCAATCACCGTCTGTCACCTAGTGGCTTTACCCTATCCAGGAAGAGGGCACATCAATCCCATGATGAACCTCTGCAAACAACTATCTTCAAAAAACCCTCAACTCCTCATCACCTTCGTCATCACCGAGGAGTGGCACGGGTTCATTGAATCAAACCCAAAACCCAACAACATCCGATTAGCCACCATACCCAACGTCATACCATCCGAGCACGATCGCGCAAAAAACTTTGCCGCGTTTGTGGAAGCTGTGGGGACCAAGCTGGAAGCTCCGGTTGAGCAGCTTCTGGATGGGCTCGAGCAACCGGTGACCACCATAGTTGCTGATACCTACCTTGTGTGGGCTGTGAGGGTCGGGAACAGGAGGAATATTCCGTTGGCTTCCCTTTGGACTCAGTCGCCGACGATGTTCTCAGTGTTGCATCACTTTGAGCTGTTCAAAGAAAATGGCCACTTCACTCTTGATGTCTCAGGTGCGTATCCACTTTACCACGATCATTATTGGAGTATTTTCTAGTATGCTTTAGCGTATCCTATCCTTCCAAATTTTCAACTATTAAATATTTAATCAAATATTTTTAATAAAAAAAAAAACATAAGAAGTAGAAGTGTATCAAAGCCTTGGGTAGTAATGAAAATTTGACTAATGTATTTTTCAAATTGGATTTCATATTCAAATGAATATCGTAATCATAAGAAAGTAGGTTTCTTTAGCTATGGGACTATCAAAAGAAAATTTTGGATAGGAGCTTATAGGATTTCCTTCTTTCAAAACCGGACGTGGAAGTTTTCTCTCATCTGACCCAAGTAATTACACCAACAAAGATATAGAGATGGGTTCCCACTTTAAAAGTCTATAATAACACAAATATTTTCTAAAGTTACTTTAGAGTATCTTATAATTCAAAATTTTTAATTATTAAATATTCTAATAAATTCTTTTTAATATAAAAATATAGAAACTAAAAATGAACTCTGGAATAACTAAATATTCCAGAGCGCCATAAATATGTTACCTAACTGATAAGTAGATGGTTGAATTTTTTTATTTCCAATTTCCAAACGGAAGATACAAAATTAAAATAATTGTAAATATTGCTGGTCTTATATTGTGCTCACCAAACATCCTGACTCTCATCTCAGTCTTGTAAATTGTCACACTCCAATTATTCTCAATCGGGCAATGCTAAGAAAAGTAATTTTGTAGACTAAATTTTATAAACTAAATAACATAAAAATTGATGATTAAATTATTACTTAAGTCTTCAGTAATGTGCTTGTTCTTTATTATTGATATATTATTTAGTTTGCAAATTTAATATACAAATTTTGTCTATATAGTGTTACCCATATTTTTCCTTCCAAGTTGGTTATTACTTGTAGCTTGCCACATGCCAAAAGGATAGAGCACGTGGCGTATTATTGGGATGTTAGAGACTTTTGAGATGAATTCGCTTTATTAACAATTTTACACTGAAAAAGACAAAGCTCAAAATTCACCAAGACTTACCGGTTAATATTACAGTTCAGAAGTATTTCTTTTCATTTGTAAATGAAAGGTTTTAGGTTCGATTATCATCAAAAGAAAATTTGAACCACATTATTGGTAGTCCATTGTGAGGCTAAGCTCGCCCCCCTCCCCTAGTCCATTGTGAGGCTAAGCTCACCCCCTCATCTCAGTGTAGATAACATCGTTTGTTCAACAAAAAACAAAGAAAAAAAAATTGACCATGACCTTATCAATTTAATATGCCTTGATCTTTAACTTATAAGTTGTGAATATGTTTGATCATGACTACGGGTAGGGTGCAATTCCTACCTCTTCCGAACCCGAAAGAAATGAATAATAATTCGCCACCAGTTGTCTTCCTTTTGAAAAAATACATTAGATTCTTCTTTAGCCGAAGACAATATATTATATTTGTTCGTATACTTAAGACACTTATGTCTAATAAGTGCACAACATAAAATTGGTAAGGTAACCAGAAATAATTGTATCAGTTTGAATAAATTGCTTAAAGCCTTTCTCTAATTTATAAGGAAGTTGATGCATTTGCGAGCTTCAGACATTCTTATGAACAATTTGTATTTGGTTAATTTAGCAATCCTTAACTGTAATATAGCATGATATCTTTTCTTATATGCATACCGAGGCTTCTTGGTGCAATGTTCTTAAATTTTATGATTTTATACAAGAAAAAGCATTTTTTCTTGGTTGATATACAATATAATAATGTTGTGCGACGTAAATTATTATGTTAAAATTACAGAGCGTGGAGATGAGATAGTAGAATACATTCCCGGAGTCAGCGCCACATGCATTGCAGATCTACCCGAAATCCTTTTTACAGACGGTCCAAAATTCGTCCGCAAGGCCCTTGAAGTATTTTCTCAAGCAGAGAAAGCACAATATCTTTTGTTCACTTCAGTCTACGAGCTTGATCCGCAAGTCTTCGAAGCCCTCAAAGCCGAGTTTGCTTTCCCTATCTACCCTATTGGCCCATCCATACCTCACTTTGAACTTTCAAAAACTCTTCCCATTAATGAAAACGACATCGATTATCTGCATTGGCTAGATTCTCAACCCAAAAAGTCAGTTTTGTACATCTCCATGGGAAGTTTCCTCTCGGTTTCGAAATCCCAAATGGATGAAATTGTTGCTGGGGTGAAAAGTAGTGGTGTTAGGGTTTTTTGGGTAGCTCGTGGAGATGCTTGTGAGTTGAGAGATTTTGTTGGTGATTTGGGTTTGGTGGTGCCTTGGTGTGACCAATTGAGGGTGTTGTGTCACGATTCAATTGGCGGGTTTTGGTCACATTGTGGTTGGAATTCAACTTTGGAAGCAGTTTATGCTGGTCTTCCAATTCTTACTTTCCCTATATTTTGGGATCAAATTCCAAACGGTAAGCAGATTGTGGAAGATTGGAGGATTGGATACCGGGTGAAGAAGAAGGCGGGGGTCGAACTTCTTGTGAGTAGCGAGGAAATTGGAGAAATTGTGAAGAAGTTTATGGATGTGGAAAGCGAGGGAGGGAAAGATTTGAGGGAAAGAGCTAAACAACTTCAAGAGGTTTGTCAAGGTGCAATTGCCAATGGTGGCTCATCTGATAGAAACCTTGATGCTTTTATTAAGGATATTTCACAAGGACATAATTGCCATTAAGCTGATGAATGTGGTAGCTCTTAGACATGATTGCTTGCGTTTCAATACAATTGTTATATTCAACTTAAATGTCTATTGATAGTCAAATTTGCTTCAGATCATCTCACCACTAAAGGATTTTGCCATTGTTATATCTGTCATTGGCCATATTATTAAAGACTTCAAAGAAGGAGAATCACTTTTACACGCTTTTGTAATGCTGACGAAGGCAATGAGGGTATTTTTGTCTTTCAAGGAGTTTCATAAGCAGCTCCCTAGTCTATTTGCATATATATAGGTATCGTCCAAGTTTATTTTAACAAAAAATCATCTTATAACTTTATTTAATGAAAATAACAAAAGTTCAATATAATAACAAAAGTAAAAAAAATTGTCGCGCTCACGTCCATCACACACACTATTTCTAAATCCGAACGGTATTACACTATTTTTGCTACTGTACAGTACTACATTATTTCTGAAATTAAACATTATTTTTGAAAATTAAACACTAATTATTTTAGTAACTGTTAAAGAAGATATCTCAGATTAGTATAGTAAGGGTTGGTTTGGTATTGCTGTGCTTTGAAAAAAAGCTGCTTCTGCTGTGCTGTGAGAATAAGCAGCTGTGAAATAAAGCAGCAGAGTGTTTGGTAAACTTTTTTGTAAAAATGCTTTTGAAAAAAAAAAAGCAGTATTATAGTGTTTGGTAAACTTTTATGTAAAACAGATGTAAAAAAAAAGCCAGTTTTTCAAAGCTGGGTTTTGCAGCTTCTTGTTTTTGGCTTTTTTTCATCCAAAACTGTGAAAAAAAGCTGAAGCTGAATGTTTACCAAACACAAAAACAGCTCCCAGCTTTTTTTGATACCAGCTTTTTTTAGAATCACCTCAATACCAAACCAGGTCTAAATCTTGTAAATCTGTAATTAGCCGTTACTTACCTGATAAGGTTTGACTTCCTTACTTTTAGGCATTAGTTTAGGATTAGGGTTGTGTCTTTCCTATATATATTGTAACCCTAGCTTTCGGTAATATATGAAAAACATTATGCAATATCACGTTTCTTTAGATGGTACCAGAGTGATCGATCTAGGAAAACCTCGACAGATATTTAAACCCTAGCAACCATAGCCATGGGTGATAAACCAGAACAGTCAACCTCCTCAGGCATGACTTTGTATCAGAAGTGGGAACACCCTAACCATCCACTTTATCTTCATCACTCGGATTAGTCTGGCGCCATTCTTGTACCGTAGCCACTCGTGGAAGACAACTATGGCACATGGGCGCAATCCATGACCATGGCCTTGATGGTTAAAAACAAGTTAGGGCTAGTTGATGGAACAATCACGAAGCCAACTGATGCGCAGGTTGAAGAATTACAGCAATGGAACCGGTGCAATAATCTGGTGAAAACATGGTTACTCGGCTCCATGTCAAAAGAAATCTCAGGAAGTGTCATACACTGCAAGGACGCGCGGCAGATGTGGCTTGACCTGTAAGAAAGGTTTTCTCATGTGAACATCGTTCAACTGTTTCACATAGAAAACGAAATCCATAATTGTGTGCAAAGCGACATGACGGTGAGTTCTTACTTCACAAAACTCAAAAGTCTTTGGGATGAACGTGATACCTTATGTTCAATCCCAACATGCCATTGTGAAGCAAGGAATGAGATAACATCATATGTTGAGACTCAGAAAACAATGAAATTCCTTATGGGCTTACGTGACTCATATGCTACGGTTCGTAGCAACACCCTCTTGCTGGATCCATTGCCAACTGTTAACAAAGCTTATGCACTTGTTCTTCGCCATGAGAAGCAAGTTGAAGTATCAAACGGAAAGGGCAGCATCGTGCAGCTTGAAGCTGCTATGTTTGCAGTGAGGGGCGCTGGTCGAGAACCCGAGACAGAAGATGGTAGTCAGCGATGCGCCAAATGCAACAAGACCAACCATAGCACCAAGAATTGTCGTGCTCATCTCAAGTGCACATTTTGCGGTTGGAAAGGACATATTTTTGACTCTTGCCGCAAAAGAAAAGCAGCGGCTGAGACTGAACAAAATCGGCCTTTCAAGGGCAACCAAGTCACGGCTCGTGACAAGAAGGACGCAATGCCCAACTTTCCTTTTTCTCCGGAGGACTGCAAGCAGATTCTTCAGCTTTTGAACAAAAGCAAATCCTCCTTTGCTAATCAAGTGGGTAACTCCTCGAATCATGAAAAACTCTCAGGTAAAGCATTTTCTTTCATGCGTAATAGAAAGCAAGTTATTTGGATTTTGGACAGTGGCGCCACCGACCACATCGTATGCAGTCCTGAGTTTCTCACGTCCTCAAAACGTGTTGAAAATCATAGTGTTGAATTACCAAATGGTTCCTTTGCTACCGTAACCCATGTCGGCCAAGTGGTTTTCTCTCCCAACTTTATCCTTGACAATGTTTTATGTGTACCATTGTTTAGGCTAAATCTCATATCTATTAGCAAGTTAGCCTACGATTCCCTTTACATCACCATTTTTCTCAAACAATCTTGTGTCATACAGGACCTACGTTCGGGGAAGATGATTGGGACGGGAATTGAATGGGAGGGACTCTACCATCTCGAACCACCAAGGAAGGGATCCTGCAACACCACCACCACCATGAGCTCTCCTTTTTGGCACCAACGCCTTGGGCACCTATCACCTAAAGTGTCCTCGTTACTTCCCTTTGTGCACAATAAGTCGTGTGATTCCAATAAATGTTTAATTTGCCCATTGGCTAAACAAACCAGATTGTCTTTTCCCTTGAGTTCTATATCTACTCGTTCATGTTTTGAATTAATACATATTGACATTTGGGGGGGTTATCAAGTTCCTTCCCTCTCAGGTGCCAAATATTTTCTTACCATTGTTGGTGATTACACACGGTGCACTGGGTTTATTTGATGAAACAAAAATCTGACACACAAGATCTTCTTGTTCAATTTATACATATGGTTGAGAATCAATTCAACACCACAGTTAAGGTGATTCGAAGTGATAACGGTCCCAAGTTCAAACTTGTCACATTTTACCAACTCAAAGGGATCCTGCAGCAAACCAGTTGTGTCAACACACCACAACAAAATGGTGTTGTTGAACGCAAACACCGACACCTGTTAAATGTTGCTCGAGCCCTCCTTTTTCAAGCCAACCTTCCTAAACATTTTTGGGGGGATGCCATTCTCACTTCGGCCTATCTTATAAACCGTACACCCACACCACTTCTCCAAGGGCAAACACCATACCACAAGTTGTTTCACAAGGCACCACATTACATGCATTTACGTGTCTTTGGCTGCTTATGTTTTGCATCAACCCATGCACAAAAACCCTCTAAATTTAATCCTCGTGCACGACGGTGTCTTTTTGTTGGGTACCCTTATGGTCAGAAGGGTTACCGCTTGTTTGATCTTACACTTAACAAGTTTTTTGTGTCACGGGATGTCATCTTTTTCGAAGACCATTTTCCCTACAAATTACCCCATCCTTCCGCTGCTCCCACTCCCAATCCTCCTCCACTTCCCATAGAACCCTACTCGCCATCCTTTGATCCATTCCCTATCATACCCATAGACCCTCCCATCGCATCCTCCCCTGACATCGCTCTCCCTGTTGAGCCTACTTCCCCTTCCTTACCTTCTCCACCACCATCCCCTCCGTCTTCCCCCCTGCTGCACCCCCGCCACCCCGGCGTGGCACACGTCCTACCAAACCCTCATCTTTCTTGCAGGATTTCCATGTTGAGACCTCTCTCCCATCCCGACTTGCTCCTTCCTCGAATATGGTTCAGGTATCAAGTACTGCTCACCCTCTGTCTCATTACCTCTCTTACAATCGCCTCTCTCTTATGCATAAACATTTTGTTACTAACGTCACCATCATCCGAGAACCTACCACTTTCCTATAGGCTGTCCAACATCCACAATGGCGTGATGCCATGCACCACGAACTTGCTGCACTTCAGGCCAACCATACTTGGTCCCTTGTTCCACTTCCTCCTCACAAAAAGCCGATTGGATGCAAATGGGTGTACAAGGTTAAGCTTAAACCTGATGGGACCATCGAGCGTTACAAAGCTCGGTTGGTTGCCAAGGGCTATAGCCAAGTCGAAGGGGTTGACTATCGTGAAACAGTTGCTCCAGTTGCCAAGTTAACCACTGTCCGTGTGCTCCTTAGTGTTGCTGCTGTGCGTCAATGGCATTTACATCAACTCAATGTCAACAACGCCTTCTTGCATGGCGATCTGGATGAGGAAGTGTACATGCACTTACCTCCTGGCTTTGGACGAAAGGGGGAGACTCGTGTCTGCAAGCTACACAAATCCTTATATGGTTTAAAACAAGCCTCAAGACAATGGTTCATTAAACTTTCCACTGCTCTCAAGGCTGCTAGATTTCATCAATCGTGTTCTGATTATTCATTGTTCGTCCGAAGTCAGCACGGTAACTTCATTGCTTTATTGGTATACGTTGATGATGTAATTTTAGCAGGAAATAATCTGCAAGAAATTGAAGCCACGAAGCAGTCCCTCTCACAACAATTCAAATTAAAGGATTTGGGACAACTTAAGTATTTCTTGGGGTTAGAGGTTGCAAGATCTACAAATGGCATCACCTTATGTCAACGCAAATATGCATTGGATATCTTAGATGATGCGGGATTTTTGGGTGCTAAACCTTCACGGTTTCTTGTAGAATCAAATGTTTCTCTTACACAGATGGAAGGAGAACTTCTTATTGATGCTTCATCATATAGAAGACTTGTGGGTAGGCTGATCTACCTAACCATAACCAGGCCGGACTTAGCTTATGTTGTGCACATGTTAAGCCAGTTTATGGACAAGCCTAGACAACCACACCTTGAGGCAGCACACAAAGTTCTCAGATACATCAAGGGTTCACCGGGACAAGGTATATTGCTGCCATCCAAGGGATCCTTGCAGTTAAGTGCATTCTGTGACGCTGATTGGGCCAGGTGCAAAGACACAAGAAGATCAATAACAGGTTATTATATTCAACTTGGTCAAGCACCGATATCCTGGAAAACAAAGAAGCAAACCACTGTCTCTCGTTCCAGTGCTGAAGCCGAGTACCGTTCCATGGCAGCCACATGTTGTGAGATCACATGGTTAAAGAACATTTTAAGAGATTTAAAGGTGAGTCATTCACAACCAGCCATGTTATTCTGTGATAACCAAGCAGCCATATACATTGCTTCAAACCCGGTATTTCATGAAAGGACAAAGCACATAGAGATTGATTGTCATTTGGTGAGAGAAAAGATTCAAGAAGGAATGATTCGTACAACATACATACGAACAAGTGATCAACCAGCAGACATCTTCACCAAACCGTTGAATTCTACACAGTTTGAAACATTGCTCAGCAAGTTGGGTGTTATTAACATACACTCCAACTTGAGGGGGAGTGTTAAAGAAGATATCTCGGATTAGTATGGTAAATCTTGTAAATCTGTAATTAGCCTTTACTTACCTGATAAGGTTTGACTTCCTTACTTTTAGGCATTAGTTTAGGATTAGGGTTGTGTCTTTCCTATATATATTGTAACCCTAGCTTTCGGTAATATATGAAAAACATTCTGCAATATCACGTTTCTTTAGAGTAACTAAACATGGGTACGACACTAATATCTAAAGTTGAACAAAGACACTATTTCTGAAACTGAATACAAGTTGGTGTGCCTTGATTATTTCTTAAACTGAATATGGTATCTCTCTAGGAAATTTAACGACCATTCTTCTCTCTCCTCTTCTTGCATTTTCTTGGCCCTTTCTCACCTTCTAACCACATTTTCTTCTTCTAATTTTCTTCAATTCTCATCAAATTTTCTCTAAATCTCTTCAATTTCATAGCTTTTTACACTAATTACTTAATTTTCTTCCATTAAATGCACATCTACTGTTTACTTTTCTCTTCCTCCTATAATCTCACCTTCTCCATCTGCAAAATCGAAAAATAACACAAATCAAATCAATACAATTGAATACAAAAATATCCATCAAAAGTCCTCCTGGTTGGTTTGTGGTACTGTTTTTAATGGAGAAAACACCAAGTCCTCACAACTTGCAAACAAATCAAAGAAAGCAAATGACCAATTTCCAATATGAAGATGCCAACAAGAACACAACTAAGCAGCAGCGTGCAAGAAGTCTTCTTGGCTTGAAGTTCCTTGCACGCACCTTTATTTTGGTTTTTTTTTTTTTTTTTTTTTTTTCTTTTTTTCTTCTCTCTTGTCCTTATTAACGGACAAGGATCCTCTCCGGATCCTCTTTGTGGGGATCCGAAGATAAATCAATCGTGTCCGTTTATCATACATCGTGCGATCAATTTTTATTAAATACTATTTATATTCAATTTTAAATTAAAATTTTAGAATGATTTCTAACCGCACGATGCACGATGAACATACATGATTGATTGATCATTCGGATCCCCACAAAGAGGATCCGGATAGAATCCTATTCCCTTGTTTTTAAATAAAATGGTTAATCTCAGTTTACTACCCTAAAGTTTCTTGGTTTTCAACATTTGGTACATGAAATTTTTTTCATCCCAGAGTGGTACATAAAGTTATAATTTTGGGACACTTTTATTCATCCGTTAAGGTTGCTATTAAGTTTGCCGTTAACTGATGACGTGGCATTCACGTGGACAATGACTGGGTGCCATGTGGATATTAAAAAATAAAATAATAAAAACTAAAAAAATTAAATTTTTTTTTATTTTTAAATTTGGGCGTTTGCACCCACCCTTCCCCCTCCCTCTTCGACTCCACCCACTCAATTTCTCTCTCTCTCTCTCTCTCCCCCTCCCATATCTCTCTCCATCAATGGCCTCCCTCTTCGACTCTACCGTCGTTGGAGGTAGCAGAGCCCGGAACACTACTCCCAGTAGAGGGCGAAGGCGGTACCGTCATTTTTATTTTTTATTTTTTGCTCCCAAAATTTTGTTTTTAGTTTTGTTTGAAAGAGGCAATGGCAATTCAAATAATTTTGTAGACAAAATTATGTAAACTAAATGATATGAAAATTGATAATTAAATTATTACTTAAGTCTTGAGTAACGTATTATTCTTAATTAATAACACATCATTTAATTTGCAAATTTAATATACAAATTTTGTCTATATAGTGTTGCCCATAATTTTCCTTCCAAGTTGGTTATTTGTCGCTTGCCACATGCCAAAAGGATAGAGCACGTGGCGTATTATTGGGATGTTAGAGACTTTTGAGATGAATTTGCTTCATTAACAATTTTACACTGAAAAAGACAAAGCTCAAAATTGACCAAAACTTGCCACTTAATACTACAATTTAATAGTATTTTTCTTCACTTGTAAGGGAAAAGTTTTAGGTTTGATTTTCTCCAAAAGCAAATTCGAACAATATTATTGCAAGTCCATTGTGAGACTAAACTCATCCCCCTCACCCATATTTACTCTACCTAATATTACTCTTTAGTTTTACTAACTTTACTTTTCACATTTCCAACAAAACAAAAAAAATACTTTTCAAGTTTACATTTGGGTGTCAACTTCTAGATCCCACGTGGGTTGAAAACTTGAAAGGCATGGCCCATGCTTACCCTAACATCGAATTTTCTGCTAGCTTTGTCAACAAAAATGATTCGCATTTTCCACAACATAACCATTACAAAGACATACGACAGAAATTAAAAAATGACTATTTAAAACGAGTCAATTAAAAATTTTTGTTATACAATTTTGAAAAAGATTAATGGAAATAGATTATCTCTGGATCCATTCCTCCTAATTCACCAAGTTCGAGAATCAAGACCGTTGAAATTTAATCCAACGGTTAAAGTTAATATAACATTTAAAGTGTGCCTTGTTTGTAGCCGTTGGATCAAATTTTAACGGTTCGAATTTCAGAACTTGGTGGATTATAAAGAAGGAATCTGGAGATAATCACTTTTCAAGATTAATTGGAAAAAGTGTCAATCACAAATACTTTTTACACACTTTTGTTACACTCATGGCGACCATGAGGGTACTTTTTACAAGATTAATATTTTCTATTAACATGTAATTTAGATTATATATAAGAAGGGATAGCAATAGCCTTAAAGCTTCAATCTTCAATCTTCAATCTTCAATATTCAATCTTCAAACAAGGGAGAAATGGACATAGCGGAAGTTGAGACAATCACAATCTGCCACGTGGTGGCTTTGCCTTATCCGGGAAGAGGCCACATCAACCCCATGATGAACCTCTGTAAGCTACTATCTTCAAAGAACCCTCAACTCCTCATCACCTTCGTCGTCACCGAAGAGTGGCACGGGTTCATCGAATCCGACCCAAAACCCGACAACATCCGATTAGCCACCATACCCAACGTCATACCCTCTGAGCACAGTCGCGCAAAAGATTTTTCCGCATTTTTTGAAGCTGTGTGGACCAAGATGAAGGCTCCGGTTAAGCAGCTTTTGGATGGGCTCGAGCAGCCAGTGACCGTCATAGTTGCTGATACCTCCCTTGTTTGGGCACTGAGGGTCGGGAATACAAGGAATATTCCTGTAGCTTCGCTTTGGACTTCGTCACCGACGATGTTCTCAATGTTGCATCACTTTGAGCTGTTGAAAGAAAATGGCCACTTCCCTCTTGATGTCTCTGGTGCGTGTACACTAATCGGCATCATTATTGTAGTATTTCCTAAAGTTACTTTAGCGTATTTAATTAAATATTTAATAATTCAAAATTTTTAATTATTAAATATTTAATTAAATTCTTTTAATAAAAATAAAATAAAAACTGAGAATGATTAATAACTCTGAAATATTAAATGCTGTCACTTCCACTTGCCAAAAGGATAAAGCACGTGGCGTGTATTATTTGGGGGTGTTAGAGACTTTTGAGATGAATTTGTGCTTTATTAACAATTTTGCACATGAAAGCTCAAAATTGACCATGACCTTATGAATTTTATATGCTTTGGTCTTTGATTTGTAAGTTGTGAATTTGTTTGATTGTGATTACACATAAGTTGTAATTTTTACTTTTTTGGAATCCAAATAGATGAATAACCGTGATTCGTCACCAATTATATCTTTTTTTAAAAAAAAACATTAGATTATTTCTTAGCCTAAGACAATATATTATATTTTAAGGAATATTAATGAAATATTCTTGGTACTGTTCACTTTTAACGTTAATGATATTTTTATCTTGAAAAATCACTCCTAGTACTATTCATTTACACCTTTATTTGTCAATTTAATTAAAACTAAAGTTTTTAGACATTTTTCGTTAGTTTTTCTTGTATTATTTTATTCATATACTTCAGACACTTAATATTTTATTCATATACCAGAAATAATTGTATCAGTTTGAATAAATTGTGTACAGCCTTTCTCTAATTTATAAACAAGTTGATGTATTTGCGAGCTTAAGACGTTCTTATGAACAATTTGTATTATTTAATTTAGTTGTTCTCAACTGTAATATAGCAGATACTTTTCTTACATGTATGCTCTATAATTTTAAGGATCTTAAATTTTAAGGTTTTGGAAAAGAAAAAACATTTTTTCTTTGTTAATATACAATATAATAATGTTGTACGATGTAAAATGTTATGTGAAAATTACAGAGCGTGGAGATGAGACGATAGAATACATTCCTGGAGTCAGCACCACAAGCGTTGCAGATCTACCCCCAGCGTTTTTTGCAGACCATCAAAATGTCTTCCCCAAGGTCCTTGAAGCAGTTTCTCAAGCAGTAGAGAAAGCACAGTATCTTTTGTTCACTTCAGTCTACGAGCTTGATCCGCAAGTTTTCGAAGCCTTGAAAGCCAAGTTTGCTTTCCCTAGCTACCCTATTGGCCCATCCATACCTTACTTTGAACTTTCAAAAACTCTTCCCACTAATCGAAACGACATCGATTATCTGCATTGGCTAGATTCTCAACCCAAAAAGTCAGTTTTGTACATCTCCATGGGAAGTTTCCGATCAGTTTCGAAATCCCAAATGGATGAAATTGCTGCTGGGGTGAAAAGTAGTTGTGTTAGGGTTTTTTGGGTGGCTCGTGGAGATGCTTCTGAGTTGAGAGATTGTGTTGGTGATTTGGGTTTGGTGGTGCCTTGGTGTGACCAATTGAGGGTGTTGTGTCACGATTCGATTGGCGGGTTTTGGTCACATTGTGGTTGGAATTCAACTTTGGAAGCTGTTTATGCTGGTCTTCCAATTCTTACTTGTCCAATATCTTGGGATCAAATTCCCAATGGTAAGCAGATTGTGGAAGATTGGAGGATTGGATACCGGGTGAAGAAGAAGGTGGGGGTCGAACTTCTTGTGAGTAGCAAGGAAATTGCAGAACTTGTGAAAAAGTTTATGGATGTGGAAAGCGAGGAGGGGAAGGATTTGAGGGAAAGAGCCAAACGACTTCAAGAGGTTTGTCGAGGTGCAATTGCTAATGGTGGCTCATCTGATAGAAACCTTGATGCTTTTCTTAAGGATATTTCACAAGGACATAATTAATTGCCATTAAGCTGATGAATGTGGTAGCTCTTAGACAAGATTGCTTGCGTTTCGAGACAAATGGCTATATTCAACTTATAACTGGAGGTATTAATATGAGTGAGGAGTTCATTTCTTTTGCAGTTTGGTTGTGTTATATGTTCTAAAAATGTTATAAACTTAAGATATTGTATTCAAGATGTTCATATGTTCTAAAAAAAACTAAGCTCAAAAAGGTATTTGGTAAACACTTAAAACAACTTATATTCAGAGCGGCTCTCTATTTTTAACCATTGGATCAAATTTCAATAACCTGAATGCATTGATTAGTGTGCTCAGATCCCTTGAATCCATAGAGGATCCAGTTACATAATTGGGATAAGTGTTGTTTGTCTACTGCTCTTAGAAACACTTTTCTTATTTAACTGTACCAATAATGGATATACTAAGTACTGGTTTAGTACTGAAGTACTTTTATAAAAAGTAGATATAAAAAAAAAAACTGAATTCAAAAAGATATTTGATAAACACTTAAAAAAGCTTATATTCACAGTTTTGAGTAAAAAAAGTTGAAAACATGAAGTAGCAAAAATGAGTTTATTCTCACAACACAATATAAATAATTTTTTTTTCTCAAAGCATATCAATACTAAATCAGCTCTAAAGGTTTTTCTTTTTAATAAATCAGCCCTAAAGGTTTTTCTTTTTAATATTTTATTTTCCTTTTCCTCCACTCCACCCGTTGGGTCCTCCGCACGTTGTAGGCCCAGGCTTGCGGGAGCTTGTCGTCACGATGTTGACGAAGAGATCGAGGTGGGAGTTTCCAGTGGAGAGGTAGGTGGTGTTGTTCTCCGTCGACGTACTGGGATCTAAGGTCGCTGGAGAAGAAGAAGAGGTGGATCCATTTTAGTTTCGGATAATGGCAGGGTGAATACATTTATTGACTAAATCTAATAAACTAAAATGAAAGTTGATAATTAAATTATTATTAAATGTTGATTCACATATTTATTTTTTTATTAATGATGCATTATTTAGTTTGCAAATTTAATCTACTTAATATTACTCTTTAGTTTTACTAACTTTACCTTTCACATTTCCAACCAAAAAAAAAATACTTTTCAAGTTTACATTTGGTTGTCAACTTCTAGATCCCACGTGGGTAGAAAACTTGAAAGGCATGGCTCATGCTTACCCTAACATCGAATTTTCTGCTAGCTTTGTCAACAAAAATGATCCGCATTTTCTACAACATGACCATTACAAACACGTACAAGAGAAATTTGAAAATGACTATTTAAAAAGAGTAAATTAAAAATTCCTTTTATACACCTTTGAAAAAGATTAATGAAAATAGATCATCTCCGGATCCATTTTTCCTAATTCATTAAGTCCGAAAATTCAACCGTTGAAATTTGATCATTATTGAAGTAATTTCTCTCAAACAAGGGAGAAATAGACACAGCGGAAGTTGAGACAATCACAATCTGCCACGTGGTGGCTTTGCCTTATCCTTGAAGAGGCCACATCAACCCCATGATGAACCTCTGTGAGCTACTATCTTCAAAAAACCCTCAACTCCTCATTACCTTCGTCGTCACCGAAGAGTGGCACGGGTTCATTGAGTCCGACCAAAAACCCGACAACATTCGATTAGCCACCATACCCAATGTCATACCCTCCGAGCACAGTCGTGCGAACCACTTTGCCGCGTTTGTGGAAGTTGTGTGGACCAAGCTGGAAGCTCTGGTTGAGTAGCTTATGGATGGGCTCGAGCAGCCGGTGATCGCCATAGTTGTTGATACCTTCCTTGCTTGGGCTTTGAGGATTGGGAATAGGAGGAATATTCCGGTGGCTTCGCTTTGGACTCAGTCGCCGACGATGTTCTCATTGTTGCATCACTTTGAGTTGTTCAAAGAAAATGACCACTTACCTCTCGACGTCTCAGGTGTGTGTACTCTTACCACAATCAATATTGGAGTATTTTCTAAAGTTACTTTAGAGTAACCTATCCTTCCAAATTTTCAATTATTAAATATTTAATGAAATATTTTTAATAAAAAAAAACATAATAAGTAGAAATTTCTCTATTTTAAAATGTATCAAAGCCTTGGGTGGTAATAAAAAGTTGACTAATGTATTTTTCAAATTGGATTTCATATTGAAATGAATATTGTAATCATAAGAAAGTAGGTTTCTTTAGCTATGGGACTATCGAAAGAAAATTTTGGATAGGAGCTTATACGATTTCCTCCTTTCAAAACTAGACGTGAAAGTTTTCTCTCATCTGACTCAAGTAATTACACCAACAAAGATATAGAGATGGATTCCCACTTTAAAAGTCTATAAAAACACAACTATTTTCTAGAGTTACTTTAGAGTATCTTATAATTCAAAATTTTTAATTATTAAATATTTAAACAAATTCTTTTTAATATAAAAATATAGCAACTAAAAATGACCACGAATTTTGGAATACCTAAATATTCCAGAGCGCCATAAATATGTTGCCTAACTGAAAATTAGATGGTTGAATTTTTTTATTTCCAATTTCCAAACGGAAGATACAAAATTAAAATAATTGTAAATATTGCTGGTCTTATATTGTGCTCATCAAACATCTTGACTCTCATCTCAGTCTTGTAAGTTGTCACACTCCAATTATTTTCGGTCGAGCAATACTAAGAAAAATAATTTTGTAGACTAAATTTTATAAACTAAATAATATGAAAATTGATGATTAAATTATTACTTAAATCTTAAATAACGTACTTATTTTTAATTAGTGACACATCATTTAGTTTGCAAATTTAATATACAAATTTTATCTGCATAGTGTTACCCATATTTTTCCTTCCAAGTTGGTTATTTGTCGCTTGCCACATGCCAAAAGGATAGAGCACGTGGCGTATTATTGGGATGCTAGAGGCTTTTGAGATGAATTTGCTTTATTAACAATTTTACACTGTAGAAGACAAAGCTCAAAATTGATCAAGACTTCCCACTTAATACTACAATTTAATAATATTTTTCTTCACTTGTAAGTGAAAGGTCTTAGGTTTAATTCTCGCCAAAAATGAATTTAAACCACATTATTATAAGTTCATTATGAGACTAAGCTCATTTCCCTCATCCATATTTACTCTGCCTAATATTACTCTTTAGTTTTACTAACTTTACTTTTCACATTTCCAACAAAAAAAAAAAAATACTTTTCAAGTTTACATTTGGGTGTCAACTTCTAGATCCCACGTGGGTTGAAAACTTGAAAGGCATGGCTCATGCTTACCCTCATTTTCTGCTAGCTTTGTCAACAAAAATTAACATCGAATTTTCTGCTAGCTTTGTCAACAAAAATTAACATCGAATTTTCTGCTAGCTTTGTCAACAAACATGATCCGCATTTTCTGCAACGTGACCATTACAAAGACATACAAGAGAAATTTGAAAATGACCATTTAAAAAGAGTCAATTAAAAATTCTTGTTATACAGTTTTGAAAAAGATTAATGGAAATAGATTATCTCCAGATCTATTCATCCTAATCCACCAAATTCGAGAATCAAGACCGTTGAAATTTGATCCAATGGTTAAAGTTAATATAACTTTTAAAGTGAGCCCCTATTTGTAGCCGTTTGATCAAATTTCAACTGTTTGAATTTTTGAACTTGGTGAATTACGAAGAAGGAATCTGGAGTTGATCACTTTCCAAGATTAATTGGAAAAAGTGTCAATCACAAATACTTTTTACACACTTTTGTTACACTCATGGCGACCATGAGGGTATTTTTGTCTTCAAAGAGTTTCATGCAAGCAGCTCCCCATGACCCTTCAGCCAACTTGCATATTATACATAAGAAGGGATGGCAATAGCTCCAAAGCTTCAATATTCAATCTTCATACAAGGGAGAAATGGGCATGGTGGCAGTTGAGCCAATCACAGTCTGCCATGTGGTGGCTTTGCCCTCTCCTGGAAGAGGCCACATCAACCCCATGATGAACCTTTGCAAGCTACTATCTTCAAAAAACCCTCAACTCCTCATCACCTTCGTCGTCACCGAAGAGTGGCACGGGCTGATCGAAATAGACCCAAAACCTGACAACATCCGATTAGCCACCATACCTAACGTCATACCCTCAGAGCACGGTCGCGCGAACCACTTTGCCGCGTTTGTGGAAGCTGTGTGGACCAAGATGGAAGCTCCGGTTGAGCAACTTATGGATGGGCTGGAGCAGCCGGTGACCGCCATAGTTGCCGATACCTTCCTTGTTTGGGCTTTGAGGATCGGGAACAGGAGGAATATTCCGGTGGCTTCGCTTTGGACTCAGTCGCCGACGATGTTCTCATTGTTGCATCACTTTGAGCTGTTCAAAGAAAATGGCCACTTCCCTCTCGATGGCTCAGGTGCGTGTACACTTACCACGTTCATTATTGGAGTATTTTCTAAAGTTACTTTAGAATGTCTTATAATTCAAAATTTTCCGTTATTAAATATTTAATCAGATTTTCTTAATAAAAGATATAATAACTAAGACTGATTACAAAGTCTAGAATATAAATAATTGTAAATATTGCTCTTCTTATTTTGTGTTAATCAAGCATCTGGTCCTCATCTCATTCTTGTAACTATTTTCTATATACGGGAATGCAACCTGGTACCACAAGCTGCCCATGAGTAACAACAACGGTTGAATGAAGTAATTTACTGCGTACATATCTCCAAGAATGAGAATCAAACAATGGGTGTAGTTCTAGAAAAGAGTATGTATGATGTGCTATACATCAGAATATATCATTGATGAATAATCTATGGCACGACGTGTATAGGAGATGCTTATCCACGTCTACGTAAATGAACGGTGTGTATGAGAGAAATAGAGACAGTCAGAGAGAAGTCCCTTGATAAATACCAAGACTATAGTATTTATAGAGACCTTGGGAGTAATTCCCATTCAATCGTGAGACTATCTATCCGTTAGCTCTTGATTATGCCATTTCATTCAAAAGTATTAGCAACATGTTCAGTCCAATTTCTCAGCTTCCAAGTCGAAGCACACAGGAGAGAATACACAGCCCATGGCTATAGGGGGAAAAGTAGAACCTCAAGATTACTCTTTGAGAACACAAAATTATAACCTCTTCGTTCTACCTCACCCTCCTGGAACGTCTCGTTCCACATCCGTGGAACACAAAATTATAACCTCTCCGTCTCCTTCTTCTTCCTCCTTGTTTCCATCCGAGGGCATCTTTGCCCCCGCTCCGTTCCGTTCCGTCCTGTCCCGTCCCGTCCCGTCCCATCCTGTTCCGTCCCGTCCCATCCTGTTCCGTCCCGTCCCGTCTGCATACCAAACGATACCGTAAGTTACTCTTTGAGAACAAACAAATAATATTAAACTTTTCTTCAATATGCGTATAATTACTCTTATTTTTTATATCTTATATATAATGAAATTGATTTGAGATTCTCATGAAATGAATTTTCTGATATGCACCATAATGTGGGGTATGTTTCATTGCTCGTACCAATGTTTATTCTAGTGAAGCTATGAATGATTATGCACCTTAAACAATTTATACGTGAAATTATGACTAAAATGTTTTTAGCTTGCAGTTAGTTATAACATGCAGGTTTAAGAGCACTGACGAGCAAATATATGACCAGAAAACTTATACATGCCTTGTGAAGGCAATCATAATTAACAAAATGACTTGTTAGTCATTTATCTATATGCCCGAGGGAGACTAAATGCAAAATTGTCGAGGGGGATGTGCTTAAACCCGTAAGGGAGTCACCTAAGTAAGAAACCCAACTTCTGTGATTGGAGATCCCATGAAGGAAGTTCAATGTGGTAGAAACAATCCAATTTGCGTGACTCATTATAGCACTCATATTATAATGAAGATATCCATGAGATATTCTTCTGCTCATCCCTAGGACAATAGTGCAATTTTATGTGACGTTAGGAAGGGGTATTAACCCTGAATGAGTTTCAAGGCGGGCAATCTCCCGCAGGATACATGTCACATGCACTCTTGGAGAACTCACCTAAGTGAGAGTAGCTGTGAGGCCGCAATTGTGAGGATTGGGCTGTTCTCTAATAACTCTCATGAGAATCAAGATTAAGCGCATGTTCATAAATAGCGCTAACCCGCGCCAAGTTTTTTATCAATACCATGTGTGTTACATTTAGTATTCTAGTCAAAAGGAGTCTAGTTCAAGACATAGTTCACTATGATTCCTTCAGATGAAAGTTGTTAACTCTAAGTTAGGTTCCAAAATAGACCTACACCCATTGCATGGTATACAAGTTGCCCAAATTTCTTCCATTAGTATCTGCATGTTTATGTCTTCTACATTTTTGTGGAGTTTTGAATCTTGTGGGGGATTGTTGGTTATTTACTTTATTTTATTAAAGATTCAAAACTTTATTTATTATTATTTTAAATAATAAATATGAAGAGTCATATTAATTAGACAAGCCATGTCTTTTACCAAAGGTTATATAGAGTTTTATAAACTGAAAATATGATTTTAGCCTTTGAAACTCAAGTTTATTTACATAAAACCCGACAAAGTCTTTTTATTTGAATAAAACCCAATGACTAAGCTCCACATAAGTAAATTCATTAATTTTGTTTGCCTTTACACATTTTGCATTTTTCAAATGCCTCAAATACCCCTAATTACAGTTTTGATGTAGACATTTAATTCTATGCAGATTTGAAGGGAAAATTTAATGAAAAGAAATGTATTAATGTTTAAAATCATTGCATTAATATATCAAAACAAATTGTATGTTAAGGCAAAAAAGAACTAATAGTGTTATACTTTCCTTAAGATTTCGTGATTGTTTTTCAAATTTGCATAAAATTAAACAATTTTAATTTAATCTTATCATATTCTTACCAAATGAAAATTTGAAAGAGCACTATAAAATAATTTACCTATATTTTAAAAATATAGGTAAATTAGTTTGGACATGTGAATTAGTAATAAATTTGCCTTGTATATGTAATGATACATGCAAAATAATTTACTCCAGGGTACCCTCTATCGTTTCAACTCAAAATAATAATAATAATAATAATAATGTTATTTGATTCAAAATAAATGTATCTATATTTTATATAATAATGACACACCCCGACCCAGAAAGTCCACTTGGACCCTGAATCGAGCTGTGCTGGCCGACACCTGGAAGGTGACGAAGCCATAAAATGTGATAGTGTATAAAAAGTGAATAAATTTGAACCTAAAAATTATTAATACCAGAGTGCGCTACGAGTGGGAGCGAACCCATTTCACACACGATGTCAGAGCATAAGTAAGGTACAGTAGTGTGGGTAAGAATCATACCCTCAGAAATATCCATCAATACTAAGATTCGCCACAGATTCTTGTCGATACAAACTCAACAGCTAAAACCTGGAGAGCACCAAACAGAAGGTGTGAGTAAGCAATAAAACCAAGCTTCCCAAAGTTATTACCTCTCTAAAAGTAATGCCCCTAAATGTAAAACCCGTATTGTTTTCCATAAGACAGTACAACATATATACATATATCCAAACCATACTCAGAAATGACCAAAACCACGGTTTGCCATCAACTCCACCATACATTAATAAGTAGGCCAAATGAACTAAATCAATACAAAGTGATATATCAGTCAGAGTCATCTAAAATGACAATCAATACAAAGTGATATATCAGTCAGAGTCATCTAAAATGACAATCAATACAAAGTGATATCTCATCAATCATGGCTAGCATATAAGTCGGAGTCACCTATAGTGACCTGTACGACTTATCCATATCTCATCAATCATGGCTAGCATATAAGTTGGAGTCACCTATAGTGACCTGTACGACTTATCCATATCTCATCAATCCTGGCTAGCCAATAGCTCAATAAGTATACCTGCACACGAGTCGGAACCACCTAAAGTAGTCTGTACGACAGGACTGGGTGTCAATAAATACGCTCAAGTGCTATGATCACGTGAAGACTGGGCGAATAATCGCGGGTCACCTACAAGTCGGAACCACCTAAAGTGGTCTGTACGACAGGATTGTGCACCTACCTTGGATCCAAGGTGAGCGTAAGGTGCGGGAGGTGAACATCACGTGAAGGACTGTACCCTGGCCACGGGCGGGAGCACTAACACCGGGGTGCAGGTTTATGAGCTCTCAATGCATCTCAATATAACATGTGCAACTCATGGCAACCAGTACGACAGTATCGAAGTTGCCTAACACATAACTGTAGTCATGCTATAACGCAATCGATTCAACTAGTACCATAAACTCACCTGAACTTACCTGGGTATCCTGAGTTCACCTTTGCACTTGAAAGCATTCCCAATAATTATATGCAAGTAATATACATATTGATATACCATGATGCAATCTAATACTCAACCATGTCGTAGCATTTTCAATTATAAACAATACGGTGTGAAGTGTACAATCAATAACGCCCTACTCCCGAACTACTTATTTTCAGGGATAATTATCCATGATAACCCAATTAACACTAATTTAACTAACTAATTCACAAAACTAAAACTTGCCTTTATCAATTTCCTTCGCATTTCTCAATTTCCCAAGCAAGGCTTTTGTCTCAAATATTTTATGGCTGCATCTAACGTCTCGTTAGACTGCCTACATACCCTAAACAGGGATCAAGCCATTCGTAGTTCATATAGGTACTTCAAGCATTCACAATAATTATATGAAGGTAATATACCTAATCAATTTAAAAGTGTCGATAGAACTCTCAATAATATGTACAATAAAAAGGAAAAGATCCACTCACCTGGAGTCCACGCTATGCTTCTTTAGCGCACGCATCAAGGCGTCCTGAATGATCGGCCCCTGTGGCCAATTATCAAATCACATCTCAGAATTCTTATCCGTAGAATACGTAATTCACATAAAACACAACCTCAACGACATTCTAAAATAGTTTGCGACCCATTGACCACAAGTCAACCGTCGATCAAAGATCGACGGTAGGGTTTACAACCCTGTATAACTTGACCCGGAAGATCCGCATATCAGATTTCCAATCTGCAACTCCCAACGATCCACAATATGTTTCTAGAATAACATATTAAAATTTCATTATGATTCAACGGTCATATTTCCGCCAATTGCCTAAAACAAGTGGCCGTGAACATTTATTTTACTAACTTACAAATCCAATTCAGGAAGATCCGTAAGTCGGATTCCTGATCCATAAATTCCTATGATCTTTAAATATTACGTATTATAATGTATCCAATTTTGGTGACGATCCAACGGTCGGATCATCGATTCCCATTTTTATCAAGTAACGTATCGTAACGAATTTAGGTTCCAACGATCAACCTACGTCATTCAAATGACAAAACTGAATTCAAGACATTCGATATAGCCTAAAAATAGCATTTGCGGCCCACTGGCCAAGCGCCGCCGCGGGTGGCGATCGGCCGCCCCGACTCGCCGGAAAATCCAACTATTTCCAAAAATTACCAAAATTTACAGAAATAAAGATCTCAGTGAGTAGAGTAAACTTTATACCTGTGGCCAAGACCAAATTGGCTTGGAAGTACCTCAATTTCACCAAAACCGTGCGGAACCCTAGGTTGTAGGTGTGTTCAATCCGACTCCAAAACAACTTCGTCGTCCAAACCATTGCTTGGGCTTTGTTCTAGGCCTCAAGAGGATGCTATGGGTGGTGGAAATTGAAAGAAATTGCTTCGGGATTGGGTGATTCGAAGCTAAAGCCGCCGTTCCCCTTCTTGTGAATTTCTCTATTTTCAAGGCCAAATCTCTCCAAATTTGAGATGGAATGGATAGAGGGAAGGTTATGGAGGAGTTCTCAAGAGGTTTATGAAAGCAATTGGTCGGAAAAATGGGTGAAAATCGTCGAAAAGGGAGGTGTTGCCGACCGGGTTGAAAACGGGTTGCGGGTCAAGGGAACCCGACTTCCCCTCCTTCTCCTTTTCCCTCCTTTCCCTCCTGTTCTCTCCTTTGGTTGGTTAGTGTCCTCATCTCTCTTCTCTCATCTTTCCCGATTGGGCAACTCGCCCAATCTTTTTTTTTTTTTTTTCTTTTCTTTTCTTTCTTTCCTCCATTTCTGATTGGGCTTCACCTTGAATAACCAATTTCTGATTGGGGATTTAATTTAATTAACACTAAACCTTGAATAACCAATTTCGAACGTCCGTAACTATACCGTTATAATCCGTACTCACAAACGGCTTTCGCCTATACGTTCGTACCAACGAGTACTACGAGGATATGCTAAAAGAATAAGTCCCACATCTCTCAAGTCGATGGTCAACGGAAGTCAAAGTCCTTGCCTCTAGGGCAATTTCGTAAATTCACGCTTTTAAAAATAAAATAAAAACGAAAAATTTGGAACGGGTTGTCACAAATAATATAAGTAAATTATTGCACACATATATATTAACAGTAAAATGTGCCCAATATATATAATAATGCATGAAAATAATTCACCTACTGTCACATCCCGGCTCAGGGCGGATCACTTCCTGGGCCCGCTCCACCACCGTAGCACGATATTGTCCACTTTGGGCCTACCATTCCTTCACGGTTTTGTTTTTGGGAACTCACGAGCAACTTCCCAGTGGGTCACCCATCATGGGATTGCTCTGGCCCCCTTCTCGCTTAACTTCGGAGTTCCTACGGAACCCGAAGCCAGTGAGCTCCCAAAAGGCCTCATGCTAGGTAGGGATGGGAATATACATATAAGGATCACTCCCCTGGGCGATTCTACCCCCCTTAGGGGCCCAACGTCCTCGTCGGCACACACGCGACCAGGGTTAGGCTTTGATACCAAATTGTCACATCCCGGCCCGAGGCGGATCACTTCCCGGGCCCGCTCCACCACTGTAGCACGATATTGTCCGCTTTGGGCTTACCATTCCCTCACGGTTTTGTTTTTGGGAACTCACGAGCAACTTCCCAGTGGGTCACCTATCATGGGATTGCTCTAGCCCCATTCTCGCTTAACTTCGGAGTTCCTACGGAACCCGAAGCCAGTGAGCTCCCAAAAGGCCTTGTGTTAGGTTGGGAATTGGAATATACATATAAGGATCACTCCCCTGGGCGATGTGGGATGTCACACCTACAAATAAAGAAAAATTGACTAAAAAATAATATATCTACTACTTTTTGTTTATGAATTTCAATTTCTTTTTTTTTATATTACAAACATAATGTACCTACAATATAATTTACCTATTGTTTAATCTTATAAGAAAATAATGTATCTACTGTTTTATTTATTTATTTGTCGAATATGTACTATTTTATTTTAATGGAGATAATTTGTCTTGGTTTAATTTTTATGAAATAATTTAGGCACTGTTTAACTTTACCAAAATAATGGAACTAATGTTTTAATTTACCTACAAAATAAATGCTATTTGATTCAAAATTAATTTACTTATATTTTACATATAAATATAGATAAATTATTTGACACATCCTGACCCGGATTGTCCACTAGGACTCCGAATCGAGATGTACACCCATCCGGACCAGGATGTGACATTATTTTTAACAAGTATATATGATAACAAACAAAAAATGCCTAATGTATTTAATAATCTAGGTAAAATAATATACCTACAACATAAAAGAATATTAATTGGTTCTTTGTTGTTTTTATAAAACAATATTATTATTTGATGCAAAATAACTAATTGTACAAAGGATTTTTTTTTTTCAAACGAAAAATGTGCCCATAATTGTTTATGAACATGGCTAAATTAATATATATATATATATTCCTAATATTTATCATACAAGAAAGGTAAAATTTCCATATGGAGTTAATTGCTAATCATAATTAGGGTGAGTAATAATATTTATTGACATAATTAGAGTTTTGTGGCATAAGTTGTAAATATGTTATAATAATTGATTACATATTTGTCTACATGGTGCTCTATTTGAAATTTAGGTTTTATTTGGATGTTTAATATTATGTGGGTTTTTGTTTGAAAAATAGGAGTTTCAAGGGCTTTTTTTTTCTAAAGAACCCTTTTATAAATGGGGAACTCCTCAATCATTAATAATATATTCAAATGTCTTCCTTCTCTCCCTACTACAATACTCATATATAATCCTTATTATCTTCCTATTCATCTTGATCATCAATGGGCAATTGATCACCACTTGGCACCTCATCTACCGTAATTGTGCTTATGGATTAGACACTTTGTGAGATTCAAGGGTTGTGTCTTAGAGTTGTAAATAGCCGTTATAACCGGCACGTAGGGAGGCATCTACGGCTTTAGGACAATGACAACACGCCTCTCTTGATATCACAGGCCAGATCATTCTTTACCTTTTCCTTTTTACTGCTTTATTTATTGATATATTTGTTTAATGCATTTGGGTATTATCTAATTGATTGAATTTACATGAATATTATGATCATAATCATTTATATTATCCTACAAAAAAACATATGAAATGGACAGATTTGGATGTGAGAAAATGCGTGACAACCAACAACACCACCTAAAAAAAGAAAACAAGTTGGAAGGGCCTATATACTTCTCAATCTTACTTTTTAGAGGAGGGGGATTTGAAAACCCGACTTGGGTAAATACTTTTAACCACGTGAGTCTAGGGTAAGATATCCAATTCTTCTAAGATTATAATTATGTTGTCTAATCTCAAGATATCCTAATTTTACACGAATTAGGGTTTTCTTTACTTGCTAGACAAGCAATATCTTCAACGGGCTTAGAGCTAATGGAGTCGTCCTCGACTACCATAGCATGTGGTAGTCCGATTTGGAATACCCATGTAGATGCTCCCATCTCACTTTGAGAGATTTTCGGTCAGTCTAACCATCCTGAGTGCCATGTGTCATGAACGTATAAAATCATGGTCCCACAAATGCCCCAACTATGCTTCCAAAATGTGCTCCACTTGAGTATGGATAACACAACGGACCATGAGCGAATCCTTCCAGAATGACCTTTATGGAATGTGAATCGAAATGACCTTCAAATTGCTTGTTGATTTGGAGCTAACCAGGTCCGGCTAGTCCTACTTGTTTGTCTCTAAAAAATTTGATATTCCTGAGTTCTGAACCATATTGTAGACCTCTAGTCAAACTTTCGAATGCTTAACTGAAAAGCTGGATGTAGGGCAGAATGCACCACTTACCTCTAGAATGACTTAGATGCCTTAAGAGATGCTTTTCTAACTTTATTTCACTCAAGTCTTTAATCACGTTAGAATAAATTACTTAAAAAATTTCTTCCTTTGCTTCTTTTTCGTGTAATATAACTTTAACTCGCCAATCTTGAGTAATTAGACTCGGAGTTAAGCAACATAGTCAAACACGAATAAGTTTGTTGGTCCGGGCTTTTATTCACCCTTGATAACACTGCAGCAGAAAAATATTAAACTTAATGTTTATAGAGATTTCTAACATTAACATTAATAGTATAGTAATTGAACCATGACACCAGTTCAGCTAAATTTATAATGAATTTTACCATGACCTTATCAATTTAATATGCCTTGGTCTTTAATTTGTCTCTACAATAGGGTATAATACACATTAGATTCTTCTTTAGCCTCAGACACTATAATATATTTATTCATATATATACTTCTTAAGACACTTGTTGTCTAATAAGTGCACAACATAAAATTGGTAACCAGAAATAATTGCATAAAGCCTTTCTCTAATTTATAAAGAAGCTGATGCATTTTCGAGCTTTACACATTCTTACGAAAATTTTGTATTTGGTTAATTTAGTAATTTTCAACTGTAACATAGCATGATATCAGTTACTATATGTATGCTCTTTTTGGATCCACCCGAGGAGAATTTTTGTGTATTGGAAACGCGGCCAAGTACACTAAGTATTATAATATCTGGTTGGATACTTGAACAAAAAAATACCAACTTCTAATATTATGACATTTCATGTACCAGACCGTGTTCCCGGCACAATAAAAAATCTTCCATAAGTTTATAACAAGTATTCTTGGTGCAATTTTATGTTTTTGTCAAAAGAAGAAGCAATTTTTCTTGCTTGATATACAATATAATAATGTTGTACAATGTAAAATTTTATAATCAATGTAATGTGAAAATTACAGAGCATGGAGATAAGATAATAGAATACATTCCTGGAGTCAGCACCACATGCATTGCAGATCTACCCGCAAAGTTTTTTGTAGACGATCCAAAAGCCCTCCAGAAGCCCCTTGAAGCAGTTTCTCAGGTAGTAGAAGCACAGTATCTTTTGTTCAGTTCAGTCTATGAGCTTGATCCGCAAGCCTTTGAAGCCTTGAAAGCCAAGTTTGCTTTCCCTATCTACCCTATTGGCCCAAGCATACCTCACTTTGAACTTTCAAAAACACTTACCACTAATCAAAACGACATCGATTATCTGCATTGGCTAGATTCTCAACCCAAAAAGTCTGTTTTGTACATCTCCATGGGAAGTTTCCTCTCAGTTTCGAAATCCCAAATGGATGAAATTGTTGCTGGGGTGAAAAGTAGTGGTGTTAGGGCTTTTTGGGTGGCTCGTGGAGATACTTGTGAGTTGAGAGATTGTGTTGGTGATTTGGGTTTGGTGGTGCCTTGGTGTGACCAATTGAGGGTTTTGTGTCATGATTCGGTTGGCGGGTTTTGGTCACATTGTGGCTGGAATTCAACTTTGGAAGCTGTTTATGCTGGTCTTCCAATTCTTACTTTCCCTATTATTTGGGATCAAATTCCTAACGGTAAGCAGATTGTGGAAGATTGGAGGATTGGATACCGGGTGAAGAAGAAGGCAGGGGTCGAATTTGTTGTGAGTAGCGAGGAAATTGCAGATCTTGTGAAGAAGTTCATGGATGTGGAAAGCGAGGAGGGGAAGGATTTGAGGGAAAGAGTTAAACAACTTCAAGAGGTTTGTCGAGGTGCAATTGCTAATGGTGGCTCATCCGATACCAACCTTGATGCTTTTCTTAAGGATATTTCACAAGGACATAATTAATTGCCATTAAGCTGATGAATGTGGTAGCTGTTACACATGCTTGCTTGTGTTTCAAAACAATTGTTATATACAAAATTATAACTGGAGGTATCAATAAGAGATATTCTATTATAAACATCTTGCTTGTGTTTCAAAACAATTGAATGTGGTAGCAGTTTGGTTATAAACTCAAGATATTTTATTCATGTTATTCATATTTAGAATAAGTGTTTAGCCACTGCTATTAGAAACGCTTTCTTATTTGACTGTACTCAAAACGGATGTATTAAAGGTTTTACTCTTGAATGTTTTATTTCCTATAAAAAAATGCATCGAAAAAACAATAAATTTGTACAATACATGTAACACAAACTAGGTTTGTACATGTCGTGGAAGTGAAATTAATCCACGAACAAATAAATTCTATTATTTGGTTAAAAATTGAAATCACATTTTATCCCTAGTGGATTTTTCAATTAAATATAGTGATAGAATACCCTAAATATAACCACGTGAGCAAACTATTCCTTTCAAATGAGTGCTTATTCTTCATTCATGACTTTAATCCTTTTTAAATCCTCATTAGAAAAGTATAATTTGATGACATTTTAAAATTTGATAAGAAAATCTAGAATCTTAAAGGCAATCCTTCGGAGAATGAAGCTAGAGGATCAAAGAAAGGGTTATACATGAAATAGTTTTCTACGCTGCTTGTGTTTCTAGTAGTACTAAATTTTCACTTCAGATAAATGGCCAATACCCCAATCGTGGGTGCTGCCCAAGTCCGTATGGAGTGTCATAGGCTACAATACCTTTTAGTTCTCATACAAAAAAGTGCTCATTCGTCATTCATGGCTTGAATCCTTTTTTAATCTTAAAAAAATGCATAGTAATTTGATGAAATATTTTAATATGATAAGAACAGAACTATTTGATGAAACATTTTAATATGATAAGAATAGAACTTTTTTTTCTTTTTAATACAACGATATATTTTACATTAAGAGAATGAAAAGTTGGGCTAAGTCACACAATAAGTGACTTAATTTGGTATCAAATTTGTTATCCACGAGATTCGAACTTAAGACCTCTGACTTACAAGTAAAGAGAAATATCACTAGACCGTAATACTGAGTAGCGATAAGAGTAGAACTTAAAGGCTACTGTTTTGAGAAGGAAGCAGGAAGACTATCAAAAGAGTTAAAAAATTTACTTTGGAGACATTGAGGAGCGCCGAGTGTAAATTGGACATATATTAACGAATTCTAAAAGACGCTAGGTGCTAGTTGGGCAGCGAGAAGGGGCTTAGCGCCTAGGTGGCTAGGCGGGACCTAGGCAAATTTATGTTAATTTAATATAAAATTTAAATTTATTATATAAATAATATGCTTTTTTAAATAATATATATGTCATGTTAGGGTTTTTAATATAAATGGTCTTATAAGGAAAAGGAATAGTAAAACAATACAAAAATATGTAAAAAACCAAAAATGATGATTGATTTGGATGAGAAAAGAAACAAAAGAACCTTGATAAAAAAAAAAAAGAAGAAATAAAAGAACGTGGAACGAAACAAGGATGGACCATAAAGGCCTAATTCGTCCATTTAAATTGAAAAAAAAAATGATGGTTTCCACCAGTCATCTTCTTCCTTGTGACTCTGTAACACAATTTTTCCAGACTCGAAATTTTTCCTGGTTCCAGCGTTTTTAGATACGGCCGACTAAACTCCGCCCAGCCCCGTCTAGCCCCATACAGACCTACATAACTTTGCCTAGACCCCCTAATCCCGCCCAATGTCCGTCTAATACTTTCTCCGATTTTACTTCCGATTACAACTTAATCGCAGCTGTTAGTCTTCGCCCAACACCAAAGCAGCCGCCTAGGCTTATTTTTATAACGCTCGAATGGAGTGACATGATCATTCTAATTAAAAACCATCAAAACCCTCTTCAAATAACTAGTGAAAAATGAGTGCACAAACTCAAAAAAGAAAAAAAGATTTAGAATTTGGTTGAAGTTTTATTAAAAGAAAATGTTATTGATACACCTATGTTTACCTCTTATGTATCTTTGTTAATCTTTTGTTATTGATTTTTTTTTCAATTCATTCAATCTTACGGTCTTTGAGAGAGTAAATAGTAAAATATAGTGTGTGAATAACATTATCTTTATTAAAATATAAATTCTACCTAATTTCCCCAAAAAAAAATCGGTTAAAAGCATTTATAAAAGGTGGTGTCGTGGTGAGCACCACCTCAGGACAAATGGACGCCACCTCCAAAGTCTGCCATGTGGTGGCGATGCCGTATCCCGGCAGAGGCCACGTCAACCCCATGATCAACCTCTGCAAATTACTAGCCGCAAAGAAAACCGACATTCTAATCACCGTCGTCGTCACCGAAGAGTGGCTTGGATTCATAGGACCCGACCCGAAACCCGATAACATCCGCTTCAGCACCATCCCCAACGTCCTTCCGTCCGAGCTAGTCCGCGGGGCTAACTATCCCGCTTTCTACGACGCCGTAATGACAAAGATGGGAGCTCCGTTTGAACGATTACTCGATCAAATTCAGCCTCCAGTGGCCACCATTATAGCCGACATCGAGCTTCTTTGGGCGGTTCCCGCCGGCCGCCGGAGAGATATTCCGGTGGCTTCTCTTTCGACTCCATCGGCATCGTGTTTTCATCTCCTCTTCCGGAATAGGGAGCTGAATTTGTTAGGTATGTTTGTTTTCTGTTTAGGTTGAATATGGCTGGTTAAAATTACACTTTTGAGAGTGGACACAAGATGAATGATAAAATGCCTCACAGACGAGAAACAACTTTGATGCTCAACTTTTTAAGCTAATTTCGCACTTTTATATGAAAATTTTTAATTTCATGATAATATGATCGCGTTTTAAGTTCATATATTGTTCATATACGAGAAATTTAAACTCCAAGAACTTTCAAGCGACGAGAATGACACTACTTATATAAGAAATTTTAAACTTGAAATGCATGATAATATGACTTATTTTTAAGTTAATTGGAGCAATCGTCTTTGATCTTTGGTCTAATTAGAGCTTAGATTTCTGAACAAAAAATGCGTGAGTATTTGTCTATGAATTTGTAATTGGAGCTTTGCTTTCTGAACTAAAAATCCGTGAGTAATCGTACTTGAATTTGTTATGATTTCGAGCAATTATACTTTTGGCGAACTCTCTTAGAACTCTCATCTATTTTTTTTTTTTCTCTTTAAACCCTTTGTTTTGGATGAAAGTTCTAATGGAGTTAATCAAAAAGGAGCATTGCTATGCATTATAACAAGTTTAGAGACATTAACTCACGAATTTTTAGTTCAAGATCAATACTCACTTTATTGCATGATAAATTAGAATATATAACAATATAAGTGCATGTTAAGTGAAAGAGTAATGCTAGGTGGATTAACATTTTAGACCAAATTTGTAAATTATGTATCACTAAGTGAAAATGAGCACGTAAATGAATATTTAAGTGATAATCCAATCATCAACAATCACGTCATATAATTTATAAAATTTAATTTAAATAGTCGGCCTACCTATCATTTTCCTGAGTGAAATCCTGTCTCATTGTCGTATAGGTTAACATATAGGTTATATTATATTATTTATGAGTGCTTAATGGAGTCTTAAAATATTGCCAAGTTTCTCTTCTTAAAGCCATAAGCCATAAGCTCATTCTCTTTTTCAAAGTATCAAAGTATCAAAGTAGAACATCTAATGCATCACTTCAACGTTGACTCAACTACCGTCGGCCATGTGGCGGCGATGCCGTTCCCCGGCCGAGGCCACATCAACCCCATGATGAACCTCTGCAAGTTACTAGCTTCCAAAAACCCTCAACTCCTTGTCACCTTCATCATCACCGAAGAGTGGCTGAGCTTCATCGGCTTCGACCCAAAACCCGACAACATCCGATTCTCCACCATCCCAAACGTCATCCCCGCCGAGCGGCTAAAAGCCACCGACTTCCCTGGCTTCTACGAAGCTGTCATGACCAAGATGGAAGCTCCCTTCGAGCTCCTCCTCAGCCAGCTCGACCCGCCGGCCACAGCCGTCATTGCTGATATAGAGGTCCGGTGGGGAGTCGGGGTTGGGATTCGGAGGAATATTCCGGTGGCCTTGCTCTGGACTATGCCAGCCACTTTCTTGTCAATGCTGCACCGTTTCAATATTTTCTCACAAAACAAGGACATCCCACTTGAATGTTTTGGTAAGTAAATATTTTGCATATATATTTATATAACACAAATTGAAATTAATATGGAAATTGGATTTTCTGTTTATATGTGATAGATTCTGGAGCCCAAATTCCAGGGATTTCTTCATCTGATTTAGCAGACCTGGGAGAAGTGTTTCGAAGAACCGACCCGAAAGTCATGAAGCTTGCTCTGGAATGCATTTCATGGGTTCCAAAAGCTCAGTGTCTTCTGTTCACTTCATTTCATGAGCTTGAACCCGAAATCTTCCACTCTTTACAGGCGGAATTCCCATTCCCTGTGTACCCAATTGGTCCTGCCATACCTTACTTGGAGCTTGGAAAGAATTCCTGTGTGTCAGTTGGTGACAATGGCATTGACTATATGAAATGGCTTGATTCCCAACCAAAAGCCTCTGTCTTGTACATCTCATTGGGGAGTCTTCTTTCTGTTTCAAACATGCAGATGGATGAAATCGCAGCCGGGCTGAAACGTAGCGGGGTTCGGTTCTTGTGGGTTGCGCGGGGGGAGGCGGCTCGATTGAGTGAGAGCTGCAGTGGTAGTGATGGTATGGGGTTGGTGGTGCCATGGTGTGAGCAACTGAAAGTGTTGTGCCATTCTTCTGTGGGTGGTTTTTGGTCACATTGTGGATGGAATTCGACTTTAGAAGCTGTTTTTGCCAGTGTCCCAATGCTTACTTTTCCTCTTTTTCTCGACCAAATTCCGAACAGCAGGCAAATAGTTGACGGATGGAAGATTGGCAAGAGGGTTAAATCAGAGGTACATGATGAAAGGTTGATGACAAGGGAAGAGGTTGCTGAGCTTGTGAAGAGATTTATGGACCCTGAAAGCAGTGATGGGATTAAAATGAGGAGAAAAGCGAAAGAGCTCGGAGATTTGTGTCACCGAGCAATTGCGAAAGGAGGTTCATCTGATACAAATCTTGATGATTTTATCAGGGATCTTGGCAAAGCTACCTGCAATCTTCAAATGGAGACACAAGTTCCTCATCCATGATCCATTTAACACGGCAGTGCGTGGTATATATCTACATGGGCTTGGACGTTCAGTATGCAAATTAGCCTTGTATCTTGTATGTAAAATAGTGCAGAATCTAAATAAGCTTCCTTCCAATGTGTGCTCTTAATTCCTTTTCCATCAAATAAAACTCAATTTTTTGTTGATATTTCTTATGGAAGTGTTTAAAACTTGTAGTCACTTGTTCAGTGGCAGATTTATAATTCTAACTTCGAGAGTTCAGTGTAAAGATCCTCCTTTTTTTAACAAAGATAGCACACAACGTGCAGATTTTTGTTAGGTTTTTTTTTCTTTTTCACATGGACATTTCATGGAGCACTTGGTGTGCCTATCGTTCTTCGTTGAGGCATGCTACGTGGATGTTGAGATCTACCAAGTGTTGTCAACACTCTATGCGGAGTGATGCATCTTGTCGAGAGATGTCAATGAGTCCTGCAGAGTGGTATCGAGATATGCCAAACATGCATTTCATTAAATGGTTTACACAAAAAAATTTCATACTAAGACATCTAAAGAGTCCATAGAGGACCTTCACTAGCATTTTTCCGACCTTAAGAGCGTCCAAAACCATTGGTTTCTACATGGATCTGCCCATGCACTTGTTCGCCTTAAGTGTTCATACCTGACTCAGTATTTACTGTGTGAACATGAATCATACGTTTAATAGACGATATATTCAATTGAAATTTTCTAGGATTTTAAGAGAGTTTGAAAAGTTTCGCAGTATAACATCTACACTATCTAACAAAGAAAAAAAATGAACTTGACATGCTATAGATAATTGAACAAAGAAGTTTTTTAACGTTCTAAGTAATATTAGGAAGGATAGTATACTATTTCTCATTCTTATTGAAGAGCTCATTCTTAGTAAAGAGGAAAGTTCTCCTTCCTCATTAATGCAACATCTTTCGTAATATGAGCATCATAATTGAAAGTGTTTATTCTCTTTATCATAATTTAATAAAATAATTGATATAAAATTATTTAATTATTCATACAAAACAAAGAAATTAACGATTTATCGAGAAAATACTTATAATCGCCTTTGTTCCATCACAAGCGATTCGCTTAAGATCATCTTGGCATTGAAGGATTCTTCCATTAATACGTCAACAATTGGCCGTATTATTGAAGATTCCAAAGACCTGGCTCGGAGGATCGCTGCAACTTCTTATACACATGTCAATCGTCAAGCCAATAGTGTTGCCATCGTCTAGCCCGCTATGCCCTTGGAGCTGTTAGTCCTTGTCTTTGGTTAGATGTACCTCCCGACTTTGTAGCCGATGTGATCTTGGAGGATGTTCATTAATTGTAATGGAGGTGACCTTTGTGTTTGCCTTTTGCACTAGAGAAATATTAAAGTTACTCCCTAAAAAATGAAACTCTTCATGTACTCTCTATCATCTTACAGTTTGACGTTAATTCTCATGCTAACATTATAAAATATTATACAAAAAGTATTAAGTGTTATGAAAAGTCTCACTTTTGAGAAAATCCGTAGCATTTTTCTTTGTACTATCTTTGCTATCAATGCAAGCTTTCATTAAAAACAGAGTATTTTGATCAAATCAAGCAAGCCAAGCCAACAATGAAAACTTAATTTCAGATATAATTGCCTTCTTTCTCCTCTGTATGTATCTACCTCTATAACCACTTATAAGTTATAACTACAGAGTTACGTCGTCTTCTTCTTAAACCCAGACATGATCTCCAACAGAGACCAGAGATCCCCTGTCTGCCACGTGGTGGCCATGCCGTATCCCGGTCGGGGCCACATCAACCCGATGATGACCCTCTGCAAGCTACTGACTTCACAAAAGACTGACATCCTCATCACCTTCGTCGTCACGGAGGAGTGGTTCGGTTGTTGGATTATGTGGCCAAGTGGCCATATCTTTATAATAAACAAACCAAAAAGAAGAAAACATCTTTCCTTCTTTGGGGAGAAAAAAAGGGAAAAGATGTTTTGTTGTCTTCACCACCCGTGGGTGTTGGTTCAAAGAAAGAGAGAATTTGCTTTTTATAATGAGAGCTCATTCATTTTCGGTTTGGAAGAAAAACAAGGAGGAAGAAAGAGAGCTCATTTTTCTGCAGAGAGAAGGAGAGTTGCAGAGAGCCCAAAAGGAAGAAGAAGTTGCTGCTTCATTTGGTTAGTAATCATCCATCAAAGTAGTTGTTGTTGTAATAGCTTTGAGCTAGATGTATAGAGAAGAAATTATTCATTATATTTCTTTCTCTATTTGTTTCTTTGGTGTGTGAGAGCTATTGGGTGTATTGGGCTTTTGGGTTGTGAGATTGCCAACACTTTGTAAACTTCCATTTGGTTGATAGTGGATTATTGGGTGAGCTCCTACTGCTCCGAGGACGTACTTCAGTTACACTGACTGTGGAGGAACCTCGTTAAAATCTTGGTGTCTTTTATATTTTGTTCTTGCATTTCTATTTGATATATTTCCTGTGGGTTAGCTTGAGTTGGTTCCAAAAGATTTTGGTGCTTTCTTAGCACAACAATTGGTATCAGAGCACTGGTTGCTCTTGGGTACTGTCTAGTTGCCAAAGATGTCAGACGGGCAAGATGAGAATCCTTTTGGAAGCAGCTCCGGGTTTGCAAGAACTACGGTGCAAAATGCAAAATTCGAAGTGGAAAAGTTTGATGGCACAAACAACTTCGGGATGTGGCAATGTGAGGTTAAAGATGTGTTGGCTCAACAAGATCTTCTTGCCGCCTTGGGAGAGAAGCCTGAAGCTATGTCGAAACTGGAATGGGAGAAATTAAATTTGTGGGCTTGCTCTTCAATTCGGTTGTGCCTTGCAAAAACTCAGAAGTATTTTGTGATGCGGGAGACTTTGGCAAGTGTGTTGTGGCAAAAATTGGAAGACAAGTATATGACGAAGAGTGCAGAGAACCGGCTACACTTGAAGAAAAAGCTCTACCGCTTCCAATACAAAGAAGGTACAAAAATGATTAGACACCTTGATGCTTTTAATAAGTTGATTGCCGACTTGTTAAATTTAGATGAGGATATTAAGGATGAAGATAAGGCCTTAATATTGTTGAATTCCTTGCCGGACTCTTATGAGCATTTTGTTACCACTATTATGCATGGTAAAGAAACTGTGAAATTTGAAGATGTGTCAAATGCCTTGATGAATTATGAAATGAGGCATAGAGATAAAAATCATGATAGTACCTCTGAAGCTTTATTTGTTAGAGGTAGATCATCGGAGAGGAGATCCTCTTCTAGCAGGAAAAAATCACAGTCTCGACCTAGAGGAAACTCTAAAGGTAGAAAACCTTTGGAAAGGGATGAATGTGCCTTTTGTCGTAATAAGGGCCATTGGAAGAAAGATTGTCCTAGATTGAAGACCAAAGGCAAAGAAAGTTCTGAAGCTAATGTTGCTGAGGTTGAAACAGATTTTTCTGATTTTGCTTTAACCACTTCCTCATCATTTGATTGTGCTACTAAGTGGGTGTTGGATACGGGTTGTACTCATCATATGACTCCTCACAAGGATTGGTTTTCAAGCTTGAAAGAGTTTGATGGCGGTGTTGTGTTCATGGGAGATGACAATCCTTGCACAACAAAAGGGATTGGTACAGTCCGTTTGAAGTTGCATGATGGCATGGTTAAAGAGTTGACAGGTGTTCGGTATGTACCGAATTTGAAGAAAAATCTTATTTCTTTGGGAACTTTGGAAGCCAAGGGCTTCAGGTTTCATTCAGATGGGCAGACATTGAAGGTAACTTATGGTGCACTTGTTGTGATGAAAGCTCCTCGATGTGGCCATTTGTATTTATTGCAAGGAAGCACTGTGACAGGTGAAGCATCTGTAGTCTCAAAAAATATGGGCACATCCGATTCTGATACTACTAGACTGTGGCATATGAGATTAGGCCATGCCGGTGAGAAAGCTCTACAAGGGCTTGTGAAACAAGGTCTTCTAAAAGGTGCCACGACTTGTAAGCTTGATTTCTGTGAGCATTGTGTCTTGGGGAAGCAAACTAGAGTGAAGTTTGGTACTGCTGTACATCAGACGAAGGGCATTCTTGATTATGTGCATTCGGATGTTTGGGGTCCTACAAAGACTCCCTCTTTGAGTGGTAGACATTGGTTCGTGACCTTTGTTGATGATTATTCAAGAAGGTCTTGGGTCTACACTATGAAGCACAAGAGTGAGGTGTTGAGCATTTTCTTGGGTTGGAAGAAAATGGTTGAGAACCAGACTGGGAGAAAGATTAAGATTTTGAGATCGGATAATGGTGGTGAATACACATCCGACCCTTTCTTTAAGGTTCTTGTGGGTTGTGCGGGGGGAGGCGGCTCGATTGAGTGAGAGCTGCAGTGGTAGTGATGGTATGGGGTTGGTGGTGCCATGGTGTGAGCAACTGAAAGTGTTGTGCCATTCTTCTGTGGGTGGTTTTTGGTCACATTGTGGATGGAATTCGACTTTAGAAGCTGTTTTTGCCGGTGTCCCAATGCTTACTTTTCCTCTTTTTCTAGACCAAATTCCGAACAGCAGGCAAATAGTTGACGGGTGGAAGATTGGCAGGAGGGTTAAATCAGAGGTACATGATGAAAGGTTGATGACAAGGGAAGAGGTTGCTGAGCTTGTGAAGAGATTTATGGACCCTGAAAGCAGTGATGGGATTAAAATGAGGAGAAAAGCGAAAGAGCTCGGAGATTTGTGTCACCGGGCAATTGCGAAAGGAGGTTCATCTGATACAAATCTTGATGATTTTATCAGGGATCTTGGCAAAGCTACCTGCAATCTTCAAATGGAGACACAAGTTGCTCATCCATGATCCATTTAACACGGCAGTGCGTGGTATATATCTACATGGGCTTGGACGTTCAGTATGCAAATTAGCCTTGTATCTTGTATGTAAAATAGTGTAGAATCTAAATAAGTTTCCTTCCAATGTGTGCTCTTAATTCCTTTTCTATCAAATAAAACTCAATTTTTTGTTGATGTTTCTTATGGAAGTGTTTAAAACTTGTAGTCACTTGTTCAGTGGCAGATTTATAATTCTAACTTCGAGAGTTCAGTGTAAAGATCCTCCTTTTTTTAACAAAGATAGCACACAACGTGCAGATTTTTGTTAGGTTTTTTTTTCTTTTTCACATGGACATTTCATGGAGCACTTGGTGTGCCTATCGTTCTTCGTTGAGGCATGCTACGTGGATGTTGAGATCTACCAAGTGTTGTCAACACTCTATGCGGAGTGATGCATCTTGTCGAGAGATGTCGATGAGTCCTGCAGAGTGGTATCGAGATATGTCAAACATGCATTTCATTAAATGGTTTACACAAAAAAATTTCATACTAAGACATCTAAAAGAGTCCATAGAGGACCTTCACTAGCATTTTTCCGACCTTAAGAGCGTCCAGAACCATTGGTTTCTACGTGGATCTGCCCATGCACTTGTTCGCTTGAAGTGTTCATACCTAACTCAGTATTTACTATGTGAACATGAATCACACATTTAATAGACGATATATTCAATTGAAATTTTCTAAGATTTTAAGAGAGTTTGAAAAGTTTCGCAGTATAACATCTACACTATCTAACAAAGAAAAAAAATGAACTTGACATGCTATAGATAATTGAACAAAGAAGTTTTTTAACGTTCTAAGTAATATTAGGAAGGATAGTATACTATTTCTCATTCTTATTGAAGAGCTCATTCTTATTAAAGAGGAAAGTTCTCCTTCCTCATTAATGCAACATCTTTCGTAATATGAACATCATAATTGAAAGTGTTTATTCTCTTTATCATAATTTAATAAAATAATTAATATAAAATTATTTAATTATTCATACAAAACAAAGAAATTAACGATTTATCGAGAAAATACTTATAATCGCCTTTGTTCCATCACAAGCGATTCGCTTAAGATCATCTTGGCATTGAAGGATTCTTCCATTAATACGTCAACAATTGGCCGTATTATTGAAGATTCCAAAGACCTGGCTCGGAGGATCGCTGCAACTTCTTATACACATGTCAATCATCAAGCCAATAGTGTTGCCATCGTCTAGCCCGCTATGTAGCCGATGTGATCTTGGAGGATGTTCATTAATTGTAATGGAGGTGACCTTTGTGTTTGCCTTTTGCACTAGAGAAATATTAAAAGAACTCCCTAAAAAATGAAACTCTTCATCTATTCTCTATCATCTTATTGTTTGACGTTAATTCTTATGCTAACATTATAAAATATTATACAAAAAATATTAAGTGTTATGAAAAGTCTTACTTTTGAGAAAATCCGTAGCATTTTTCTTTGTACTATCTTTGCTATCAATGCAAGCTTTCAGAGTATTTTGATCAAATCAAGCAAGCCAAGCCAACAACGAAAACTTAATTTCAGATATAATTGCCTTCTTTCTCCTCTGTATGTATCTACCTCTATAACCACTTATAAGTTATAACTACAGAGTACGTCGTCTTCTTCTTAAACCCAGACATGATCTCCAACAGAGACCAGAGATCCCCTGTCTGCCACGTGGTGGCCATGCCGTATCCCGGTCGGGGCCACATCAACCCGATGATGATCCTCTGCAAGCTACTGACTTCACAAAAGACTGACATCCTCATCACCTTCGTCGTCACGGAGGAGTGGTTCGGTTTCATCGGATCCGAAGTCACCCAGGACAACATCCGACTCGCCACGATTCCCAACGTTGTCCCGTCGGAGCTGGTCCGCGCCGCCGACATGTACTGCTTCATCGAAGCGATCATTAACAAGTTTATACGGCTTAAAATGATCTTTTCATCTTTGCACATGATGTCCACATGGGTTAAATTGCTCAAAATTAGGATAGAAAGTTCGATTTGGTTTAGATCGAGCATGCTTAACCACAAATTAAGTTCAGTTTGTACTAAGAATCTTTTTCACCACATGGGTCACAATTTTGTGCCCTCCATTTCGTTATTTAAATTTTATGCTATCCTGTGTGTTATAGAGAGGGGCAATGATCGTGTGGATTACATCCCAGGAGTTTCTTCAACACAACTGGCAGACCTGCCTCATTTCATTAGTGGAATCTCCCCAAACATTCTCCACCACATCCATGAAGATTTCTCATGGGTGCCTAAAGCACAATATCTCTTATTCCCCTCCATCTATGAGCTTGAACCCCAAGTCATCGACGTTTTAAGATCAATATTCTCACTACCCATTTACACAATTGGTCCATTAATACCCTACATCAAATCTAATTATCACCCGAGTGCTGGCATCGACTATCTACAATGGCTAGATTCTCAACCTTGCAGCTCTGTTCTGTACATCTCCATGGGAAGTTTTCTTTCATTTTCAGGTGCCCAAATGGATGAGATTGCAGGCGGTTTGCGCTTGAGTAGGGTTCGGTTCATATGGGTGGCTCGTGGGGAAACGGACAGGTTAAAAGATGCTTGTGGCGACATGGGTTTGGTAGTGCCCTGGTGTGAACAATTGAGGGTTTTGTGCCATTCTAGTGTTGGTGGGTTTTTGACACATTGTGGTTGGAACTCAGTTAGGGAAGGTGTTTTTGCTGGTGTCCCGTTTCTGACCTTTCCGTTACGTATGGATCAAGGCATGGTTAGTAAGATGATTGTGGAGGATTGGAAAGTTGGGTGGAGGTTGAGGAAGGCTGAGGACAAAATGGACCATTTGGTAACAAGCGAGGAGATTGCTGGGCTGGCGCAGAAGTTCATGGACTTGGAGGACGATGAAGGGAGAGAAATGAGAAGAAGGGCCAGAGAACTTAAACAGATATGTCATGGTGCTATTGAAGAAGGCGGATCATCTGAAACGAACATCAATGCCTTCGTTGGAGACATTTTTCAAGGCCATGCATAAGCATTGAGCACACTGAATCTTGTTGTTGCTGGCTCTCAAAAGACGGTGCAAAGCTTGTAGTGATTTGTCTTGTGCATCAATGAAAATACAAAGTGTCGGTGCAAGGGGTTGTACTTCAAGTGCATTCTCAGCTATGTGGAATGTTTGCATCTAGTTTTGCCAACCGACTCCACTCAGTGAGATAAGGCTTTATTGTTGTTGTTGTTTGTATCTGGTTTTGCACTTTTGGTTTTATTTAAGGGGCTGCTATCGGCACTCTAAAATACTTAATTGTGTTTCATATGAGGGTGTTTCCAGTTTGGTTGGGACCCTAGTTTGTACCAAACCTTGGATCAATTTGGTTCCCGATTATATTAATTGATTGGGATCAAATTCATTTGAGGAGTAATAAAAATTGGAATTCGGGAACTTTCCGAACTCCAATTTTCTTGAGAATTATGTTCTTATTATGTTTCATATGAGGGTGTTTCCTGTTTCACTTTGAATGGGTCTGGCACAACCAAACTGTATAAAAAGCGTTAGGCATGGCGGCTGCAAGCTTTAAAATCCCTGGAGGACTTATTTTTAAGTTCTAGCTTCCATATATGGATACAGTCAAGAAGAGAAGATTGCACACTGCAATTTGGTTTTATCACATCACATGTGAGAGTGCCATCTTCTCAGTGTCGCTACCACAACTTCTGATGACAGTAGTGTTGAATTGAGCCAACGTGCAGCAAGAGAACATTTTTCTTAAGATATTAGTGAGTGTCAACTAATAGATTTACGTATATGACAGTAACACATCCTCGTGTTGTATGTCTAACATTTCGTTTTAAGATTTCCTGTTTATTGTGTAACTTTGCTACTTAAAACAACAATTTGGCATTGTTAACGGATCAGGGAAATATACGTGTGAGCTGTTGAATATTTCAAGAATATATATATAGATATATGATTTGGTGCTGCATTGTGCATCGTGCGTGTGTACGATAAAGGGTGCTGCAGTGCGGAGCAAATGTAATTAGTTGAATGGTTACAACTTTTAGTTAAAAGACATGATGTTTACTCAAATTGTATGAGTAGAATTAAAAAAAATATAAATAATCAAAATTTATTTTCTGAAAATATTAAATAGAAGACATGTCTTTTGGGTAAACACTATTAAGAAGAGTTGTGTATCTTCAACTAAAATGAAAGGGCTCGATGAATAGGTACTTTGATGTCTATAAATACATGTTTGTGGCATACTGTTTCATACACAATTTCAGAAATTTATTTCTACATTCCTTACTCTCTTCTCTCTCCATCACATTCATACAATTTCTTTCTAGTTATTTCTAAAGGAATATAATTCGGTTTTGCTAATCGAATATTCCATACTTTGTTGTATCTTGGAAGTGATTTGCCAATAATCCTTTAGCAAACTCATTCGAGTAGGGGCAAATAACACTTTAAGAAAACGATTCAAGTCGTATCTCAAAGTCATTCTTCGGATTACTTTCCATAATTCTACATTTTCATTAACATGAGCTACATTACAGGAGTTTCTCCGACACGACTAGCGCACCTCCCTAGGTTCATCTATGAAAGCAACCGAAATATTCTAGACGTTTTGCTTAACTCCTTTTCCTAGGGACCTAGAGCACAATACCTGCTATTCTCTGCCATCTTCTATGAACTTGAAACCCTAACCATCGACATTTTACGATCAGAATCATCACTAACCATTTACACTATGGGCCCATCAATACCCTGCTCTGAGCAAAATGACCTCCCTACCCAAGTAACTAGTGATGCCAACTATTTCAATGGCTAGACTCTAAACCTTGTAGCTCACTTTTTTATGCGGGAGGCAGGCCTCGAAGAAAACAATTTGAAGACCACTACTACGCTTTGGGAATAATAACGGCTGTCTATTTTAATTACTTAGGAATTAGTTAAGTTCATCTAGATTATTGTGAGTCTCTTATGATGTAATACAAGCATTTGGGAGACTTGATTAATTACAAATATATTGCTTTGTGCAACCGAAGAGAGTATTTTCCTCCTTCTCAAAAGCGTTTGGCTTGATCGTGTGAGCGAATTCACGATTAGCGAGGTTGAGCGAGCTCCGTTGCCTTTGGTTGAGCGATTCCTAGGTTCTATCCCAACCCTTGCTTAATTTCCTGCATCCATTTTGCACCTCACCATGGGAAGTTTCCTTTCAGTTTCTAGCGTCCAAATGGACGAGATTGCAGCCGGTTTGCGCAAGAGTGGCGTTCAGTTCATTTGGACGGTTCGTGGGGAAACCGATGGGAAAAAGGAGATCTGTGGTGACATGGGGTTGGTAGTGCCTTGGTGTGACCAATTCAGGGTTTTGTGCCAGGGGGTGTTTCAAGTCATTGTGGATGGAACTCGGTTACGGAAGGTGTTTTTGCTGGTGCTTCCTTTCTAACCTTAGCTATACTATTTGATCAAGGAATGAATAGTACCCACATTGTAGAGGATTGGAGGGTTGGATGGAGGGTGAGGAAGGTTGATGATAAAATTGACCATTTGGTGACAAGAGAGGAGATTGTAGGGTTAGTGAAGAAGTTTATGGATTTGGAGGATGATGAAGGGAAGGAAATGAGGAGAGCCAGAGAACTTAAGCAGTTATGTCATGATGCCATTGCAGAAGGTGTATCATCTCATACCAACATCAAGGCCTTCATTAGACATTTCGCAGAGGGCGTGCGTGAGGATTGAGCATTTCTTGTTTTGTCGTTTGCCTTTGTTTCGTTCTTTTTTTTCTGTCAAATAAAACTCAACTTTTTGATGACGTTTGTGATGAAAGTGTTTAAAACTTCTTGGCCCCTATCTGCCACGTGGTGGCCATGCCGTATCCCGGTCGGGGCCACATCAACCCGATGATGAACCTCTGCAAGCTACTGACTTCACAAAAGCCTGACATCCTCATCACCTTCGTCGTCACAGAGGAGTGGCTCGGCTTCATCGGTTCCGAAGCCACCCCGGACAACATTCGACTCGCCACGATTCCCAACGTCATCCCGTCGGAGCTGGTCCGCGCCGCCGACATGGATGGCTTCATCGACGCCATCATGACCAAGATGGAGGCCCCGTTCGAGCGGCTCATGGATCGGCTCGAGCCGCCTCCGAGCCTGATCGTGGCTGATACTTTCCTGCCTTGGGCGGTCCGTGTCAGGAACCGGAGGAGTATCCCGGCGGCGTCGTTTTGGTCGATGCCGGCGTCCCTTTTCTCTGTTTTCCAACATTTTGATCTTTTCGCGGAAAATGGGCAGTACCCGGTTGACTCGTTAGGTAAGTGTCTTCGTCACTTTGAGTCGGGTAACATATTTGATTGTTAATATTTTCCTTTTATTGTTTTGCTTTTTAATCAGAATGGTCCCTGATTTGCATAATACATCACTTTGATCTCTGAGATTGAAAATTCATAGAAATGGTTCCTAAGATTGTCCATCATCCATTATTTTGGTCATTCCTTTAAAAATTCCGTTACGTGTCCTGGAGCTCTTGGTCGGAAGTTTGGGTAATTTTCAAAAATTTGTAACTCAATCGTCTTTTAACTAAATTCGACCCATAATATATCAAAATGAAGATAGGAAAGTGCAGAATAAAATTATACTTATTTGAAAGCCAAATGGTTGCCGGAGATGGCTGAAAAAGCCTGAAAGATGACTGGTCCGCAGAAAAACTGGAATACTCGCCGAAAGCTGGGTAAATTTTAAACATTCATAATTTCTTCAATACTCAATGAAATCGAGTGATTCAAAAATGAAAATCATACTTCTTGACGGGTGAAGAGAATGGTACCTTTCTAGCCAATTAACTCGTCGTGGTTTGGTCGGAAAACGACTCAAAAGTAGCTAATTGGAGACCAAGACAGTCACTTTCGAGCCCTTTTTTGGCCAAAAAAGGGCCAGTTAGCCAGTTTCCGGCTAGTTTCCAATTTTTTCGCAGACCAGTCACCTTTCATGCCATTTTCCGACCATCTCTGGCAACCATTGGGCTTCCAAATAGGTATAATCTTGTTCTACACTTTCCTATCTTTATTTTGATATATTATGGGTCGAATTTGGTTAAGAAATGATTGAGTTACGAAGCTTTGAAAATTGCCCAAACTTCCGACTAAAAGTTCTGGAACACTTAACGTAGTTTTTAACGGATTGACCAAAATAATGGATAGTGGACAATCTCAATGAGTATTTCTATTTATTTTCAATCTCAGGGACCAAAGTGATGTGTTATGCAAATCTCATGGACCATTTTGGCTAAAAAGTCTTTTTGTTTCTCTCTTTCCTTTTTGGTGCTGATTTTAGTTATTTTAGTTAGCTATCCAGCCTATACTAGTGTGTATACGTAATATATAAATAGATTTTAGTGTAATGGAAGATAAACAATTAGTTACAAAACAAATTGGTTAATGATTCAAAAACAGAGCACTCGTGGCACACACGCTATATTCGCAAGGATTCCAAGTATCTTGTTGCATAGTGGTATTTGCTAGCAACAAGATAATGGAGGCAGTCAATCAATATAGATTGATCCGAAATTGTAGCTATATATGTATGGTTAGAAAGTCGAAAGCCTAGATATTTAGCGATATGAAAAGAAAAGTACCACTGGGCCAAGTAGTAAGTTAACACGCATTTTTAGCCTCGTACATTCTTATGGGTACATGTTAATAAAATATGAGCGTCAAAATTGCTACATTCTAATTGCAAGTGGTTTATACTATTAGGTCACGTGGGGGGATACTCCTCCCTAATCTTATGCTTGTATATAAATAAAATAAAAGAATTGTAGCCTCTCCTAATTTTCGGGTCATATCTCAATGTATGTTAACAATGCCCTTATGGTTTAAACTTCTTGTTGATGTCATTCCAAATCAAACTTAAACAGCCTAATTTTGTTCGCTTTTAAGTTTTACCGGTGTGTAGAAGGGTAAAATGGTCATTTCAAGCATGATTTAGAAAATAAATTAATAAACTTCGTCTTAAAATGACCTTTTCATCCTTGCACGTGATGGACACATTCGTTAAATTGCTCAAAAATAGGATGCAAAGTTCGATTTAGACTAGATCGAGCATGCTTAAGTCTTAACCACAAAGTTCAGTTTGTATTAAGAAAATTTTTCACCACTTGGGTCACAATTTTGTGCCCTCCATTTCGTTTTCTAATTTTTATGCTCTCCTGTGTGTTTATAGAGAGGGGCAATGAACGTGTGGACTACATCCCAGGAGTTTCTTCAACACGACTAGCAGACCTGCCTCATTTCATGAATCGAATCTCCCCAAGCATTTTCCACCACATCCACGAAGATTTCTCATGGGTGCCTAAAGCACAATTTCTCTTATTCCCCTCCATCTATGAGCTTGAATCCCAAGTCATCAACGTTTTAAGATCAAAGTTCTCACTACCCATTTACACAATTGGTCCATTAATACCCTACGTCAAATCTAACGATCACCCGAGTGCTGGCATCGACTATCTAAGATGGCTAGATTCTCAACCTTGCAGCTCTGTTCTGTACATCTCCATGGGAAGTTTTCTTTCTTTTTCAGGTGCCCAAATGGATGAGATCGCAGTCGGTTTGCGCATGAGTGGGGTTCGGTTCATTTGGGTGGCTCGTGGGGAAACGGATAGGTTAAAAGATGCTTGTGGCGACATGGGTTTGGTAGTCCCTTGGTGTGAGCAGTTGAGGGTTTTGTGCCATTCTAGTGTTGGTGGGTTTTTGACACATTGTGGTTGGAACTCAGTTAGGGAAGGTGTTTTTGCTGGTGTCCCGTTTCTGACCTTTCCGTTACTTATGGATCAAGGCATGGTTAGTAATATGATTGTGGAGGATTGGAAAGTTGGGTGGAGGGTGAGGAAGGCTGAGGACAAAATGGACCATTTGGTGACAAGAGAGGAGATTGCTGGGCTGGCGCAGAAGTTTATGGATTTGGAGGATGATGAAGGGAGAGAGATGAGGAGAAGGGCCAAAGAACTTAAGCAGATATGCCATGGTGCCATTGACGAAGGCGGATCATCTCAAACGAACATCAGTGCCTTCCTTAGAGACATTTCTCAGAGCTATGCATGAGCATTGAGCACATTGAAACTTCTTGTTACAGGTTCTCAAAAGACGGTGAAAGCTTGTAGTGACTTGTCTGGTGCGTCGATGAAAATATACCTTAAAAAAAAAAAACATTAGATTATTCCTTAGCCTAAGACAATATATTATATTTTAAGGAATATTAATGAAACGTTCTTGGTACTGTTCACTTTTAACGTTAATGATATTTTTACCTTGAAAAATCCCTCTAGTACTATTCATTTACACCTTTATTTGTCATTTTAATTAAAACTAAAGTTTTTAGACATTTTTCGTTAGTTTTTTTTGTATTATTTTATTCATATACTTAAGACACTTAATATTTTATTCATATACCAGAAATAATTGTATCAGTTTGAATAAATTGTGTACAGCCTTTCTCTAATTTATAAACAAGTCGATGTATTTGCTAGCTTAAGACGTTGTTATGAACAATTTGTATTATTTAATTTAGTTGTTCTCAACTGTAATATAGCAGATACTTTTCTTATATGTATGCTCTATAATTTTGAGGATCTTAAATTTTAAGGTTTTGTAAAAGAAAAAACATTCTTTCTTGGTTAATATACAATATAATAATGTTGTACGATGTAAAATGTTATGTGAAAATTACAGAGCGTGGAGATGAGATAGTAGAATACATTCCTGGAGTCAGCACCACAAGCGTTGCAGATCTACCCCCAGCGTTTTTTGCAGACCATCAAAATGTCGCCCCCAAGGTCCTTGAAGCAGTTTCTCAAGCTGTAGAGAAAGCACAGTAGCTTCTGTTCACTTCAGTCTACGAGCTTGATCCGCAAGTCTTTGAAGCCTTGAAAGCCAAGTTTGCTTTCCCTATCTACCCTATTGGCCCATCCGTACCTCACTTTGAACTTTCGAAAACACTTACCACTAATCAAAACGACATGGATTATCTGCATTGGCTAGATTCTCAACCCAAAAAGTCTGTTTTGTACATCTCCATGGGAAGTTTCCTCTCGGTTTCGAAATCCCAAATGGATGAAATTGTTGCTGGGGTGAAAAGTAGTTGTGTTAGGGTTTTTTGGGTGGCTCGTGGAGATGCTTCTGAGTTGAGAGATTGTGTTGGTGATTTGGGTTTGGTGGTGCCTTGGTGTGATCAATTGAGGGTGTTGTGTCACGATTCGATTGGCGGGTTTTGGTCGCATTGTGGTTGGAATTCAACTTTGGAAGCTGTTTATACTGGTCTTCCAATTCTTACTTTCCCAATATCTTGGGATCAAATTCCCAATGGTAAGCAGATTGTGGAAGATTGGAGGATTGGATACCGGGTGAAGAAGAAGGTGGGGGTCGAACTTCTTGTGAGTAGCAAGGAAATTGCAGAACTTGTGAAAAAGTTTATGGATGTGGAAAGCGAGGAGGGGAAGGATTTGAGGGAAAGAGCCAAACAACTTCAAGAGGTTTGTCGAGGTGCAATAGCTAATGGTGGCTCATCTGATAGAAACCTTGATGCTATTCTTAAGGATATTTCACAAGGACATAATTAATTGCCATGAAGCTGATGAATATGGTATCTCTTAGACATGATTGCTTGCGTTTCGAGACAAATGGCTATATACAAATTATAGCTGGAGGTATCAATATGAGTGAGGATTTCATTTCTTTGGCAGTTTTGTTTTGTTACATGTACTAAAAATATTATAAACTTAAGATATTGTGTTGAAGATATTCATATTTGGGGGAACTGGATCCCCTTCGGATTCAAAAAGATCTGAGCCTACTAATCAATGCATCATGATTATTGAAATTTGATTCAACGGCTACAATTATTATAATTTTCAGAATGGCTCTCTATTTGTAACCGTTGGATCAAATTTCAGTAGCCTGAATGCATTGATTAGTGTGCTCATATCCCTTGAATCCATAGAGGATCTAGTTACATATTTGGGATTGGTGTTGTTTGTCTATTGCTCTTAGAAACACGTTTCTTATTTAATTGTACCGAGAATGGATATACTAAGTATTGGTTTGGTATTGAGGTGCTTTTATAAAAAGTGGATATCAAAAAAAGATAAACTCAAAAAGGTGTTTGGTGAACATTTAAAAATAACTTATTTTCACAGTTTTGGGTGAAAAAAAAAAACTGAAAACGTGAAGTAGCAAAAATGAGTTTATTCTCACAACACAACATAAATAGTTTTTTTTTCAAAGCACAACAATACATCAGCCCTAAGGTTTTTCTCTTTAATATTTTATTTTCCTTTTCCTCCACTCCACCCGTTGGGTCCTCCGCACGTTGTAGGCCCAGGCTTGCGGGAGCTTGTCGTCACGATGTTGACGAAGAGATCGAGGTGGGAGTTTCCATTGGAGAGGTAGATGGTGTTGTTCTCCGTCAACCTATTGGGATCTAAGGTTGCTGGAGAAGGAGAAGAGGTGGATCCATTTTAGTTTTGGATAATGGTAAAGTGATTACACTTGTTGACTAAATTTAATCAAGTAAAATGAAAGTTGATAATTAAATTATTATTAAGTTTTGATTAACATGTTTATTTTTTTTATTAGCGAAGCATTATTTAGTTTGCAAGTTTAGTTTACGTAATATTATTCTTTAGTTTTACTAACTTTACTTTTCACATTTCCAACAAAAAAAAAAATACCTTTCAAGTTTACATTTGGGTGTCAACTTCTAGATCCCACGTGGGTTGAAAACTCGAAAGGCATGCCCATGCTTACCCTAACATCGAATTTTCTGCTAGTTTTGTCAACAAAAATGATACGCATTTTCTACAACATGATCATTACAAAGACATACGAGAGAAATTTGAAAATGACTATTAAAAAAAGTCAATTAAAAATTCCTTTTATACATTTTTGAAAAAGAATAATGAAAATAGATCATCTCCGGATCCATTCTTCCTAATCTACCAAGTTCAAGAATCCAAACCGTTAAAATTCAATCATTATTGGAGTAATTTCTCTCAAACAAGGGAGAAATGGACACAGCGGAAGTTGAGGCAATCACAATCTGCCACGTGGTGGCTTTGCCTTGTCCGGGAAGAGGCCACTTCAACCCCATGATGAACCTTTGCAAGCTACTATCTTCAAAAAACCCTCAACTCCTCATCACCTTCGTCGTCACCGAAGAGTGGCACGGGTTCATCGAGTCCGACCCAAAACCCGACAACATCCGATTAGCCACCACACCCAACGTCATACCCTCTTAGCACGGTTGCGGTTTGTGGAAGTTGTGTGGACCAAGTTGGAAGCTCCGGTTGAGTAGCTTATGGATGGGCTCGAGCAGCCGGTGACTCAGTCGCCGACGATGTTCTCATTGTTGCATCACTTTGAGCTGTTCAAAGAAAATGGCCACTTCCTTCTCGATGTCTTAGATCCGTGTACACTTACCACGATCATTATTGGAGTATTTTCTAAAGTTACTTTAGAGTAACCTATCCTTCCAAAATTTCAACTATTAAATATTTAATCAAATATTTTTAATTAAAAAAAAACATAATAAGTAGAAATTTCTTTATTTTAAAATGTATCAAAGCCTTGGGCAGTAATAAAAAGTTGACTAATGTATTTTTCAAATTGGATTTCATATTCAACTGAATATTGCAATCATAAGAAAATAGGTTTCTTTAGGTTTGGGACTATCAAAAGAAAATTTTGGATAGGAGCTTATACGATTTCCTCCTTTCAAAACTGAACGCGAAGGTTTTCTCTCATCTGAGTCATGTAATTACACCAACAAAGATATAGAGATGGGTTTCCACTTTAAAAGTCTATAAAAACACAAATATTTTCCAGAGTTACTTTAGAGTATCTTATAATTCAAAATTTTTAATTATTAAATATTTAAACAAATTCTTTATAATATAAAAATATAGTAACTAAAAATGACCACCAACGCTGGAATATCTAAATATTCCAGAGCGCCATAAATATGTTACCTAACTGATAATTAGATGGTTGAATTTTTTTATTTCCAATTTCCAATTTCCAATTTCCAAACGGAGGATACAAAATTAAAATAATTGTAAATATTGCTGGTCTTATATTGTGCTCTACGGACTTGGATCCTCTCCTGAACTAATGGAGAGGATCATTCTCATCAATCATCCTGAACCGTTAGATTTTTATCCAACGGCTACAAACATGAGGGTCTCTTTAAAATTATAATGATTGTAGCCGTTGGATTCCCAAGATGATTGATGAGGAGGATCCTCTCCATTAGCTTAGGAGAGGATCCAAATCCCTCATCAAACATCTTGACTCTCATCTCAGTCTTGTAAGTTGTCACACTCCAATTATTTTCGGTCAAGCAATGCTAAGAAAAATAATTTTGTAGATTAAATTTTGTAAACTAAATGATATGAAAATTAATGGTTAAATTATTACTTAAATCTTGACTAACGTGCTTGTTCTTAATTAGCGACACATCATTTAGTTTGCAAATTTAATATACAAATTTTATCTATATAGTGTTACCCATATTTTTCCTTCCAAGTTGGTTATTTGTCGCTTGCCACTTGCCAAAAGGATAGAGCACGTGGCGTATTATTGGGATGTTAGAGACTTTTGAGATGAATTTGCTTTATTAACAATTTTACACTGAAAAAGACAAAGCTCAAAATTGACCGAGACTTGCTACTTAATACTACGATTTAGTAGTATTTTTTTTCACTTGTAAGTGAAAGGTCTTAAGTTTGATTCTCGCCAAAAGCGAATTTGAACCACATTATTGCAAGTCCATTGTGAGGCTAAGGCTCACTCCATTCCCCTCAGTGTAGATAACATCGTTTGTTCAACAAAAAAAAAAAAAAAAAAAAAAAAAAAAACCATGATCTTATCAATTTAATATGCCTTGATCTTTAACTTATAAGTTATGAATATGCTTGATCATGGTTACGGATAGGGTGCAATTCCTACCTCCTCCGAACCCGAAAGAGATAAATAATAGTTCGCCACCAGTTGTCTCCCTTTTGAAAAAGTAGATTAGCTTCTTCTTTAGCAGAAGACAATATATTATATTTGTTCATATACTTGAGACACTTATATCTAATAAGTGCACAACATAAAATTGGTAAGGTAACCAGAAATAATTGTATCAGTTTGAATAAATTGCTTAAAGCCTTTCTCTAATTTATAAGGAAGTTGATGCATTTGCGAGCTTCAGACATTCTTATGAACAATTTGTATTTGGTTAATTTAGTAATCCTTAACTGTAATATAGCATGATATCTTTTCTTATATGCATACCGTGATACCGAGGCTTCTTGGTGCAATGTTCTTAAATTTTGTGATTTTGTAGAAGAAAAAGCATTTTTTCTTGGTTGATATACAATATAATAATGTTGTACGACGTAAATTATTATGTTAAAATTACAGAGCGTGGAGATGAGATAGTAGAATACATTCCTGGAGTCAGCGCCACATGCATTGCAGATCTACCCGCAATCTTTTTTACAGACGGTCCAAAAGTCGTCCGCAAGGCCCTTGAAGTATTTTCTCAAGCAGAGAAAGCACAGTATCTTTTGTTCACTTCAGTCTACGAGCTTGATCCGCAAGTCTTTGAAGCCCTCAAAGCCGAGTTTGCTTTCCCTATCTACCCTATCGGCCCATCCATACCTCACTTTGAACCTTCGAAAACTCTTCCCACTAATGAAAACGACATCGATTATCTGCATTGGCTAGATTCTCAACCCAAAAGGCCAGTTTTGTGCATCTCCATGGGAAGTTTCCTCTCGGTTTCGAAATCCCAAATGGATGGAGTTGTTGCTTGGGTGAAAAGTAGTGGTGTTAGGTTTTTTTGGGTAGCTCGTGGGGATGCTTGTGAGTTGAGAAATTTTGTTGGTGATTTGGGTTTTGTGGTGCCTTGGTGTGACCCATTGAGGGTGTTGTGTCACGATTCAATTGGCGGGTTTTGGTCACATTGTGGTTGAAATTAAGGATGGGCAAATACCCATTAGTTATGGGTAACCGTGGTTACCCGCCCATTTAAATTAAACGGTTACGATTATGGGTAACCGTTTAGATAAATAAACGGTTATGGGTATAACCGTTTACCCATTTATTTTATATATGTAAAATTAACACAAACCATGTTCTCGATCCAATAATACTTAGCACCCAATAAATTAGCAAGGAATTCATCGGTCCTTCTCTCAATAACATTGCTACAGGAATGATGATTCTCATCATCAAGGAATTCGCCAAAATAATTTAAATTCCTTGCAGGTAACCGTGAAATTGACAGAAATGCTTTGACAGAAATGTCTTCTAAACAATTTTTGTAGCCCAATAATACTTGGCAAATATTATATTTACCTTCATTGGTAACAGTTAAAAATATCGTCCATAAACTATTATTTCAATTATTGAAATGGTATAAGGACTTAAAAAAATTAACATACGGAAATGTATGATGAATGTACCCTATAATGGTGTTTAATTGTCAAAAAAAAAGAAAATTATGACAATTTTTTTTTTAATTTTCAAGTTGTTAAAAAACATGTAGATGGGTGAAAAAGGGGTAATGGTAAAAAAAAAAGGAAGAAGATAAACGGTTAAAATGGGTAAATGGGTAAACGGGTATTAAACTGTTACGGTTAAATTGGTATGCGGCTATAGGTATGGTTAACCGTTTATAAACGGTTATGGGTATGGGTATAATCGTTTAGACAATTACCCAACGGGTAAACGGTTATGCGGGTATGAACATAAACGGTTATGGGTAAATAACCGCGGTTACCCGTCCACCATAACCGTTGCCCATCCCTAGTTGGAATTCAACTTTGGAAGCAGTTTATGCTGGTCTTCCAATTCTTACTTTCCCTATATTTTGGGATCAAATTCCAAATGGTAAGCAGATTGTGGAAGATTGGAGGATTGGATATCGGGTGAAGAAGAAGGCGGGGATCGAACTGCTTGTGAGTAGCGCGGAAATTGGAGAAATTGTGAAGAAGTTTATGGATGTGGAAAGCGAGGGAGGGAAATATTTGAGGGAAAGAGCTAAACAACTGCAAGAGGTTTGTCAAGGTGCAATTGCTAATGGTGGCTCATCTGATAGAAACCTTGATGTTTTTATTAAGGATATTTCACAAAGACATAATTGCCATTAAGCTGATGAATGTGGTAGCTCTTAGACATGATTGCTTGCGTTTCAATACAATTGTTATATTCAACATAAATGTCTATTGATAGTCGAATTTGCTTCAGATCATCTCACCACTAAAGGATTTTGCCATTATCATGTCTGTCATTGGCCATATTATTAAAGATTTCAAAGAAGGAGAATCACTTTTACACGCTTTTGTAATGCTGACAGAGTCAATGAGGGTATTTTTGTCTTTCAAGGAGTTTCATAAGCAGCTCCCTAGTCTATTTGCATATATATATATAGGTATCGTCTAAGTTTATTTTAACAAAACATTATCTTATAACTTTATTGAACGAAAATAACAAAAGTTTAATATAATAATAAAAGTAAAAAAAACTGACCCGCTCGCGTTCATCACACACATTATTTCTAAAACTGAATGGTATTACACTATTTTTGTTACTGAACGGTACTATATTATTTCTGAAAATGAACATTATTTCTGAAAATTAAACACTAATTATTTCAGTAACTAAACATGGGTACTACACTAATTTCTAAAGCTGAACAAAGACACTATGTCTGAAACTGAATACAAGTTGGTGTGCCCTGATTATTTCTTAAACTGAATATGGTATCTCTCTAGGAAATTTAACGACCATTCTTCTCTCTCCTCTTCTTGCATTTTCTTGGCCCTTTCTCACCTTCTAAACACCTTTTCTTATTCTAATTTTCTTCAATTCTCATCAAATTTTCTTTGAATCTCTTCAATTTCATAGCTTTCTACACCAATTACTTAATTTTCTTCCATTACCCGTACATCTGATAAGAGCATATTTAGGCGATTTAGTTAACTTGTTTTCTTACATTTATGTTGTTAGTTCATAGTTATTTTAGTATTTTGAGCTATTTTCGTGTGTTTGTAGGTCCAAATGGCTAAAGTAGCAAGAAAGTGCATTTTGGAGCAGTTTTCGGCTTGGAATGGATAGAATATGCTTGGAGTAAGGTGGATGGACGAAATTGAAGACCAAATGAGGCTAGGAATCTGCTAAAGAGATGGAAGAAATTAATTCAAGATATGGAAGTAAAGAAATCAGCCACAAAAAAGGAAACATAAGTCAAACTTCCTTATTTTGACTTTGTTTCCCTAAATCTTTCCTACATAAGTTTCAGCTGCCAAAGAGGGTTCCTAATTAATTTAGGACACTTAAGTACAAGTTCTAGAAGCCTTAATCCCAGCCAAAGGGGGACGCCGCACCCAACTTAGCCTTTATCCTTCCTTACCGTGCAAGGGAAACAACATTCCCTTTCCTATTTTCCTTACCGCAAGTTCCTATCCCTTTTCCCTTGGGATTCTGACTTTAATTCTCATTTTCCTTGTGGATTTGGGGTCCAATTCTTTCCTAAAACATTGAATTAAAGTTTAGATCCTTTCTCTAAAATATATACCTTGTGCTGCACCAATAGAGACACATATTCATTCACATACACAACCAGCCATCATTCATCCTTCTACACATCATCCCGCAACCCTCATCACCTTCCATACACCATTCCGCACCTCTTCTTCCATCATATCTCCCTGCCATTCACCTATCCTTCACCCTAACACACTATAACCCACTTTTCACACCCTTAAACCTTTGTGTCGCATCATAGCAAGGAAGAAGAAGAGGAGAAGCAGCCTTGTACGTTTTTGCATTCAAGTTGGATTATTGGAACGTTTTTAGGTGTAATCTATCTTTTGTTTTCAATGTTTAATTTAAGTTTTCTTTGTTTTGCTCTGAACATGAGAGGCTAAATTTGTTTTAGCTAGGGGAGACTTTGAAACCATGATTATATTTGTGATATGAATTGATTAATTCCCGTTGTGATTTCATAAATTGTGAATGCAATTTACTTAACCGTTTGATTAAGAACTTATTCTTGTATGTTGATTAAGGAGGCCTACTTAGTTTGCATGCTTGAATTTGATGCTAGAATATAAGGGAGTTTCACATAATCGTTACAAACTTATATTCACAAGTAGTAAAGGTTGCTTGTCACAATCATGTTAAGTTAAATTCCTGGCATGAGTATCATGATGTCATAGTTACGAATGCCTTGTCAATGCTTATGATTTTCACAAAACTTAATGATCTTTGCTTGTGTCTCTATTATGCAGTTCATGTAGGGAACTTGGGAAGAATAATTTGGTTGCCGATGCGTTGTCCATCCAATTCAATGATTTAAGGAAAATCTGAAGGTTAATTAGTGATTTCACGGTTAATCTGGGGTGTTGAGGCTCATGGTTTATCGAAAAAGCAACTGGAAATCAATTTGTGTTCAAGTGTGTCATGTGTGGAAAAGGATCCTCTAGCTAGCTAATCATCCATCCATTTACCCAATTTCGTATCAACTTTGTTTAAATCTTTAAGTTACTTGTTTTTATTCTAAATTCGTCAAAAACTCAATCCCTTTTACTTTGTTGTGTCAAATTAGTTATAATCTATCCTATTGTGTGTTTTTAAGTGTTTTAAGTCAAAACCAATTCAATTTTCGCCCAAAGTAAGTCCTAGATTCTAGTTTGAGTCTATTTGATTGTTTTGTGCTGTTTTGAGTCCTTTTAGTTGTTTGAGTGATATAAGTTTAGTTAAGAGTCTTTGAGTTTATTTAAGTATTTTTAAGCCTAATTTTGTATCTTTGAGTCAATTTTTATTAGATTAGCAATCCCTCCTAATCCCTAGCCTAGAACGATCCCTACTTACATCTTTACTACAATTATCAATAATAAGATTTAATTTGAGTGCTATTATTTACCACATCAAATTTTTGGCGCCGTTGCCGGGGATTAGCAACTTTGCTAATCCCCCGTTGTTTCTTTTTCGTGTGTTTTGTTTTAGTTGTTGACCTTGTTTTCTTTTCTTGTTTTTAGGTACTAGTTTATGACTCGTAACTCTCAACCTGGTCGTGCAAATATCTGACTTTGACGACGATTTTGAGCGGACTTTGAGAAGGAAGAGGATGGAGCTAGAACTTAACCCTCGAAGTTCTAGCTCAGAATCTGATTTTGAGGAGGAAGAAGAGGCCACAACAAGAGAGGAAGAAGAAGCAAAAGTCATAGCAGCGGACAATCGAACAATCAAGGAGCTTTCAGCCTCGGGAATGGACAATGCCGCACCCCTATGCATTCAATATCCTAGGGCAGCTCGAGATAAGACCGATGAGTTCGAATTTAAGTCTAGCTTGCTACACCACATTCCAAAGTACCATGGGTTACTGAAATTTGATCCAACGGCTACAAACAGAGAGCCGCTCTAAAAGTTATAATAATTGTAGCCGTTGAATCAAATTTCAATGACTCGGATGCATTGATTAGTGGGTTTAGATCTTTTTGGATCCGGAGGGGATCCAGTTCCCCTAAATATGAACATCTTGAATACAATATCTTAAGTTTATAACATTTTTAGTACATGTAACACAACCAAACTGCAAAAGAAATGAACTCCTTACTCATATTGATACCTCCAGTTATAAGGTGTATATAGCCATTTGTCTCGAAACGCAAGCAATCATGTCTAAGAGCTACCACATTCATCAGCTTAATGGCAATTAATTATGTCCTTGTGAAATATCCTTAAGAAAAGCATGAAGGTTTCTATCAGATGAGCCACCATTAGCAATTGCACCTCGACAAACCTCTTGAAGTTGTTCGGCTCTTTCCCTCAAATCCTTCCCCTCCTTGCTTTCCACATCCATAAACTTTTTCACAAGTTCTGCAATTTCCTTGTTACTCACAAGAAGTTCGACCCCCACCTTCTTCACCTGGTATCCAATCCTCCAATCTTCCATAATCTGCTTACCATTGGGAATTTGATCCCAAGATACTGGGCAAGTAAGAATTGGAAGACCAACATAAACAGCTTCCAAAGTTGAATTCCAACCACAATGCGACCAAAATCCGCCAATCGAATCGTGACACAACACCCTCAATTGATCACACCAAGGCACCACCAAACCCAAATCACCAACACAATCTCTCAACTCAGAAGCATCTCCACGAGCCACCCAAAAAACCCTAACACAACTACTTTTCACCTCAGTAGCAATTTCATCCATTTGGGATTTCGAAACTGATCGGAAACTTGTAGGAATCCTTTATTTGGACTCAACTAGTATTGATAATAGTGAGTCAGCATATTTGAAATTATAAGTCAGTTGGGGTTTTTTAAATACGTGGAAAAACCATATCATACAATTGAGGAAGTTCATCCATAGTGCTTGTGGTTTGAAGCACGTGTCAGTTTCACTACATGCACTGCGGAATTAGAGGCAACGGTGCAATAACCATCCTCCACGATAGATGGAAGTTGGGGAGCACTAACTCTATATAAAGGATTCCCTACTCATAGAGAGCTTGTTCTTCGTATTTGGGACTATCACCATAAGAATATTAAGGTCTCTAGTGAGTAGAAGAGTCTCTTTGAAACACGACAATGTCTTCTGCAGGTTAGCTTCATCTATGTAATTAAAACTACGATGTGTTATAGGGTTCAATGTTAGAAAATAATTGAATTATTCCTACATTTGGTATCAGAGCAAACTAACAAGCCCTGGAACCAATATGTTTGTGTTTAATTTTCTGTATGATGAGTTTTGCAATTTTAAATTCATATCATCATGCACTTTTTGCATTATTTAAGTTGTTTAAATTTATACACTTTATTCTCTGGTGATGAGATTCATGCAACGTCCACATTTTTCTCAAAAGAAAATATGTATGAGCAGGCAAGCTATTTAAATCACGCATGGTGTCTTTGTTCAGCATAAACTCTTGTCCAAAGGCCTGAGATATACGCATGAAAAGATTATCCTTCAATGGCAGTCTGTACCTCTTGCTCATAAGTATGGTACAAACATGCATTGGTTAGTTACTGACGATAATCAGTTGTCTTCTGCAGTGAATACTCCAGCCATGAATTTCTCTTCGATTGAGCCTTTAAGTGGAAAAAATTTCAAGAAATGGAAACAAGACATCGAGATTGTCCTGGGCCTGATGGACCTCGATTTGGCACTGAGGCAGGAAGAGCCTGAACCACTCACTGATGTTTCAACCGCTGAACATAGGTTGAAACATGAGAAATGGGAGAAAGCTAATAGGATGTCATTGATGGTCATGAAAAGGACCATGAGTGAGACTCTGCGTGGAGGAATTGTTGCTGGTGACAAGGCCAAAGTCTTCTTGGAGGCAATTGAAGCAAAGTACAGGGAATCAGAGAAGGCTGAAATGGGGAATTTGATGACCACTCTCACCACACTTAAGTTTGATGAAAATAAGAGTGTGAGAGAGCACATTCTTAAACTGGTGGAAACTGCTTCAAAGCTCAAAGACTTGGAGGTGCCTGTGGACGATGCTTTTGTCGTTCATATGGCACTAAATTCACTGCCATCAAGTTTTGAGCAATTGAAGGTCTCCTACAACACTCAAAAGGAGAAATGGATACTGGATAATCTCATCTCGATCTGCGCTCAAGAGGAAGCAAGAATTAAGAAGAACCAAATGATCAACCATGTCAATTTCATGCAGGCAGATAGGGGTAAGAAACCTATGTATCAACATGGTAAGATTCCTAAGCCATTCAAATCTTATGATACTGCCATGAATGCCTCCTCCTCTAGGTACCGTTTGGTACGTGGGACGGGACGGAACAGAGTGGGACAAGGCGTTTCGTTCCACGTTTGGTGCGCCTAAAACGGGTGGAACGAGTTGTTCCACGGGACGAGTTTTGGGTGAATTTTCGTTCCACCTTACCCCTCTGGAACGACTCGTTCCACATCCGTGGAACACAAAATTATAACCTCTCCGTCTCCTTCTTCTTCCTCCTTGTTTCCATCCGAGGGCATCTTTGCTCCCGCTCCGTTCCGTTCTGTCCTGTCCCGTCCCGTCCCGTCCCATTCCGTTCCGTCCCGTCCCGTCTGCATACCAAACGATACCCTAAGGGACCTGAGATGTCTAAGGAAAATATGGACAATGTCAAATGTTATTTTTGCAAAAGATATGGGCACATGAAGAAAGATTGTGATAAACGCAAGAATTGGAAAATTAAGAAAGGTATTTCTTTTGTTGAAATTTTTGTTTGTTTTGAAACTAATCTTGTTGAAATCCCTCCAAATTCTTGGTGGTTTGACACTGGTTGTTCGGTGCATATCACCAATTCTTTGCAGGGGTTCACAAGAGGAACTACAACAACAAAAAATGAAGTTTTTCAAGTTTATGTTGGCAATGGAAATAAAGTGGCACTGGAGGCTATAGGGAGTCTAAAGTTGAAACTGTCAAGTGGTCATGTTTTAGAGTTGTTTGATGTTTTATATGTACCTTCATTAAGAAGGAATTTAATTTCTGCATCTAAGCTTGTAAAATCTGGTTATGCTTTTGTTGGTGATAATGAAAGCATCAGAATTTCTATGAAAAATAATCCAAACGTTGTTGTTGGAATTTGCTTCTTAGTAAATGATCTTTGGCAGTTGTTGTGTTCCATTTTTCCCAATTCAAATTGCTTGAATGTTGAGAGCTATTTGCCGAGTAAAAGATTGCAATCAAACGAATCATCTGCCATGTTGTGGCATAAACGATTAGGCCATATTTCAAAAGTCAGAATGGAAAGATTAATAAAGGACAACATATTGCCGACTTTGGACTTTGGTGATTTAAAGGATTGTATTGGTTGTTGCAAAGGTAAACTAACTAAAGTCAAGAAAAAGAGTTCAATAAGGAGTGAAAAGCTTTTGGAAGTAATCCATACAGACGTGTGTGGACCTTTCCCAATTAAAACTCTTTGTGGAAATATATATTTTGTGACTTTTATTGATGATTACTCAAGGTTCACATATCTTTATTTGATCAAAGATAAGACTTCAGTGTTTGAATGTTTTAAAATTTTTAAAACTGAAGTTGAGAATCAATTGGATTTGTCCATAAAAGTTTTAAGGTCAGATAGAGGAGGGGAATATTATGGCAGGTACACTGAGATTGGTCAGGCAAAGGGTCCTCTGGCAGTCTATCTGGATCAGTGTGGAATTCAAGCGCAGTATACATCTCCAGGTACACCACAACAAAACGGTGTGGCTGAGAGAAGGAATAGGACTCTAATAGAGATGGTGAGGAGCATGATGAGTTGTGCAAAACTTCCACAATACTTGTGGGGAGAAGCTTTACAAATGGCAAACTATATCTTGAATAGAGTCCCAACAAAGGCTGTGAGTAAGACTCCTTATGAGGTATGGATAAGGCGTAAACCAAGTCTTAATCATTTGCATATCTGGGGGTGTCGTGCAGAAGCAAAAGTTTACAACCCAAGAGAAAAGAAATTAGACTCGAGGACAATTTCTTGTCATTTCGTGGGATTCCCTGCAAAGACCAAAGGGTATAGATTTTATTCTACTGATTTTCCTATGAGAATCTTTGAGACTGGAGTTGCCAAGTTTATTGAAGAAAGGGAGTGCTCACTAGAACCAGACATTGAGGCATCAAGAGTCAACCTTGAAGAAACTGGCAATGTATTGCCTGATAATAACATTGAATGGTTTGATAATGATGGAACTTATGGGACCCACATAATTGAAAATGATGGTGGAGTGATCAATATAACTCAGCAACAAATTGAGTTTAATATTGATAACTTTGATTATTCATTGAGTGGGGTAGGATCAGATTTTCATGCAGGGACCTCATCGCAACTCTTTGGTGGGTTACCTGAGCAACAAGTAACAATGGGGAATAGTGAGCAACCTGACATTGGAACTTCATCACAACCCACAAGTGAATTAATTGAGCCACAAGCCATAGCGGAAAGAAGGGTATTACCAGCAAGAACAAGAAAGTCAGCCATCTCAAGTGACTACTTGGTGTATCTTCAGGAAATAGAAATGTGTGAAGGCATGCAAGATGATCCAATGACATTTTATGAAGCAATGGAGACCCAACAGTCCAACTAATGGAGAGAAGCAATGATTGATGAACTAAGGTCCATGCAAACTAATAACGTGTGGACCTTGGCGGAAGCACCATTGAATGTCAAGCCAATTGGCTGCAAATGGGTCTTCAAGACCAAAAGAGATTTGAATGGTAAAGTGGAGAGGTATAAAGCGAGACTTGTAGCTGAAGGTTTCACACAAACAGAAGGGATCGACTCTTCTGAAACTTTTTCCCCAGTTTCTATGAAAGACAGCTTGAGGATCATTTTGTCATTGGTTGCACATTACGATCTTGAGCTCCATCAAATGGATGTCAAGACAACTTTCCTTAATGGAGAGTTGGAAAAGGAGATTTATATGCAACAACCTTTGGGATTCGTAAGAGAAGGACATGAGAATATGGTTTGTAAGTTAAACAAATCCATATACGGTTTAAGCAAGCATCAAGACAGTGGTTTATGAAGTTTGATCAAAAAGTCACTGCCATGGGTTTCATTGAGAACAAAATTGACGACTGCATATATGTTAAGGTATGTGGTTCGAAATTTGTTTTTCTCATTTTGTACGTGGATGATATACTTCTAGCTAGTAATTGCATGAATATGTTGTTGGAGACAAAAAGGTTGTTATCTAAAACCTTTGAAATGAAGGATATGGGGAATGCTTCTTTTGTTTTGGGCATTGAAATTGTGAGAGACAGATCGAAAAAATTATTGGGGCTTTCACAGAAGTCTTATATTGAAAAGGTGCACCAACGGTTCAACATGCAACATTGTTCGAATGGAGAAGTACCAATGGGGAAAGGAGACAGGCTCAATAAATCTCAATGCCCAAAGAATGAACTGGAGAAACATGGAATGTCAACAAAACCATATGCTTCATTGGTGGGAAGCCTTATGTATGCACAAGTTTGTACAAGGCCTGATTTAGCCCTTGCAATTAGTGTATTGGGGAGGTACCAAGCTAATCCAGGGGAACAACATTGGGCTGCAGCTAAGAAGGTCTTGAGATATTTACAAAGAACAAAATCCTACATGTTGGTTTATAGGAGAGTGGAGAACCTTGAACTAGTAGGATACACGGACTCCGATTTTGCAGGATGTTTGGATGATAGGAAATCCACGAGTGGTTATGTATTCACACTTGGAAGTGCAGCAGTAGCCTGGAAAAGTGTTAAACAAAAGGCTTTGACAACCTCAACTATGGAAGCTGAGTTCATAGCTTTATTTGAAGCAACGAAGAAAGGGTTGTGGTTGAAAAATCTTATTACTTTCATGAGATTGGTGGACTCAATTTCAAGACCTTTGGTTATCTATTGTGACAATAAAGCAGCTGTATTTTTCTCCAAGAATAATAAGAAATCTGAGGCAACACGCTTGATGGATGTCAAATATCTATCCGTAAAGGAGCATGTGAAGAAAGGTGACATATTAGTGGAGCACATTGATACCAAAAGGATGATTGCTGATCCTTTAACAAAGCCTTTAGCAGTGGGAGTGTTTAAAGAGCACATCACAAGCATGGGGTTATATGAAAGCTTTGATTCAGCTGGTATGTGGGAGTGAAAAGAATGTTGCTGGATAAATCATGATCACTGACATGTAGGTGTCGCTGCAAATTATGTTTCGAATTTCTTTCAAGCTTATGTATTAATTATTATTTATACTGCATGTACAGACTTATTTGAAGCACTAAATGCATGTGATCGATGTTTGTTCCAAAGAACACATTGTATAAGTTTGTTATGTACAAGAAGCTGGAACTGGATTTGAAGTTCAGTTGTTCGAAGCAAGAGTGTGATAATTGTAGTGCATAAAATGATATGGATTGAACATATATGTATATGCCATTGACATCATACATTAGGACTTGCTAAAAACGTGATTTAAGGGTGCATGCAGTTCTTTACTTGCATTGTTTTCTGGAGTTCATTTTTAAATAGGACTGTTGGTAGATGTGCATAAGATATGGATTGCGTGAAATAAAATAAAAAAACTCATTGTGATCACTTAAGGGTGACTTATAATTGAATATGTTGATTCAAATCCAAAGACTAGTGAAGTCCAAGTGGGAGAATGTAGGAATCCTTTATTTGGACTCAACTAGTATTGATAATAGTGAGTGAGCATATTTGAAATTATAAGTCAGTTGGGGTTTTTTAAATACGTGGAAAAACCATATCATACAATTGAGGAAGTTCATCCATAGTGCTTGTGGTTTGAAGCACGTGTTAGTTTCACTACATGCACTGCGGAATTAGAGGCAACGGTGCAATAACCATCCTCCACGATAGATGGAAGTTGGGGAGCACTAACTCTATATAAAGGATTCCCTACTCACAGAGAACTTGTTCTTTGTATTTGGGACTATCACCATAAGAATATTAAGGTCTCTAGTGAGTAGAAGAGTCTCCTTGAAACACGACAATGTCTTCTGCAGGTTAGCTTCATCTATGTAATTAAAACTACGATGTGTTCTAGGGTTCAATGTTAGAAAATAATTGAATTATTCCTACAAAACTTCCCATGGAGATGTACAAAACAGACTTTTGGGGTTGAGAATCTAGCCAATGCAGATAATCGATGTCGTTTTGATTAGAGGTAAGTGTTTTCGAAAGTTCAAAGTGAGGTACGGATGGGCCAATAGGGTAGATAGGGAAAGCAAACTTGGCTTTCAAGGCTTCAAAGACTTGCGGATCAAGCTCGTAGACTGAAGTGAACAGAAGATACTGTGCTTTCTCTACAGCTTGAGAAACTGCTTCAAGGACCTTGGGGACGACATTTTGATGGTCTGCCAAAAACGCTGGGGGTAGATCTGCAACGCTTGTGGTGCTGACTCCAGGAATGTATTCTACTATCTCATCTCCACGCTCTGTAAATTTCACATACCATTTTACATCGTACAACATTATTATATTGTATATTAGCAAAAACAAAAAACGATTCCATCCAACAAAAGATTCAGGAAAAAGAATAAAAATTATATACCTTCTTGATAAAGAGCTTGCAAAGCTGCATATAAAAACTGGAAAATTCGAGCAACAACTTTTGCTGCAACTAAAAATCAAAGCAGATCAGAAAAGTACACCCAAAGCTTGAAAAAAATTAAATCACACACAATCAGAAAAATAGAAAATTCACCAGTAAACGTTTGATCGTATCCTTAACTTTTCCTGAAATCAAAAATCAAAACACATCAGAGAACCACACATAAACCACGAAAAAAAAAAAAAAAATTAAAATCCCATGTGGCAAGAAAACCAAATAACTCACCAAAGAACTTTAGATCGCATATCACACAATAATGTCATTGTTAACATCCTCTTAGGTTCTATAAAATCAGAAAAAGAAAATTTGCACAGAAAACCCATTTTGATATTCATATTTAATTATATACTCACATCATGTGGCATTTTTCAGATGCAGGAAAAAAGAAGAACAAATGAATTCCCACGAATGTAACTCTTAAAAAATAAAAAATTATTTCTACAAAAAAACCCAAAAGCAAGCAAGCAACCAAAGTTTCTCACCTTAAGCACAAATGTCTTCCAAAGCTGCAGACAAAAGTTCCAGAAAAATAAAACCCGATGGCACAAAAATAAAAATAAAAAAAACCAAAAATGAGAAGAGAAACAATTTCAACAGAAATCCATTTACAAATTGAAAATCCATTTGTCAAGACCCACAACACAACCTAACTAAAAAACTCAAGGATTAAAAGTTTCTCCCCAAAAACCCCATCTCTGTCATCAAACGAAAACTCTGAAAGCAACAACCCATTTAAAATTGAATCCCAAAAAAATTAAAAGCTTCTAACATCTAAAATTGAACAGAACACAATCCATACAGTTGCATAAAAAAGTTGTAGATGCAATATTAGAAGAACTCACCACAAAACTATCCACTTCGAGACCAACAGAGGTAAAGAGAGGAGAGAGCAGACGGCCACGAACGAAGAGAAGCAAAAGAAAAGGAACCAGACAAAAATGTTGAAGGGCAAAATTGAAATAACAAAAAAGAAGCAGGGGGCAAAAAGGGAAGCACATTGCCCTGGAACAGTGCCACCCGAGTTTGGGTTTTATTATATATAGAATATAAGAAGGGATAGCAATAGCTTCGAAGCTTAGATATAGAATATAAGAAGGGATAGCAATAGCTTCAAAGCTTCAATCTTCAGCAATAGCTTCAAAGCCTTAATCTTCAATCTTCAGTCTTCAATTTTCAATCTTCAAACAAGGGAGAAATGGACATAGCGGAAGTTGAGACAATCACAATCTGCCACGTGGTGGCTTTGCCTTATCCGGGAAGAGGCCACATCAACCCCATGATGAACCTCTGCAAGCTACTTTCTTCAAAAAACCCTCGACTCCTCATCACCTTCGTCGTCACCGAAGAGTGGTACGGGTTCATCGAATCCGACCCAAAACCCGACAACATCCGATTAGCCACCATACCCAATGTTATACCCTCCGAGCACAGTCGTGCGAAAGATTTTGCCGCGTTTTTGGAAGCTGTGTGGACCAAGATGGAGGCTCCGGTTGAGCAGCTTCTGGATGGGCTCGAGCAGCCGGTGACCGCTATAATTGCTGATACCTTCCTTGTTTGGGCACTGAGGGTCGGGAGTAGAAGGAATATTCTCGTGGCTTCACTTTGGACTCCGTCGCCGACGATGTTCTCAATGTTGCATCACTTTGAGCTGTTGAAAGAAAATGGTCACTTCCCTCTTGATGTCTCTGGTGCGTGTACACTTACCCGGATCATTATTGTAGCATTTCCTAAAGTTACTTTAGCATATTTAATTAAATATTTAATAATTCAAAATTTTTATTTATTAAATATTTAATTAAATTATTTTAATAAAAAAATATAATAACTGAGAATGATTACGAACTCTGTAATGTTAAATGCTGTCACTTCCACTTGCCAAAAGGATAAAGCACGTGGCGTGTATTATTTGGGGGTGTTAGAGACTTTTGAGATGAATTTGTTCTTTATTAACAATTTTGCACTTGAAAGCTCAAAATTGACCATGACCTATGAATTTTATATGCCTTGGTCCTTTATTTGTAAGTTGTGAATTTGTTTGATCGGGATTACAGATATAGTGTAGTTTTTATTTTTTTTGAATCTGAATAGATGAATAACTGTGATTCGTTATCAATTATACCCCTTTGAAAAAAACATTAGATTATTCCTTAGCCTAAGACAATATATTATATTTTAGAAAATATTAATGAAACATTTATGGTACTGTTTATTTTTAACGTTAATGATATTTTTACCTTGAAAAATCATTCCTGATACTATTCACTTACACCTTTATTTTGTCATTTTAATTAAAACTAAAGTTTTTGACGACTTTTCATTAGTTTTTCTTATATTATTTTATTCATATACTTAAGACACTTAATATTTTATTCATATACCAGAAATAATTGTATCAGTTTGAATAAATTGCGTACAGCCTTTCTCTAATTTATAAACAAGTTGATGTATTTGCGAGCTTAAGATATTCTTAAGAACAATTTGTATTAGTTAATTTAGTTATTCTCAACTGTAGTATAGCAGATACTTTTCTTATATGTATGCTCTATAATTTTGAGGATCTTAAATTTTAAGGTTTTGGAAAAGAAAAAACATTTTTTCTTTGTTAATATACAATATAATAATGTTGTACGATGTAAAATGTTATGTGAAAATTACAGAGCGTGGAGATGAGACGATAGAATACATTCCTGGAGTCAGCACCACAAGCGTTGCAGATCTACCCCCAGTGTTTTTTGCAGACCATCAAAATGTCTTCCCCAAGGTCCTTGAAGCAGTTTCTCAAGCAGTAGAGAAAGCACAGTATCTTTTGTTCACTTCAGTCTACGAGCTTGATCCGCAAGTTTTCGAAGCCTTGAAAGCCAAGTTTGCTTTCCCTATCTACCCTATTGGCCCATCCATACCTTACTTTGAACTTTCAAAAACTCTTCCCACTAATCGAAACGACATCGATTATCTGCATTGGCTAGATTCTCAACCCAAAAAGTCAGTTTTGTACATCTCCATGGGAAGTTTCCGATCAGTTTCGAAATCCCAAATGGATGAAATTGCTGCTGGGGTGAAAAGTAGTTGTGTTAGGGTTTTTTGGGTGGCTCGTGGAGATGCTTCTGAGTTGAGAGATTGTGTTGGTGATTTGGGTTTGGTGGTGCCTTGGTGTGATCAATTGAGGGTGTTGTGTCACGATTCGATTGGCGGGTTTTGGTCGCATTGTGGTTGGAATTCAACTTTGGAAGCTGTTTATGCTGGTCTTCCAATTCTTACTTGTCCAATATCTTGGGATCAAATTCCCAATGGTAAGCAGATTGTGGAAGATTGGAGGATTGGATACCGGGTGAAGAAGAAGGTGGGGGTCGAACTTCTTGTGAGTAGCAAGGAAATTGCAGAACTTGTGAAAAAGTTTATGGATGTGGAAAGCGAGGAGGGGAAGGATTTGAGGGAAAGAGCCAAACGACTTCAAGAGGTTTGTCGAGGTGCAATTGCTAATGGTGGCTCATCTGATAGAAACCTTGATGCTTTTCTTAAGGATATTTCACAAGGACATAATTAATTGCCATTAAGCTGATGAATGTGGTAGCTCTTAGACAAGATTGCTTGCGTTTCGAGACAAATGGCTATATTCAACTTATAACTGGAGGTATTAATATGAGTGAGGAGTTCATTTCTTTTGCAGTTTGGTTGTGTTATATGTTCTAAAAATGTTATAAACTTAAGATATTGTATTCAAGATGTTCATATTTAGGGGAACTGGATCCACACCCCCACCCCCCCCCCGGCGCGGGATCCAAAAAAATCTGAATCCACTAATCAATGCATCCGGGTCATTGAAATTTGATTCAACGGCTACAATTATTATAACTTTCAGAGCGGCTCTCTGTTTGTAACCGTTGGATCAAATTTCAATAACCCGAATGCATTGATTAGTGTGCTCCCTTAAATCCATAAAGGATCCAGTTACATATTTGAGATAGGTGTTGTTTTATCTACTACTCTTAAAAACGCTTTTCTTATTTAATTGTATCGAGAATGGATATACTAAGTACTGGTTTGGTACTGATGTGCTTTTATAAAAAGTAGGTATAAAAAAAAACTGAGCTCAAAAAGGTATTTGGTAAACACTTAAAACAACTTATATTTAGAGCGGCTCTCTGTTTTTAACCATTGAATCAAATTTCAATAACCTGAATGCATTGATTAGTGTGCTTAGATCCCTTGAATCCATAGAGGATCCAGTTACATAATTGGGATAGGTGTTGTTTGTCTACTGCTCTTAGAAACACTTTTCTTATTTAACTGTACCAAGAATGGATATACGAAGTACTGGTTTGGTATTGAAGTACTTTTATAAAAGGTAGGTATAAAAAAAAAAAAAAAAAAAAAAAAACTGAGCTCAAAAAGGTGTTTGATAAACACTTAAAAACAACTTATATTCACAGTTTTGAGTAAAAAAAAGCTGAAACCGTGAAGTAGCAAAAATGAGTTTATTCTCACAACACAACAGAAATAATTTTTTTTCTCAAAGCATATCAATACTAAATCAGCCCTAGAGGTTTTTCTTTTTAATATTTTATTTTCCTTTTCCTCCACTCCACCCGTTGGGTCCTCCGCACGTTGTAGGCCCAGGCTTGCGGGAGCTTGTCGTCACGATGTTGACGAAGAGATCGAGGTGGGAGTTTCCAGTGGAGAGGTAGGTGGTGTTGTTCTCCGTCGACCTACTGGGATCTAAGGTCGCTGGAGAAGAAGAAGAGGTGGATCCATTTTAGTTTCGGATAATGGCAGGGTGAATACATTTATTGACTAAATCTAATAAACTAAAATGAAAGTTGATAATTAAATTATTATTAAATATTGATTCACATATTTATTTTTTTATTAATGACGTATTATTTAATTTGTAAATTTAATCTCCTTAATATTACTCTTTAGTTTTACTAACTTTACCTTTCACATTTCCAACCAAAAAAAAAAAAAACTTTTCAAGTTTACATTTGGTTGTCAACTTCTAGATCCCACGTGGGTAGAAAACTTGAAAGGCATGGCTCGTGCTTACCCTAACATCGAATTTTCTGCTAGCTTTGTCAACAAAAATGATCCGCATTTTCTACAACATGACCATTACAAAGACGTACAAGAGAAATTTGAAAATGACTATTTAAAAAGAGTAAATTAAAAATTCCTTTTATACACCTTTGAAAAAGATTAATGAAAATAAATCATCTCCGAATTCATTTTTCCTAACCCATTAAGTCTGAAAATTCAACCATTGAAATTTGATCATTATTGAAGTAATTTCTCTCAAACAAGGGAGAAATAGACACAGCGGAAGTTGAGACAATCACAATCTGCCACGTGGTGGCTTTGCCTTATCCTTGAAGAGGCCACATCAACCCCATGATGAACCTCTGCAAGCTACTAATCTTCAAAAAACCCTCAACTCCTCATCACCTTCGTCGTCACCGAAGAGTGGCACGGGTTCATTGAGTCCGACCAAAAACCCGACAACATCCGATTAGCCACCATACCCAATGTCATACCCTCCGAGCACAGTCGCGCGAACCACTTTGCCGCGTTTGTGGAAGTTGTGTGGACCAAGCTGGAAGCTCTGGTTGAGTAGCTTATGGATGGGCTCGAGCAGCCGGTGACCACCATAGTTGTTGATACCTTCCTTGCTTGGGCTTTGAGGATTGGGAATAGGAGGAATATTCCGGTGGCTTCGCTTTGGACTCAGTCGCCGACGATGTTCTCATTGTTGCATCACTTTGAGTTGTTCAAAGAAAATGGCCACTTACCTCTCGACGTCTCAGGTGTGCGTACTCTTACCACGATCAATATTGGAGTATTTTCTAAAGTTACTTTAGAGTAACCTATCCTTCCAAATTTTCAACTATTAAATATTTAATCAAATATTTTTAATAAAAAAAAACATAATAAGTAGAAATTTCTCTATTTTAAAATGTATCAAAGCCTTGGGTAGTAATAAAAAGTTGACTAATGTATTTTTCAAATTGGATTTCATATTGAAATGAATATTGTAATCATAAGAAAGTAGGTTTCTTTAGCTATGGGACTATCGAAAGAAAATTTTGGATAGGAGCTTATACGATTTCCTCCTTTCAAAACTAGACGTGAAAGTTTTCTCTCATCTGACTCAAGTAATTACACCAACAAAGATATAGAGATGGATTCCCACTTTAAAAGTCTATAAAAACACAAATATTTTCTAGAGTTACTTTAGAGTATCTTATAATTCAAAATTTTTAATTATTAAATATTTGAACAAATTCTTTTTAATATAAAAATATAGCAACTAAAAATGACCACGAACTTTGGAATACCTAAATATTCCAGAGCGCCATAAATATGTTGCCTAACTGAAAATTAGATGGTTGACTTTTTTTATTTCCAATTTCCAAACGGAAGATACAAAATTAAAATAATTGTAAATATAATTTTGTAGACTAAATTTTGTAAACTAAATAATATGAAAATTGATGGTTAAATTATTACTTAAATCTTAAATAACGTACTTATTCTTAATTAATGACACATCATTTAGTTTGCAAATTTAATATACAAATTTTATCTACATAGTGTTACCCATATTTTTCCTTCCAAGTTGGTTATTTGTCGCTTGCCACATGCCAAAAGGATAGAGCACGTGGCGTATTATTGGGATGCTAGAGACTTTTGAGATGAATTTGCTTTATTAACAATTTTACACTGAAGAAGACAAAGCTCAAAATTGACCAAGACTTTCCACTTAATACTATAATTTAATAATATTTTTCTTCACTTGTAAGTGAAAGGTTTTAGATTTAATTCTCGCCAAAAACGAATTTAAACCACATTATTATAAGTTTATTATGAGACTAAGCTCATTCCCCTCATCCATATTTACTCTACCTAATATTACTCTTTAGTTTTACTAACTTTACTTTTCACATTTCCAACAAAAAAAAAAAAAAATACTTTTCAAGTTTACATTTGGGTGTCAACTTCTAGATCCCACGTGGGTTGAAAACTTGAAAGGCATGGCTCATGCTTACCCTAACATCGAATTTTCTGCTGCTAGCTTTGTCTACAAAAATTAACATCGAATTTTCTGCTAGCTTTGTCAACAAAAATGATCCGCATTTTCTGCAACGTGACCATTACAAAGACATACAAGAGAAATTTGAAAATGACCATTTAAAAAGAGTCAATTAAAAATTCTTGTTATACAGTTTTGAAAAAGATTAATGGAAATAGATTATCTCCAGATCTATTCCTCCTAATCCACCAAATTCGAGAATCAAGGCCGTTGAAATTTGATCCAATGGTTAAAGTTAATATAACTTTTAAAGTGGACCCCTGTTTGTAGCCTTTTGATCAAATTTCAACGGTTCGAATTTCTGAACTTGGTGAATTATGAAGAAGGAATCTGAAGATGATCACTTTCCAAGATTAATTGGAAAAAGTGTCAATCACAAATACTTTTTACACACTTTTGTTACACTCATGGCGACCATGAGGGTATTTTTGTCTTCAAAGAGCTTCATGCAAGCAGCTCCCCATGACCCTTCAGCCAACTTGCATATTATACATAAGAAGGGATGGCAATAGCTCCAAAGCTTCAATATTCAATCTTCATACAAGGGAGAAATGGGCATGGTGGCAGTTGAGCCAATCACAGTCTGCCATGTGGTGGCTTTGCCCTCTCCTGGAAGAGGCCACATCAACCCCATGATGAACCTTTGCAAGCTACTATCTTCAAAAAACCCTCAACTCCTCATCACCTTCGTCGTCACCGAAGAGTGGCACGGGCTGATCGAAATAGACCCAAAACCTGACAACATCCGATTAGCCACCATACCTAACGTCATACCCTCAGAGCACGGTCGCGCGAACCACTTTGCCGCGTTTGTGGAAGCTGTGTGGACCAAGATGGAAGCTCCGGTTGAGCAACTTATGGATGGGCTGGAGCAGCCGGTGACCGCCATAGTTGCTGATACCTTCCTTGTTTGGGCTTTGAGGATCGGGAACAGGAGGAATATTCCGGTGGCTTCGCTTTGGACTCAGTCGCCGACGATGTTCTCATTGTTGCATCACTTTGAGCTGTTCAAAGAAAATGGCCACTTCCCTCTCGATGGCTCAGGTGCGTGTACACTTACCACGTTCATTATTGGAGTATTTTCTAAAGTTACTTTAGAATGTCTTATAATTCAAAATTTTCCGTTATTAAATATTTAATCAGATTTTCTTAATAAAAGATATAATAACTAAGACTGATTACAAAGTCTAGAATATAAATAATTGTAAATATTGCTCTTCTTATTTTGTGTTCATCAAGCATCTGGTCCTCATCTCATTCTTGTAACTATTTTCTATATACGGGAATGCAACCTGGTACCACAAGCTGCCCATGAGTAACAACAACGGTTGAATGAAGTGATTTACTGCGTACATATCTCCAAGAATGAGAATCAAACAATGGGTGTAGTTCTAGAAAAGAGTATGTATGATGTGCTATACATCAGAATATATCATTGATGAATAATCTATGGCACGACGTGTATAGGAGATGCTTATCCACGTCTACGTAAATGAACGGTGTGTATGAGAGAAATAGAGACAGTCAGAGAGAAGTCCCTTGATAAATACCAAGACTATAGTATTTATAGAGACCTTGGGAGTAATTCCCATTCAATCGTGAGACTATCTATCCGTTAGCTCTTGATTATGCCATTTCATTCAAAAGTAGTAGCAACATGTTCAGTCCAATTTCTCAGCTTCCAAGTCGAAGCACACAGGAGAGAATACACAGCCCAGCCCATGGCTAAAGGGGGAAAAGTAGAACCTCAAGGGTTGCCAAACTACTTGTACAAATTTACACAAATACAACATTCCTCTAAACTCTGCAGAATAACCATATGGTGTGTATGAACTTTGAGAATTAAATCAGTACGTTAGTCACCAAACATAACTCAGAAAAGCATGCATATGTTTAAACGCGATCGACTGTGCTAAAACGTACATTATTCTACACGAAACACAGAGGACTACAAAAACATTACAGATTCTCAGGCTAAGAATATTGCAAGAGAAGATATGAAAATGTTTGGACATACAGCTCAACCGAAAACATGAGACTGGTAGTTGCATACCATTAACAACTCCTACGTCCCACACACCGGGCGACGAAAACACATCAAATGAATCACACACAACCACAAAAAGAGGCCCTACACACAAACACGGAATCTTAGAAATATTGGTTATTTACTTTATTTTATTAATGATTCAAAACTTTATTTATTATTATTTTAAATAATAAATATGAAGAGTCATATCAATTAGAGAAGTCATGTCCTTTACCAAAGGTTATATAGAGTTTTATAAATGGGGAACTCCTCAAACGTTAATAGTATATTCAAATACCTTTCTTCTCTCTCTACTACAGTACTCATATATAATTCTTATTATATTTCTACTCATCTTGATCATCAATGGGCAATTGATCACTACTTGACACCTCGTCTACCATAATCGTGCTTATGGATTAGACACTCTGTGAGATTCAAGGGTTGTATTTTGGAGGTGTAGATAGCCGTTATAATCGGCATGTATGGAGGCGTCTACGGCTTTAGGACAGTGACAACACGCCTCTCTTGATATTACAGGCCAGATCATTCTTTACGTTTTCCTTTTTACTACTTTATTTATTGATATATGTGTTTGATGCATTTGGGTATTGTCTAATTGATTGAATTTACATGTGTATTATGATCATAATCATTTATATTATCCTACAACTAAAGCCGTATATTGCATCTCTATTGTTGTGGAAATCCCTATGAATTTATTTATGTTGTTATTTTGGTTGTGGGTTCAATTATCGCAATTTATTAATTTCGTAATTTAATGAAAAGGTGTTTGCATGTATATGCATCGATTATCCATGATACGTATTTCTATAGTGTTTCGTGATTGAGTAAGGTGGGTGATGATTAAAACATATGTTGCCTACATGGCTTGATTATCTCATATTATTGAGATAGTGATAAAACTCAAATGTATCTGAGTCTTCTGAGGCCGTCCTTCCTCTTACTGGGAAGAACAAGCTTTATTTATTTTTATGTTATTTTAATATTTGGGTAAAACGAAAGAAACTTGTATTACATTACATACCATGTCTTTTCATACGAATTTTCTATTCGTTTTATGGGAATATAGTATACATAGAAAATTTTTAAATTAGGGTTCTTACAGGTTGAATATAAGTTCAATATTCTTTGCGCTTTCTTGCTTGTGTAATTGTTTTCTTGGTACCTCCGATGACTTAGCATTGTGGTTTAAAATATTGAGATTAGGGGTTGGCATCTAGAATTATTTGGAAAAAAAAAAAAAAAAATCCTTCTAAGCTCGTTACTTTTCTTGCCTGGAAAATATTCGCACAGGCATCAAATGCCAACAAGAATTATGTAGTCTTGCAGATCTTTCCTAGTATTATAAAATCCATATATTATTTGCTAAATTTCGTTGTGAGTTGATTGAGTTATGATAATTTTAAACAATGGCTTAGAATCTGGAAATTCTGGACGAAAGCATGTTAATTTGGGTTAATTGGGTTTCAGATTCTATGTCGTCAAAAGGGAAAAGTAATGCTCTATGTAGCTATATATATATCATACTAAGAAATAAGTGTAATTGGTTTCCTGTAACCAGTCATTGGAACAATTAATTTTATATATGATTATTCCTACATGCTTCTTGTTCTTGAAACTGCATAACTGTTTGGTAATATTTAATTTGACCGAAAGGGGCCGGTATTATTGTTTGATTGCATCTTTACATGGTACACAACTTGGAAATGCAGTTATATCGCATCTCTTTGATATTAGACACTTGCCTCTGATCATGATTTTCGAAAATTTGCATGGTAGCAGTTAAAAAAAAAAAAAAGTTTAGACACAATCTGTCAAAAATTGTATAAAAGAAATACAGTATGACTTAAACGCTATAAATAAAAATTGTTTTAATTGGGTGGTAAACTAAATCATAGAATATGAATTCATTGAGTTTTCATGGCTCTTTGATTTCGTATGTTAGACACCTTGCTATGTCTTAAAATTCATTCATTGTGTATTATATCATCATCCTCATATATAGTAACCTGCAAACAGATTTGCAGTATGTATTTTCAGAAGTTTTACTTGCACTATTAATTTTTTTTATGTTACTAATATTGTCAATTATTATAAATATGAATGATTATATATTGACTATAGAGAAGTGTAATTTAGGATGGACTGCTGACTTTGTATGCCTTAGTTCTTTCAATGCATTTGATGATAAAATAAAATCATAAGCGTATATAAGAGTCGGTGCCGTGTTACTATGGGATTTGGTCAAAACAATATATTTGTTGATCATCTTGGTTTATACTTTTGAAAAAAAAAAAAAAAAAAAAAATCGTGGGAAAGTATATTTGGGTTTTATTTTTCCATCTCTTAATCACATGTTACAAATTGTGAATTATATGTTGTTTGAGTTTTGCTTTGTTGAGCTTTGGTATCACAGTGAGAATAAAGTCACAAGAACATATTAATATTTTGTCTTCATTGCAAGACATGTAAGTTACTCTTTGAGAACAAACAAATAATATTAAATTTTTCTTCAATATGCGTATAATTACTCTTATTTTTTATATCTTATATATAATGAAATTGATTTGAGATTCTCATGAAATGAATTTTCTGATATGCACCATAATGTGGGGTATGTTTCATTGCTCGTACCAATGTTTATTCTAGTGAAGCTATGAATGATTATGCACCTTAAACAATTTATACGTGAAATTATGACTAAAATGTTTTTAGCTTGCAGTTAGTTATAACATGCAGGTTTAAGAGCACTGACGAGCAAATATATGACCAGAAAACTTATACATGCCTTGTGAAGGCAATCATAATTAACAAAATGACTTGTTAGTCATTAATCTATATGCCCGAGGGAGACTAAATGCAAAATTGTCGAGGGGGATGTGCTTAAACCCGTAAGGGAGTCACCTAAGTAAGAAACCCAACTTCTGTGATTGGAGATCCCATGAAGGAAGTTCAATGTGGTAGAAACAATCCAAATTGCGTGACTCATTATAGCACTCATATTATAATGAAGATATCCATGAGATATTCTTCTGCTCATCCCTAGGACAATAGTGCAATTTTATGTGACGTTAGGAAGGGGTATTAACCCTGAATGAGTTTCAAGGTGGGCAATCTCCCGTAGGATACATGTCACATGCACTCTTGGAGAACTCACCTAAGTGAGAGTAGCTGTGAGGCCACAACTGTGAGGATTGGGCTGTTCTCTAATAACTTTCATGAGAATCAAGATTAAGTGCATGTCCATAAATAGCGCTAACCCGCGCCAAGTTTTTTATCAATACCATATGTGTTACATTTAGTATTCTAGTCAAAAGGAGTCTAGTTCAAGACATAGTTCACTATGATTCCTTCAGATGAAAGTCGTTAACTCTAAGTTAGGTTCCAAAATACACCTACACCCATTGCATGGTATACAAGTTGCTCAAATTTCTTCCATTAGTATCTACATGTTTATGTCTTCTACATTTTTGTGGAGTTTTGAATCTTGTGGGGGATTGTTGGTTATTTACTTTATTTTATTAAAGATTCAAAACTTTATTTATTATTATTTTAAATAATAAATATGAAGAGTCATATTAATTAGACAAGCCATGTCTTTTACCAAAGGTTATATAGAGTTTTATAAACTGAAAATATGATTTTAGCCCTTGAAACTCAAGTTTCTTTATAAAACCCAACATAGTCTTTTTATTTGAATAAAACCCAATGACTAGGCTCCACATAAGTAAATTCATTAATTTTGTTTGCCTTTACACATTTTGCATTTTTCAAATGCCTCAAATACCCCTAATTACAGTTTTGATGTAGACATTTAATTCTATGCAGATTTGAAGGGAGAATTTAATGAAAAGAAATGTATTAATGTTTAAAATCATTGCATTAATATATCAAAACAAATTGTATGTTAAGGCAAAAAAGAACTAATAGTGTTATACTTTCCTTAAGATTTCGTAATTGTTTTTTCAAATTTGCATAAAATTAAACAATTTTAATTTAATCTTATCATATTCTTACCAAATGAAAATTTGAAAGAGCACTATAAAATAATTTACCTATATTTTAAAAATATAGGTAAATTATTTTGGACATGTGTATTAGTAATAAATTTGCCTTGTATATGTAATGATACATGCAAAATAATTTACTCCAGGGTACCCTCTATCGTTTCAACTCAAAAAAAAAAAAAAAATATAATAATAATAATGTTATTTGATTCAAAATAAATGTATCTATATTTTATATAATAATGACACTCCTCGACCCAGAAAGTCCACTTGGACCCTGAATCGAGCTATGCTGGCCGACACCTGGAAGGTGACGAAGCCATAAAATGTGATAGTGTATAAAAAGTGAATAAATTTGAACCTAAAAATTATTAATACCAGAGTGCGCTACGAGTGGGAGCGAACCCATTTCACACGCGATGTCAGAGCATAAGTAAGGTATAGTAGTGTGGGTAAGAATCATACCCTCAGAAATATCCATCAATACTAAGATTCGCCACAGATTCTTGTCGATACAAACTCAGCAGCTAAAACCTGGAGGGCACCAAACAAAAGGTGTGAGTAAGCAATAAAACCAAGCTTCCCAAAGTTAGTACCTCTCTAAAAGTAATGCCCCTAAATGTAAAACCCGTATCGTTTTCCATAAGACAGTACAACATATATACATATATCCAAACCATACTCAGAAATGACCAAAACCACGGTTTGCCATCAACTCCACCATACATTAATAAGTAGGCCAAATGAACTAAATCAATACAAAGTGATATATCAGTCAGAGTCATCTAAAATGACATGTACAACTTATCCATATCTCATCAATCATGGCTAGCATATAAGTCGGAGTCACCTATAGTGACCTGTACGACTTATCCATATCTCATCAATCATGGCTAGCATATAAGTCGGAGTCACCTATAGTGACCTGTACGACTTATCCATATCTCATCAATCCTGGCTAGCCAATAGCTCAATAAGTATACCTGCACACGAGTCGGAACCACCTAAAGTGGTATGTACGACATGACTGGGTGTAAATAAATACGCTCAAGTGCTACGATCACGTGAAGACTGGGCGAATAATCGCGGGTCACCTACGAGTTGAAACCACCTAAAGTGGTCTGTACGACAGGACTGTACACCTACCTTGGATCCAAGGTGCGGGAGGTGAACATCACGTGAAGGACTGCCCTGGCCACGGGCGGGAGCACTAACACCGGGGTGCAGGTTTATGAGTTCTCAATGCATCTCAATATAACATGTGCAACTCATGGCAACCAATACGACAGTATCGAAGTTGCCTAACACATAACTGTAGTCATGCTATAACGTAATCGATTCAACTAGTACCATAAACTCACCTGAACTTACCTGGGTGTCCTGAGTTCACCTTTGCACTTGAAAGCATTCCCAATAATTATATGCAAGTAATATACATATTGATATACCATGATGCAATCTAATACTCAACCATGTCGTAGCATTTTCAATTATAAACAATACGGTGTGAAGTTTACAATCAATAATGACCTACTCCCGAACTACTTATTTTTATGGATAATTATCCATGACAACCCAATTAACACTAATTTAACTAACTAATTCACAAAACTAAAACTTGCCTTTATCAATTTCCTTCGCATTTCTTAATTTCCCAAGCAAGGCTTTTGTCTTAAATATTTTATGGCTGCATCTAACGTCTCGTTAGACTGCTTACGTACCCTAAACAGGGATCAAGCCATTCGTAGTTCATATAGGTACTTCAAGCATTCACAATAATTATATGAAGGTAATATACCTAATCAATTTAAAAGTGTCAATAGAACTCTCAATAATATGTACAATAAAAAGGAAAAGATCCACTCATCTGGAGTCCACGCTATGCTTCTTTAGCGCACGCATCAAGGCGTCCTGAATGATCGGCCCCTGTGGCAAATTATCAAATCACATCTCAGAACTCTTATCCGTAGAATACGTAATTCACATAAAACACAACCTCAATAACATTCTAAAATAGTTTGAGACCCATTGACCACAAGTCAACCGTCGATCAAAGATCGACGGTAGGGTTTACAACCCTGTATAACTTGACCCGAAAGATCCGCATATCAGATTTCCAATCCGCAACTCCCAACGATCCACAATATGTTTCTAGAATAACATATTAAAATTTCATTACGATCCAACGGTCAGATCTCCGCCAATTGCCTAAAACAAGTGGCCGTGAACATTTATTTTACTAACTTACAAATCCAATTCAGGAAGATCCGTAAGTCGGATTCCCGATCCATAAATTCCTATGATCTTTAAATATTACGTATTATAATGTATCCAATTTTGGTGACGATCCAACGGTCGGATCATCGATTCCCATTTTTATCAAGTAACGTATTGTAACGAATTTAGGTTCCAATGATCAACCTACGTCATTCAAATGACAAAACTGAATTCAAGACATTCGATATAGCCTAAAAATAGCATTTGCGGCCCACTGGCCATGCGCCGCCGCGGGTGGCGGTTGGTCGCCCCGACTCGCCGAAAAATCCAATTATTTCAAAAAATTACCAAAATTTACAAAAATAAAGATCTCAGTGAGTAGAGAAAACTTTATACCTGTGGCCAAGGCCAAATTGGCTTGGAAGTACCTCAATTTCACCAAAACCGTGCGGAACCCTAGGTTGTAGGTGTGTTCAATCTGACTCCAAAACAACTCCGTCGTCCAAACCATTGCTTGGGCTTTGTTCTAGGCCTCAAGAGGATGTTATGGGTGGTGGAAATTGAAAGAAATTGCTTCGGGATTGGGTGATTCGAAGCCAAAGCCGACGTTCCCCTTCTTGCGAATTTCTCTATTTTCAAGGCCAAATCTCTCCAAATTTGAGATGGAATGGATAGAGGGAAGGTTATGGAGGAGTTCTCAAGAGGTTTATGAAAGCAATTGGTCGGAAAAATGGGTGAAAATCGTCGAAAATGGAGGTGTTGCCGATCGGGTTGAAAATAGGTTGCGGGTCAAGGGAACCCGACTTCCCCTCCTTCTCCTTCTCCCTCCTTTCCCTCCTGTTCTCTCCTTTGGTTGGTTAGTGTCCTCATCTCTCTTCTCTCATCTTTCCCGATTGGGCAACTCGCCCAATCTCTTTTTTTTTTTTCTTTTTTTTTCCTTTTCTTTCTTTCCTCCATTTCTGATTGGGCTTCACCTTGAATAACCGATTTCTGATTGGGGATTTAATTTAATTAACACTAAACCTTGAATAACCAATTTCGAACGTCCGTAACTATACCGTTATAATCCGGACTCGCAAACGGCTTTCTCTTATACGTTCGTACCAACGAGTACTACGAGGATATGCTAAAAGAATAAGTCCCACATCTCTCAAGTCGATGGTTAACGGAAGTCAAAGTCCTTACCTCTAGGGCAATTTCGTAAATTCACGCTTTTAAAAATAAAATAAAAACGTAAAATTTGGAACGGGTTGTCACAAATAATATAAGTAAATTATTGCACACATATATATTAGCAGTAAAATGTGCCCAATATATATAATAATGCATGAAAATAATTCACCTACCGTCACATCCCGGCCCGGAGCGGATCACTTCCCGGGCCCGCTCCACCACCATAACACGATATTGTCCGCTTTGAGCTTACCATTCCCTCACGGTTTTGTTTTTGGGAACTCACGAGCAACTTCCCAGTGGGTCACCCATCATGGGATTGCTCTAGCCCTCTTCTCGCTTAACTTCGGAGTTCCTACGGAACCCGAAGCCAGTGAGCTCCCAAAAGGCCTCATGCTAGGTAGGGATGAGAATATACATATAAGGATCACTCCCCTGGGCGATGTGAGATGTCACAATCCACCTCCCTTAGGGGCCCGACGTCCTCGTCGGCACACACGCGACCAGGGTTAGGCTCTAATACCAAATTGTCACATCCCGGCCTGGGGCGGATCACTTCCCGGGCCCGCTCCACCACCGTAGCACAATATTGTCCACTTTGGGCTTACCATTCCTTCACGGTTTTGTTTTTGGGAACTCACGAGCAACTTCCCAGTGGGTCACCCATCATGGGATTGCTCTAGCCCCCTTCTCGCTTAACTTCGGAGTTCCTACGGAATCCGAAGCCAGTAAGCTCCCAAAAGGCCTCGTGCTAGGTAAGGAATTGGAATATACATATAAGGATCACTCCCCTGGGCGATGTGGGATGTCACACCTACAAATAAAGAAAAATTGACTAAAAAATAATATATCTACTACTTTTTGTTTATGAATTTCAATTTCTTTTTTTTTATATTACAAACATAGTGTACCTACAATATAATTTACCTATTGTTTAATCTTATAAGAAAATAATGTATCTACTGTTTTATTTATTTATTTGTCGAATATGTACTATTTTATTTTAATGGAGATAATTTGTCTTGGTTTAATTTTTATGAAATAATTTAGGCACTGTTTAACTTTACCAAAATAATGGAACTACTGTTCTAATTTACCTACAAAATAAATGCTATTTGATTCAAAATTAATTGACTTATATTTTACATATAAATATAGATAAATTATTTGACACATCCTGACCCGGATTGTCCACTAGGACTCCGAATCGAGATGTACACCCACCCGGACCAGGATGTGACATTATGTTTAACAAGTATATATGATAACAAACAAAAAATGCCTAATGTATTTAATAATCTAGGTAAAATAATATACCTACAACATAAAAGAATATTAATTGGTTCTTTGTTGTTTTTATAAAACAATATTATTATTTGATGCAAAATAACTAATTGTACAAAAGATTTTTTTTTTCCCAACGAAAAATGTGCCCATAATTGTTTATGAACATGGCTAAATTAATATATATATATATATATATATATATACATACATATATATATATATATTCCTAATATTTATCATACAAGAAGGGTAAAATTTCCATATGGAGTTAATTGCTAATCATAATTGGGGTGAGTAATAATATTTATTGACATAATTAGAGTTTTGTGGCATAAGTTGTAAATATGTTATAATAATTGGTTACATATTTGTCTACATGGTACTCTATTTGAAATTTAGGTTTTATTTGGATGTTTAATATTATGTGAGTTTTTGTTTGAAAAATAGGAGTTTCAAGGGCTTTTTTTTTCTTCTAAAGAACCCTTTTATAAATGGGGAACTCCTCAATCATTAATAATATATTCAAATGTCTTCGTTCTCTCCCTACTACAATACTCATATATAATCCTTATTATCTTCCTATTCATCTTGATCATCAATGGGCAATTGACCACCACTTGGCACCTCATCTACCGTAATTGTGCTTATGGATTAGACACTTTGTGAGATTCAAGGGTTGTGTCTTAGAGTTGTAAATAGTGGTAATAACTGGCACGTAGGGAGGCGTCTACGACTTTAGAACAATGGCAACATGCCTCTCTTGATATCACAGGCCATATCATTCTTTACCCTTTCCTTTTTACTGCTTTATTTATTGATATATGTGTTTGATGCATTTGGGTATTATCTAATTGATTGAATTTACATGTGTATTATGATCATAATCATTTATATTATCCTACAAAAAAACATATGAAATGGACAGATTTGGATGTGAGAAAATGCGTGACAACCAAAAACACCACCTAAAAAAAGAAAACAAGTTGGAAGGGCCTATATACTTCTCAATCTTACTTTTGAGAGGAGGGGGATTTGAAAACCCGGCTTGGGTAAATACTTTTAACCTCGTGAGCCTAGGGTAAGATATCCAATTCTTCTAAGATTATAATTATGTTGTCTAATCTCAAGATATCCTAATTTTACACGAATTAGGGTTTTCTTTACTTGCCAGACAAGTAATATCTTCAATGGGCTTAGAGCTAGTGGAGTCGTCCCAGAAATACCCATCTAGCTGCTCCCATCTCACTTTGAGAGATTTTCGGTCAGTCTAACCATCCTGAGTGCCATGTGTCATGAACGTAGAAAACCATGGTCCCACAAATGCCCCAACTATGCTTCCAAAATGTGCTCCGCTTGAGTATGGATAACACAACGGACCATGAGCGAATCCTTCTAGAATGACCTTTATGGAATGTGAATCGAAATGACCTTCAAATTGCTTGTTGATTTGGAGCTAACCAGGTCCAGCTAGTCCTACTTGTTTGTCTCTAAAAAATTTGATATTCCTGAGTTCTGAACCATATTGTAGACCTCTAGTCAGACTTTCGAATGCTTAACTGAAAAGCTGAATGTAGGGCAGAATGCACCACTTACCTCTAGAATGACTTAGATGCCTTAAGAGATGCTTTTCTAAGTTTATTTCACTCAAGTCTTTAATCACGTTAGAGTAAATTACTTATAAAATTTCTTCCTCTGCTTCTTTTTCGTGTAACTTTAACTCGCCAATCTTGAGTAAATTAGACTCGGAGTTAAGCAACATAGTCAAACACGAATAAGTTTGTTGGTCCGGGCTTTTATTCACCCTTGATAACACTGCCGCAGAAAAATATTAAACTTAATGTTTATAGAGATTTCTAACATTAACATTAATAGTATAGTAATTGAACCATGACACCAGTTCAGCTAAATTTATAATGAATTTTACCATGACCTTATCAATTTAATATGCCTTGGTCTTTAATTTGTCTCTACAATATGGTATGCCTTGGTCTTTAATTTGTCTCAACAATACGGTATAATACACATTAGATTCTTCTTTAGCCTCAGACACTATAATATATTTATTCATATACTTCTTAAGACACTTGTTGTCTAATAAGTGCACAACATAAAATTGGTAACCAGAAATAATTGGATAAAGCCTTTCTCTAATTTATAAAGAAGCTGATGCATTTTCGAGCTTTACACATTCTTACGAAAATTTTGTTTTTGGTTAATTTAGTAATTTTCAACTGTAACATAGCATGATATCATTTACTATATGTATGCTCTTTTTGGATCCACCCGAGGAGAATTTTTGTGTATTGGAAAAGCGGCCAGATACACTAAGTATTATAATATCTGGTTGGATACTTGAGCAAAAAAATACCAACTTCTAATATTATGACATTTCATGTACCAGACCGTGTTTCCGGTACAATAAAAAATCTTTCATAAGTTTATAACAAGTATTCTTGGTGCAATTTTATGTTTTTGTCAAAAGAAGAAGCAATTTTTCTTGCTTGATATACAATATAATAATGTTGTACAATGTAAAATTTTATAATCAATGTAATGTGAAAATTACAGAGCATGGAGATAAGATAATAGAATACATTCCTGGAGTCAGCACCACATGCATTGCAGATCTACCCGCAAAGTTTTTTGTAGACGATCCAAAAGCCCTCCAGAAGCCCCTTGAAGCAGTTTCTCAGGTAGTAGAAGCACAATATCTTTTGTTCAGTTCAGTCTATGAGCTTGATCCGCAAGCCTTTGAAGCCTTGAAAGCCAAGTTTGCTTTCCCTATCTACCCTATTGGCCCAAGCATACCTCACTTTGAACTTTCAAAAACACTTACCACTAATCAAAACGACATCGATTATCTGCATTGGCTAGATTCTCAACCCAAAAAGTCTGTTTTGTACATCTCCATGGGAAGTTTCCTCTCAGTTTCGAAATCCCAAATGGATGAAATTGTTGCTGGGGTGAAAAGTAGTGGTGTTAGGGCTTTTTGGGTGGCTCGTGGAGATACTTGTGAGTTGAGAGATTGTGTTGGTGATTTGGGTTTGGTGGTGCCTTGGTGTGACCAATTGAGGGTTTTGTGTCACGATTCGATTGGCGGGTTTTGGTCACATTGTGGCTGGAATTCAACTTTGGAAGCTGTTTATGCTGGTCGGCCAGAATTCAACTTTGGAAGCTGTTTATGCTGGTCTTCCAATTCTTACTTTCCCTATTATTTGGGATCAAATTCCTAACGGTAAGCAGATTGTGGAAGATTGGAGGATTGGATACCGGGTGAAGAAGAAGGCAGGGGTCGAACTTGTTGTGAGTAGTGAGGAAATTGCAGATCTTGTGAAGAAGTTCATGGATGTGGAAAGCGAGGAGGGGAAGGATTTGAGGGAAAGAGTTAAACAACTACAAGAGGTTTGTCGAGGTGCAATTGCTAATGGTGGCTCATCCGATACCAACCTTGATGCTTTTCTTAAGGATATTTCACAAGGACATAATTAATTGCCATTAAGCTGATGAATGTGGTAGCTGTTACACATGCTTGCTTGCGTTTCAAAACAATTGTTATATACAAAATTATAACTGGAGGTATCAATAAGAGTGAGGAGTTTATTTTCTTTTTGCAGTTTGGTTGTGATATATGTAATAAGAAATATCTTGGGTGAATGTCTATAGAGAGTTGAATTTCTTTGCTAACGCTATTATAAACTGAAGATATTCTATTCATGTTATTCATATTTAGAATAAGTGTTTAGCCACTGCTATTAGAAACGCTTTCTTATTTGCTTGTACTCAAAACAGATGTATTAAAGGTTTTACTCTTGAATGTTTTATTTCCTATAAAAAAAATGCATCGAAAAAACAATAAATTTGTACAAATACATGTAACACAAACTAGGTTTGTACATGTCGTGGAAGTGAAATTAATCCACGAACAAATAAATTCTATTATTTGGTTAAAAATTGAAATCACATTTTATCCCTAGTGGATTTTTCAATTAAATATAGTGATAGAATACCCTAAATATAACCACGTGAGCAAACTATTCCTTTCAAATGAGTGCTTATTCTTCATTCATGACTTTAATCCTTTTTAAATCCTCATTAGAAAAGTATAATTTGATGACATTTTTTAATTTGATAAGAAAATCTAGAATCTTAAAGGCAATCCTTCGGAGAATGAAGCTAGAGGATGAAAGAAAGGGTTAAACATCTTTACTTTAGAAACGTTGAGGAGTGCCTGTATAAATTGAACATTTAGTATACCCAAAACTTAACTACGTGAGCGAACTATTCCTTTCAAATTGTACCACATGTATTTAATTTTTGTTATACATGAAATAGTTTTCTACGCTGCTTGTGTTTCTAGTAGTACTAAATTTTCACTTCAGATAAATGGCCAATACCCCAATCGTGGGTGCTGCCCAAGTCCGTATGGAGTGTCATAGGCTACAATACCTTTTAGTTCTAATACAAAAAAGTGCTCATTCGTCATTCATGGCTTGAATCTTTTTTTAATCTTAAAAAAATGCATAGTAATTTGATGAAATATTTTAATATGATAAGAACAGAACTATTTGATGAAACATTTTAATATGATAAGAATATAACTTTTTTTTCTTTTTAATACAACGATATATTTTACATTAAGAGAATGAAGAGTTGGGCTAAGTCACACAATAAGTGACTTAATTTGGTATCGAATTTATCATCCACGAGATTCGAACCTAAGACCTCTGACTTACAAGTAAAGAGGAATATCACTAGACCGTAATACTGAGTAGCGATAAGAGTAGAACTTAAAGGCTACTGTTTTGAGAAGGAAGCAGGAAGACTATCAAAAGAGTTAAAAAACTTACTTTGGAGACATTGAGGAGCGCCGAGCGTAAATTGGACATATAGTAACGAATTCTAAAAGACGCTAGGCGCTAGTTGGGCAGCGAGAAGGGGCCTAGCGCCTAGGTGGCTAGGCGGGACCTAGGCAAATTTATGTTAATTTAATATAAAATTTAAATTTATTATATAAATAATATGCTTTTTTAAATAATATATATGTCAAGTTAGGGTTTTTAATATAAATGGTCTTATAAGGAAAAGGAATAATAAAACAATACAAAAATATGTAAAAAACCAAAAATGATGATTGATTTGGATGAGAAAAGAAACAAAAGAACCTTGATCCAAAAAAAAGAAGAAATAAAAGAACGTGGAACGAAACAAGGATGGAGGGACCATAAAGGCCTAATTCGTCCATTTAAATTGAAAAAAAAATGATGGTTCCCACCAGTCATCTTCTTCCTTGTGACTCTGTAACACAATTTTTCCAGACTCGAAATTTTTCTTGGTTCCAGCGTTTTTAGATACGGCCGACTAAACTTCGCCCAGCCCCGTCCAGCCCCGTACAGACCTACATAGCTTTGCCTAGACCCGCTTAATCCCGCCCAATGTCCGTCTAATACTTTCTTCGATTTTACTTCCGATTACGACTTAATCGCAGCTGTTAGTCTCCGCCCAACACCAAAGCAGCCGCCTAGGCTTATTTTTATAACGCTCAAATGGAGTGACATGATCATTCTAATTAAAAACCATCAAAACCCTCTTCAAATAACTAGTGAAAAATGAGTGCACAAACTTAAAAAAGAAAAAAAGATTTAGAATTTGGTTGAAGTTTTATTAAAAGAAAATGTTATTGATACACCTATGTTTACCTATCATGTATCTTTGTTAATCTTTTGTTATTGATTTTTTTTTCAATTCATTCAATCTTACGGTCTTTGAGAGAGTAAATAGTAAAATATAGGCCTCGTTTGGCAGTTCGGACTGTACTGACTATTTCTGTCGGATAAGATAAATAGCCACCGGATAGTACTGACTAAATTAGTCGGGTGTTTGGTGCAGTATCGGACTAGTGACCGTATTATTTATACTGTGTTTGGTATTATACTAGATAGGAGGAATTAAACTTTAAAAAAAAAATTTTTAAAAAAGTGAAATCATTTTTTTGTTCCCAGATCTCTCCGCACTCCCCAAACACCCTCCCTCTCTCTCCCTTCTTCTTCCTCGATTGCAGAAGAATCCCAAATAATTGTTCCCCAGCTCTCTCCGCCACACCCCCCAAACTCCCTCCCTTTCTCTCCCATATTCTTCTTCCCCGACTAAATAATCCGGGCGTTTTGGTTGGTTTTATTAAGCGGGTGTATACCGTGTTATCCTATCCGATCGGTTAAATTAATCCGGCGCTTATTTAGTACGAGTGAACGCCAAACACCCGAGTCCGTATAACTAATCCTATCCGATCCTTTATCCGATCTGCCAAACAGGGCCATAGTGTCTGAATAACATTATCCTTATTAAAATATAAATTCTACCTAATTTCCCCAAAAAAAATTCGGTTAAAAGCATTTATAAAAGGTGGTGTCGTGGTGAGCACCACCTCAGGACAAATGGACGCCACCTCCAAAGTCTGCCATGTGGTGGCGATGCCGTATCCCGGCAGAGGCCACGTCAACCCCATGATCAACCTCTGCAAATTACTAGCCGCAAAGAAAACCGACATTCTAATCACCGTCGTCGTCACCGAAGAGTGGCTTGGATTCATAGGACCCGACCCGAAACCCGATAACATCCGCTTCAGCACCATCCCCAACGTCCTTCCGTCCGAGCTAGTCCGCGGGGCTAACTATCCCGCTTTCTACGACGCCGTAATGACAAAGATGGGAGCTCCGTTTGAACGATTACTCGATCAAATTCAGCCTCCAGTGGCCACCATTATAGCCGACATCGAGCTTCTTTGGGCGGTTCCCGCCGGCCGCCGGAGAGATATTCCGGTGGCTTCTCTTTCGACTCCATCGGCATCGTTTTTTCATCTCCTCTTCCGGAATAGGGAGCTGAATTTGTTAGGTATGTTTGTTTTCTGTTTAGGTTGAATATGGCTGGTTAAAATTACACTTTTGAGAGTGGACACAAGATGAATGATAAAATGCCTCACAGACGAGAAACAACTTTGATGCTCAACTTTTTAAGCTAATTTCGCACTTTTATATGAAATTTTTTAATTTCATGATAATATGATCGCGTTTTAAGTTCATATATTGTTCATATACGAGAAATTTAAACTCCCAAGAACTTTCAAGCGACGAGAATGACACTACTTATATAAGAAATTTTAAACTTGAAATGCATGATAATATGACTTATTTTTAAGTTAATTGGAGCAATCGTCTTTGATCTTTGGTCTAATTAGAGCTTAGATTTCTGAACAAAAAATGCGTGAGTATTTGTCTATGAATTTGTAATTGGAGCTTTGCTCTCTGAACTAAAAATTCGTGAGTAATCGTAGTTGAATTTGTTATGATTTCGAGCAATTATACTTTTGGCTAACTCTGTTAGAACTCTCATCTATTTTTCTTTTTCTCTTTAAACCCTTTGTTTTGGATGAAAGTTCTAATGGAGTTAATCAAAAAGGAGCATTGCTATGCATTATAACAAGTTTAGAGACATTAACTCACGAATTTTTAGTTCAAGATCAATACTCACTTTATTGCATGATAAATTAGAATATATAACAATATAAGTGCATGTTAAGTGAAAGAGTAATGCTAGGTGGATTAACATTTTAGACCAAATTTGTAAATTATGTATCACTAAGTGAAAATGAGCACGTAATTGAACACGTAAGTGATAATCCAATCATCAACAATCACGTCATATAATTTATAAAATTTAATTTAAATAATTGGCCTACCTATCATTTTCCTGAGTGAAATCCTGTCTCATTGTCGTATAGGTTAACATATAGGTTATATTATATTATTTATGAGTGCTTAATGGAGTCTTAAAATATTGCCAAGTTTCTCTTCTTAAAGCCATAAGCCATAAGCCATAAGCTCATTCTCTTTATCAAAGTATCATAGTATCAAAGTAGAACATCTAATGGATCACTTCAACGTTGACTCAACTACCGTCGGCCATGTGGCGGCGATGCCGTTCCCCGGCCGAGGCCACATCAACCCCATGATGAACCTCTGCAAGTTACTAGCTTTCAAAAACCCTCAACTTCTTGTCACCTTCATCATCACCGAAGAGTGGCTGAGCTTCGTCGGCTCCGACCCAAAACCCGACAACATCCGATTCTCCACCATCCCAAACATCATCCCCGCCGAGCGGCTAAAAGCCACCGACTTCCCTGGCTTCTACGAAGCTGTCATGACCAAGATGGAAGCTCCCTTCGAGCTCCTCCTCAGCCAGCTCGACCCGCCGGCCACAGCCGTCGTTGCTGATATAGAGGTCCGGTGGGGAGTCGGGGTTGGGATTCAGAGGAATATTCCGGTGGCCTTGCTCTGGACTATGCCAGCCACCTTCTTGTCAATGCTGCACCGTTTCAATATTTTCTCACAAAACAAGGACATCCCACTTGAATGTTTTGGTAAGTAAATATTTTGCATATATATGTATATAACACAAATTGAAATTAATATGGAAATTGGATTCTGTTTATATGTGATAGATTCTGGAGACCAAATTCCAGGGATTTCTTCATCTGATTTAGCAGACCTTGGAGAAGTGTTTCGAAGAACCGACCCGAAAGTCATGAAGCTTGCTCTGGAATGCATTTCGTGGGTTCCAAAAGCTCAGTGTCTTCTGTTCACTTCATTTCACGAGCTCGAACCCGAAACCTGCCACTCTTTACGGGCGGAATTCCCATTCCCTGTGTACCCAGTTGGTCCTGCCATACCTTACTTGGAGCTTGGAAAGAATTCCTGTGTGTCAGTTGGTGACAATGGCATTGACTATATGAAATGGCTTGATTCCCAACCAAAAGCCTCTGTCTTGTACATCTCATTGGGGAGTTTTCTTTCTGTTTCAAACATGCAGATGGATGAAATCGCAGCCGGGCTGAAGCGTAGCGGGGTTCGGTTCTTGTGGGTTGCGCGGGGGGAGGCGGCTCGATTGAGTGAGAGCTGCAGTGGTAGTGATGGTATGGGGTTGGTGGTGCCATGGTGTGAGCAACTGAAAGTGTTGTGCCATTCTTCTGTGGGTGGTTTTTGGTCACATTGTGGATGGAATTCGACTTTAGAAGCTGTTTTTGCCGGTGTCCCAATGCTTACTTTTCCTCTTTTTCTCGACCAAATTCCGAACAGCAGGCAAATAGTTGACGGGTGGAAGATTGGCAGGAGGGTTAAATCAGAGGTACATGATGAAAGGTTGATGACAAGGGAAGAGGTTGCTGAGCTTGTGAAGAGATTTATGGACCCTGAAAGCAGTGATGGGATTAAAATGAGGAGAAAAGCGAAAGAGCTCGGAGATTTGTGTCACCGAGCAATTGCGAAAGGCGGTTCATCTGATACAAATCTTGATGATTTTATCAGGGATCTTGGCAAAGCTACCTGCAATCTTCAAATGGAGACACAAGTTCCTCATCCATGATCCATTTAACACGGTAGTGCGTGGTATATATCTACTTGGGCTTGGACGTTCCGTATGCAAATTAGCCTTGTATCTTGTATGTAAAATAGTGTAGAATCTAAATAAGTTTCCTTCCAATGTGTGCTCTTAATTCCTTTTCTATCAAATAAAACTCAATTTTTTGTTGATGTTTCTTATGGAAGTGTTTAAAACTTGTAGTCACTTGTTCAGTGACAGATTTATAATTCTAACTTCGAGAGTTCAGTGTAAAGATCCTCCTTTTTTTAACAAAGATAGCACACAACGTGCAGATTTTTGTTAGTTTTTTTTTTTCTTTTTCACATGGTGGAGCACTTGGTGTGCCTATCGTTCTTCGTTGAGGCATGCTACGTGGATGTTGAGATCTGCCAAGTGTTGTCAACACTCTATGCGGAGTGATGCATCTTGTCGAGAGATGTCAATGAGTCTTGTAGAGTGGTATCGAGATATGCCAAACATGCATTTCATTAAATGGTTTACACAAAAAAATTTCATACTAAGACATCTAAAGAGTCCATAGAGGACCTTCACTAGCATTTTTCCGACCTTAAGAGTGTCCAGAACCATTGGTTTCTACGTGGATCTGCCCATGCACTTGTTCACTTTAAGTGTTCATACCTGACTCAGTATTTACTGTGTGAATATGAATCACATGTTTAATAGACGATATATTCAATTGAAATTTTCTAAGATTTTAAGAGAGTTTGAAAAGTTTCGCAGTATAACCTCTACACTATCTAACAAAGAAAAAAAAATGAACTTGACATGCTATAGATAATTGAACAAAGAAGTTTTTTAACGTTCTAAGTAATATTAGGAAGGATAGTATACTATTTCTCATTCTTATTGAAGAGCTCATTCTTATTAAAGAGGAAAGTTCTCCTTCCTCATTAATGCAACATCTTTCGTAATATGAACATCATAATTGAAAGTGTTTATTCTCTTTATCATAATTTAATAAAATAATTAATATAAAATTATTTAATTATTCATACAAAACAAAGAAATTAACGATTTATCGAGAAAATACTTAAAATCGCCTTTGTTCCATCACAAGCGATTCGCTTAAGATCATCTTGGCATTGAAGGATTCTTCCATTAATACGTCTCCAATTGGCCGTATTATTGAAGATTCCAAAGACCTGGCTCAGAGGATCGCTGCGACTTCTTATACACATGTCAATCGTCAAGCCAATGGTGTTGCCATCGTCTAGCCCGCTATTGTTAGACAAATAAGGAATATGGTTGGAGTCCTTGTGTAATTGTATATAATATTATTATTGGAAGAATAAGCCGTCCTACAGCCGTCCTACCTTGTCCTACCTACACACTAGCCGTCCTATAGCCGTCAAGCCGTCCTACAGCCGTCCTACCTTGTCCTACCTACACACTAGGATGGCTACCTTGTCCTCTACAGCCGTCCTACCTACACACTAGGACGGCTACCTTGTCTTACCTACACATTTGTATCATGTATATATATCCTTGTAATCTTGTAGAGAATGATAATGAAAAAATAAGCATTCTCTTCCATAAACATTCTCTTCCATTTGCATTCTCTTCCATTTTTCCACATTCATGTATCAATAACAAATATAATTTTTAGCCTACATACCTTTTTCTACGGTTATGCCTATGGAGCTGTTAGTCCTTGTCTTTGGTTAGATGTACCTCCCGACTTTGTAGCCGATGTGATATTGGAGGATGTTCATTAATTGTAATGGAGGTGACCTTTGTGTTTGCCTTTTGCACTAGAGAAATATTAAAGGAACTTCCTAAAAAATGAAACTCTTCATGTACTCTCTATCATCTTACAGTTTGACGTTAATTCTCATGCTAACATTATAAAATATTATACAAAAAGCATTAAGTGTTATGAAAAGTCTCACTTTAGAGAAAATCCTTAGCATTTTTCTTTGTACTATCTTTGCTATCAATGCAAGCTTTCATTAAAAAGAGAGTATTTTGATCAAATCAAGCAAGCCAAGCCAACAACGAAAACTTAATTTCAGATATAATTGCCTTCTTTCTCCTCTGTATGTATCCACCTCTATAACCACTTATAAGTTATAACTACAGAGTTACGTCGTCTTCTTCTTAAACCCGGACATGATCTCCAACAGAGACCAGAGATCCCCTGTCTGCCACGTGGTGGCCATGCCGTATCCCGGTCGGGGCCACATCAACCCGATGATGACCCTCTGCAAGCTACTGACTTCACAAAAGATTGACATCCTCATCACCTTCGTCGTCACGGAGGAGTGGTTCGGTTTCATCGGATCCGAAGTCACCCAGGACAACATCCGACTCGCCACGATTCCCAACGTTGTCCCGTCGGAGCTGGTCCGCGCCGCCGACATGTACTGCTTCATCGAAGCGATCATGACCAAGATGGAGGCCCCATTCGAGCGGCTCATGGATCGCCTCGAGCCTCCGCCGAGCCTGATCGTGGCCGACACTTTCCTGCCTTGGGCAGTCCCTGTCGGGAACCGGAGGAGTATTCCGGCGGCGTCGTTTTGGCCGATGCCGGCGTCCTTTTTCTCCGTCTTCCAACATTTTCATCTTTTAGCAGAAAACGGGCACTTCCCGGTTGACTTGTTAGGTTGGTGCCTTTGTCACTATATTTTTTATGAACGTGTCTTTGTCACTTAGACTTCTATTTTGGACGACATATTTGATTGTTCTGAAGAATGTTTCATACTTTTGTTTTTTCCTTTCGATGTTTGCTTTTTTTTTTTTTTTTTTTTTGTTGGGAGTTTTAATGAAATTTGCGGTACTATTCACTTGAACGAAAAATCATATTTTCATATTAAAAAGTCAATCCTGATTCTATTCATTTTACCCTTTATTTTGTCATTATCGTTAAAACTCAAAGTTTTCAAACTCTTTTCATTAGTTTTCTTTTTTTTGTTTCTTCCTTTCGTTTTTGGATGATGATTTTAGTTAGCATACAGCCTTACTAGTATATATGTTATTTGTACACTTAATTTTATTCTTCATACACCTTTCTTAATTTTCGATTGTCAGATGAAATGAATTAAAGAAGATCAATGATTAAATTAACAATGAGTGTGGAGGTAAAAAGAAATGTGCGAATAGTACTATAGTTTGTGTAATATATATAAATTGTAGGTATATATACAGCTAGAAGGTCGAAAGCCTGAATATCTGGCGATATATGAAAGGAGAAATACAACTAGACTCAGTTGTAAGTTAACAAACATTTTTTAGTCCCGTGCACACTTATGGGTACATATTAATTACATGGGATGGGAGTGTGAAAACGCTACATTTTAATTGCAAATGGTTCATTCCATTAAGTCATGTGGCCGATACTCCTCTCAATTTAGGCTTGCGTGAATAAAATAAAAGATTTCTAGATAGTCTCCCTTAATTTTGGGGTCGTATCTCAATTGATGTTAACAACGTCCTTATGGTTTAAACTTGTTAATTTCATTCCACATCAAACCTAACAATCTAATTTTGTCCATTGCTAAGTTTTATCAGTGTGTGCCTCTAGTAAAAAGGTGAAACATTCATTTTAAGCATGTTTTAAGATATAAATTAACAAGTTTATACGGCTTAAAATGATCTTTTCATCTTTGCACATGATGTCCACATGGGTTAAATTGCTCAAAATTAGGATAGAAAGTTCGATTTGGTTTAGATCGAGCATGCTTAACCACAAATTAAGTTCAGTTTGTACTAAGAATCTTTTTCACCACAGGGGTCACAATTTTGTGCCCTCCATTTCGTTATTTAAATTTTATGCTATCCTGTGTGTTTATAGAGAGGGGCAATGAACGTGTGGATTACATCCCAGGAGTTTCTTCGACACGACTGGCAGACCTGCCTCATTTCATTAGTGGAATCTCCCCAAACATTCTCCACCACATCCATGAAGATTTCTCATGGGTGCCTAAAGCACAATATCTCTTATTCCCCTCCATCTATGAGCTTGAACCCCAAGTCATCGACGTTTTAAGATCAATATTCTCACTACCCATTTACACAATTGGTCCATTAATACCCTACATCAAATCTAATTATCACCCGAGTGCTGGCATCGACTATCTACAATGGCTAGATTCTCAACCTTGCAGCTCTGTTCTGTACATCTCCATGGGAAGTTTTCTTTCATTTTCAGGTGCCCAAATGGATGAGATTGCAGGCGGTTTGCGCTTGAGTAGGGTTCGGTTCATATGGGTGGCCCGTGGGGAAACGGACAGGTTAAAAGATGCTTGTGGCGACATGGGTTTGGTAGTGCCCTGGTGTGAACAATTCAGGGTTTTGTGCCATTCTAGTGTTGGTGGGTTTTTGACACATTGTGGTTGGAACTCAGTTAGGGAAGGTGTTTTTGCTGGTGTCCCGTTTCTGACCTTTCCATTACGTATGGATCAAGGCATGGTTAGTAAGATGATTGTGGAGGATTGGAAAGTTGGGTGGAGGTTGAGGAAGGCTGAGGACAAAATGGACCATTTGGTAACAAGCGAGGAGATTGCTGGGCTGGCGCAGAAGTTCATGGACTTGGAGGACGATGAAGGGAGAGAAATGAGAAGAAGGGCCAGAAAACTTAAACAGATATGTCATGGTGCTATTGAAGAAGGCGGGTCATCTCAAACGAACATCAATGCCTTCGTTGGAGACATTTTTCAAGGCCATGCATAAGCATTGAGCACACTGAATCTTGTTGTTGCTGGCTCTCAAAAGACGGTGCAAAGCTTGTAGTGATTTGTCTTGTGCGTCAATGAAAATACAAAGTGTCGGTGCAAGGGGTTGTACTTCAAGTGCATTCTCAGCTATGTGGAATGTTTGCATCTAGTTTTGCCAACCGACTCCACTCAGTGAGATAAGACTTTGTTGTTGTTGTTGTTGTTGTTTGTATCTGGTTTTGCACTTGTGGTTTTATTTAAGGGGCTGCTATCGGCACTCTAAAATACTTAATTGTGTTTCATATGAGGGTGTTTCCAGTTTGGTTGGGACCCTAGTTTGTACCAAACCTTGGATCAATTTGGTTCCCGATTATATTAATTGATTGGGATCAAATTCATTTGAGGAGTAATAAAAATTGGAATTCGGGAACTTTCCGAACTCCAATTTTCTTGAGAATTATGTTCTTATTATGTTTCATATGAGGGTGTTTCCTGTTTCACTTTGAATGGGTCTGGCACAACCAAACTGCATAAAAAGCGTTAGGCATGGCGGCTGCAAGCTTTAAAATCCCTGGAGGACTTATTTTTGAGTTCTAGCTTCCATATATGGATACAGTCAAGAAGTAAGAGAAGATTGCACACTGCAATTTGGTTTTATCACATCACATGTGAGAGTGCCATCTTCTCAGTGTCGCTACCACAACTTCTGATGACAGTAGTGTTGAATTGAGCCAACGTGCAGCAAGAGAACATTTTTCTTAAGATATTAGTGAGTGTCAACTAATAGATTTACGTATATGACAGTAACACATCCTCGTGTTGTATGTCTAACATTTCGTTTTAAGATTTCCTGTTTATTGTGTAACTTTGCTACTTAAAACAACAATTTGGCATTGTTAACGGATCAGGGAAATATACGTGTGAGCTGTTGAATATTTCAAGAATATATATATTTATATATATAGATATATGATTTGGTGCTGCATTGTGCATCGTGTGTGTGTGTATGATAAAGGGTGCTGCAGTGTGCAGCAAATGTAATTAGTTGAATGGTTACAACTTTTAGTTAGAAGACATGATGTTTACTCAAATTGTATGAGTAGAATTAAAAAAAAATATAAATAATCAAAATTTATTTTCTGAAAATATTAAATAGAAGACATGTCTTTTGGGTAAACACTATTAAGAAGAGTTGTGTATTTTCAACTAAAATGAAAAGGCTCGATGAACAGGTACTTTGATGTCTATAAATACATGTTTGTGGCATAATGTTTCATACACAATTTCAGAAATTTATTTCTACATTCCTTACTCTCTTCTCTCTCTATCACATTCATACAATTTCTTTCTAGTTATTTCTAAAGGAATATAATTCAGTTTTGCTAATCGAATATTCCATACTTTGTTGTATCTTGAAAGTGATTTGCCAATAACCCTTTAGCAAACTCATTCGAGTGGGGGCAAATAACACTTTAAAAAAACGATTCAAGTCGTACCTCAAAGTCAATCTTCGAATTACTTTCCATAATTCTACATTTTCATTAACATGAGCTACATTACAGGAGTTTCTCCGACACGACTAGCGCACCTCCCTAGGTTCATCTATGAAAGCAACCGAAATATTCTAGACGTTTTGCTTAACTCCTTTTCCTGGGGACCTAAAGCACAATACCTGCTATTCTCTGCCATCTTCTATGAACTTGAAACCCTAACCATCGACATTTTACGATCAGAATTATCACTAACCATTTACACTATGGGCCCATCAATACCCTACTCTGAGCAAAATGACCTCCCTACCCAAGTAACTAGTGATGCCAACCATTTCAATGGCTAGACTCTAAACCTTGTAGCTCAGTTTTTTATGCGGGAGGCAGGCCTTCAAGAAAACAATTTGAAGACCACTACTACGCTTTGGGAATAATAACGCCTGTCTATTTTAATTACTTAGGAATTAGTTAAGTTCATCTAGATTATTGTGAGTCTCTTATGATGTAATACAAGCATTTGGGAGACTTGATTAATTACAAATATATTGCTTTGTGCAACCGAAGAGAGTATTTTCCTCCTTCTCAAATCAAGCGTTTGACTTGATCGTGTGAGCGAATTCATGATTAGCGAGGTTGAGCGAGCTCTGTTGCCTTTGGTTGAGCGATTCCTAGGTGCTATCCCAACCCTTGCTTAATTTCCTGCATCCATTTTGTACCTCGCCATGGGAAGTTTCCTTTCAGTTTCTAGCGTCCAAATGGACGAGATTGCAGCCGGTTTGCGCAAGAGTGGCGTTCAGTTCATTTGGACGGTTCGTGGGGAAACCGATAGGAAAAAGGAGATCTGTGGTGACATGGGGTTGGTAGTGCCTTGGTGTGACCAATTCAGGGTTTTGTGCCAGGGGGTGTTTCGATTCATTGTGGATGGAACTCGGTTACGGAAGGTGTTTTTGCTGGTGGTCCCTTTCTAACCTTAGCTATACTACTTGATCAAGGAATGAATAGTAACCACATTGTAGAGGATTGGAGGGTTGGATGGAGGGTGAGGAAGGTTGAGGATAAAATTGACCATTTGGTGACAAGAGAGGAGATTGCAGGGTTAGTGAAGAAGTTTATGGATTTGGAGGATGATGAAGGGAAGGAAATGAGGAGAGCCAGAGAACTTAAGCAGTTATGTCATGATGCCATTGCAGAAGGTGTATCATCTCATACCAACATCAAGGCCTTCATTAGACATTTCGCAGAGGGCGTGCGTGAGGATTGAGCATTTCTTGTTTTGTCGTTTGCCTTTGTTTCGTTCTCTTTTTCTGTCAAATAAAACTCAACTTTTTGATGACGTTTGTGATGAAAGTGTTTAAAACTTCTTGGCACATGTTAGTTGACAGATTCAAAATTCTAACTTCGAGGGGTCTTGGTTTAAAGATCTTCCTTTTTCTAACAAAGATAGCACGCAACGTGCAGATCTTGTATTAGTGTTTCTTTTTTTTTTTTTTCAAACGGAAATTACGTCGAGCACTTGATGTGAATGTTGTCTTCTATCGAGCCATGGTATGTAGATGTATCTATCAAATGCTGTAGAGACCCTTTGCCAATTGATGCAACTTGTTGAGAGATGTCGACGCGTCCTGCAAAATAGTATCCATATATGCCAAACATTCATTTCATTACACACTGGATGGACAAAAAACATCTGAATAGTCCACGGAGGACCTTCACTAGCTTTTTTTCCTACCACAGGTTTGTCTTAGGACCACTCGTGCCTACGTGGATCCGCACATTGCACTTGTGCACTTTAAGACTAAGTGTTGATACCTGACTCATTATTTTTAATAGTTATACTTTTTGAACATGAATCACACATTCGAAAGACTTGGAATATTCGATTGAGATTTTTGAAAAATTTTTGTAGCGTCAAATAACAATTTTCATTTCTTAATATAATTAACAATTTATCGTGAAAATGCTACTGGCTGCTATAATCGTCTTGGCTCCATCACAAGAGAATCCTTTTACCAAATCAAGCAAGCCAAGCCAAATACGGAACCTTGAAAATTCAATGGAGTCCCCAACCATACCCATCAAGCAACCCCAACTTAATTTCAGTTCTAATTGCCTTGTTTCTCCTCTGTACCTACCTCTATATAACCACTCTTATAAGTTATAACTACAAAGTTACATCTTCTTCCTCATAAACGCGGACATGAACCACACCAGAGACCAGAGGGCCCCTATCTGCCACGTGGTGGCCATGCCGTATCCCGGTCGGGGCCACATCAACCCGATGATGAACCTCTGCAAGCTACTGACTTCACAAAAGCCTGACATCCTCATCACCTTCGTCGTCACGGAGGAGTGGCTCGGCTTCATCGGTTCCGAAGCCACCCCGGACAACATTCGACTCGCCACGATTCCCAACGTCATCCCGTCGGAGCTGGTCCGCGCCGCCGACATGGATGGCTTCATCGAGGCCATCATGACCAAGATGGAGGCCCCGTTCGAGCGGCTCATGGATCGGCTCGAGCCGCCTCCGAGCCTGATCGTGGCCGATACTTTCCTGCCTTGGGCGGTCCATGTCGGGAACCGGAGGAGTATCCCGGCGGCGTCGTTTTGGCCGATGCCGGCGTCCCTTTTCTCCGTTTTCCAACATTTTGATATTTTCGCGGAAAATGGGCACTACCCGGTTGACTTGTTAGGTAAGTGTCTTCGTCACTTTGAGTCGGGTAACATATTTGATTGTTAATATTTTCCTTTTTTTTGTTTTGGTTTTTAATCAGAATGGTCATTGATTTGCATAATACATCACTTTGATCATTGAGATTGAAAATCCATAAAAATGGTTCCTAAGATTGTCCATCATCTATTATTTTGGTCATTCCTTTAAAAATTCCGTTACGTGTCCTTGAGCTCTTGGTCGGAAGTTTGGGTAATTTTCAAAAATTCGTAACTCAATCGTTTTTTAACTAAATTCGACCCATAATATATCAAAATGAAGATAGGAAAGTGCAGAATAAAATTATACTTATTTGGAAGCCCAATGGTTGCTGGAGATGGCTGGAAAATAGCCTGAAAGGTGACTGGTCCGCAAGAAAACTGGAAAACTCGCTGAAAGCTGGGTAAATTTTAAACATTCATAATTTCTTCAATACTTAATGAAATCGAGTGATTCAAAAATGAAAATCATACTTCTTGACGGGTGAAGAGAATGGTACCTTTCTAGTCAACTAACTCGTTGTGGTTTGGTCGGAAAACGACTCAAAAGTGGGTAATTGGAGACCAAGACAGTCACTTTCGAGCTGTTTTTCGGCCAAAAAAGGGCCAGTTAGCCAGTTTCCGACTAGTTTCCAATTTTTTCGCAGACCAGTCACCTTTCATGCTATTTTCCGGCCATCTTTGGCAACCATTGGGCTTCCAAATAAGTATAATCTTGTTCTACACTTTCCTATCTTCATTTTGATATATTATGGGTCGAATTTGGTTAAGAAATGATTGAGTTACGAAACTTTAAAAATTGCCCAAACTTCTGACTAAGAGTTCTGGAACACTTAACGGAGTTTTTAACAGATTGACCAAAATAATGGATGGTGGACAATCTCAATGAGCATTTCTATTTATTTTCAATCTCAGTGACCAAAGTGATGTGTAATGCAAATCTCATGGACCATTTTGGCTAAAAAGTCTTTTTGTTTCTCTCTTTCCTTTTTGGTGCTGATTTTAGTTATTTTAGTTAGCTATCCAGCCTATACTAGTGTGAATACGTAATATATAAATAGATTTTAGTGTAATGGAAGATAAACAATTAGTTACAAAACAAATTGTTTAATGATTCAAAAACAGAGCACTCGTGGCACACACGCTATATTCGCAAGGATTACCTAATAGTATCTTGTTGCATAGTGGTATTTGTTAGCAACAAGATAATGGAGGCAGTGAATCAATATAGATTGATCCGAAATTGTAGCTATATAAGTATAGTTAGAAAGTCAAAAGCCTGGATATTTAGCGATATGAAAAGAAAAGTACCACTGGGCTAAGTAGTAAGTTAACACGCATTTTTAGCCTCGTACATTCTTATGGGTACATGTTAATAAAATATGAGCGTCAAAATCGCTACATTCTAATTGCAAGTGGTTTATACTATTAGGTCACGTGGGGGGTTACTCCTCCCTAATCTTATGCTTGTATATAAATAAAATAAAAGAATTGTAGCCTCTCCTAATTTTCGGGTCATATCTCAATGTATGTTAACAATGCCCTTATGGTTTAAATTTCTTGTTGATGTCATTCCAAATCAAACTTAAACAACCAAATTTTGTTTGCTTTTAAGTTTTACCGGTGTGTAGAAGGGTAAAATGGTCATTTCAAGCATGATTTAGAAAATAAATTAATAAACTTCGTCTTAAAATGACCTTTTCATCCTTGCACGTGATGGACACATTCGTTAAATTGCTCAAAAATAGGATGCAAAGTTCGATTTAGACTAGATCGAGCATGCTTAAGTCTTAACCACAAAGTTCAGTTTGTATTAAGAAAATTTTTCACCACTTGAGTCACAATTTTGTGCCCTCCATTTCGTTTTCTAATTTTTATGCTCTCCTGTGTGTTTATAGAGAGGGGCAATGAACGTGTGGACTACATCCCAGGAGTTTCTTCAACACGACTAGCAGACCTGCCTCATTTCATGAATCGAATCTCCCCAAGCATTTTCCACCACATCCACGAAGATTTCTCATGGGTGCCTAAAGCACAATTTCTCTTATTCCCCTCCATCTATGAGCTTGAATCCCAAGTCATCAACGTTTTAAGATCAAAGTTCTCACTACCCATTTACACAATTGGTCCATTAATACCCTACGTCAAATCTAACGATCACCCGAGTGCTGGCATCGACTATCTAAGATGGCTAGATTCTCAACCTTGCAGCTCTGTTCTGTACATCTCCATGGGAAGTTTTCTTTCTTTTTCAGGTGCCCAAATGGATGAGATCGCAGTCGGTTTGCGCATGAGTGGGGTTCGGTTCATTTGGGTGGCTCGTGGGGAAACGGATAGGTTAAAAGATGCTTGTGGCGACATGGGTTTGGTAGTCCCTTGGTGTGAGCAGTTGAGGGTTTTGTGCCATTCTAGTGTTGGTGGGTTTTTGACACATTGTGGTTGGAACTCAGTTAGGGAAGGTGTTTTTGCTGGTGTCCCGTTTCTGACCTTTCCGTTACTTATGGATCAAGGCATGGTTAGTAATATGATTGTGGAGGATTGGAAAGTTGGGTGGAGGGTGAGGAAGGCTGAGGACAAAATGGACCATTTGGTGACAAGAGAGGAGATTGCTGGGCTGGCGCAGAAGTTTATGGATTTGGAGGATGATGAAGGGAGAGAGATGAGGAGAAGGGCCAAAGAACTTAAGCAGATATGCCATGGTGCCATTGACGAAGGTGGATCATCTCAAACGAACATCAGTGCCTTCCTTAGAGACATTTCTCAGAGCTATGCATGAGCATTGAGCACATTGAAACTTCTTGTTACAGGTTCTCAAAAGACGGTGAAAGCTTGTAGTGACTTGTCTGGTGCGTCGATGAAAATACATGGCGTCGGTTTAAGGGGTTGTACTTCAATTGCCAGCCTAACCGACTTAGTGAATAAGACTTTGTTGTTGTTGTTGTTTGCATCAATAAACGATAGCATAGCCTTTCATTAATCAACACCAAACAATTACAGTGTCATTGGGTACATAATTCCAGTGACCAATAAATTGATCTGGAATGAATTTGCACAAAACAGACAAATAACATTAAACCCTTAGTAGACACTTACAAGCTCAACCACATAGTCGCCAAGTGCACAAATCTACCAGAAAGATTTGTCACAATAAACGATAGCCACAATAGAAAGATATCGGCAGTACTTAATTGTGTTTCATCTGAGGGTGTTTCCAATTTGGTTGGCCCCTAGTTTGTACCAAATCTGAGATCAATTTGGTTCCAGATTATATTGATTGACTGGGATTAATAAAAATTGGCATTCGGGAACTTTCCAAATTCCAATTTTTTGAGAACTATGTTCTTATTACGTTTAATGTGAAGGTGTTTTTCCAGTTTCACTTCGGATGGATCTGGCACAACCAAACTGTATAAAAAGCAGTCAGTTAGGCAAGGGTGCTGCAAGCTTTAAAACCCTAGGAGGACTTATTCATGTACACATAGTTTTGCTGTTACTATTAAAAGGGTGTAGTTTTGCTGTTACTATTAAAAGGGTGGGTTCAAGACAACAAGGCTCCCCGTTTTGCGAGGGTGGGGGGACAGAGAACGTCTATCGTACACACCCTTATTCTTGCTTTCCAAAGAGTTGTTTCCACACTCGAACGATGACCTTTATGTTACTAATAAAAAAGTGAAATTTGTTTCTTTGATTTCCAAAGAGTTGTTTCCACAACTCAACTCGAACCATGGGCAAATGTTAAGGGCGCGGGGGGTGGTGGGGTTGGGGGGACTTCTTGCCCCTCTCAATTTTTTGACATTACTATAAACTTGTTTTCGAGCAAGTACACCAAGCATTATGTTGGTTGTCCTCGCCTCCCGGAACAGATGAAGGTGAGAGTTTGAGCATCCTTCTGCAACAAACTATCTGTGACCATTTCGAAATGAATACATGGAAGGGGATGAAATGATGATATGAACTTGTTTTTGAGCCAGTACACCAAGCATTCGTTTGATGAGAAATAAAAAGAAATAGATTTGACGACTCCAGCACCCCAATCCAGAAGCGGTTTATGCGGCAATAAAAGCAGAGTAACTAGTGCTTATCCTGTGATTATTGTTAAGTTCCCACATCAGGTGTCGTTAGAGTGGAACAGGACCGGTGATCCAAAAATTTAACATGGTATCAGAGCCTACGGTTCGGGCCCATGCAAGCCAATGAACTTGTGTGCAAGCCAACGAGCTTGTCACCGATAAGGAAACAAGTCTGACCTCTTAATATAGAGACGACCGCTGAGTTCTATTGAAAACAAGTGGGCCCAATGGGAGCCAACCTCTGAGTTTCAATTACCGATGTAGATCTCCACGTATGAACCACCAAACGAGGTTACACGTGTGGGGAAGTGTTAAAGTCCCACATCGGTGGGTTCAAAGAAACCCAATAGGTTTAAAGTCCTACCCTTTTGTGGTAAAACCCTACACCTGACAGATTGAGCAGGTGGTAAAGTTGGGACAGTATCGGTGTTTTTAGAGTGGAACGGTCCCCGTGATCCAAAAATTCAACAATTATTGACTCGACTAATTCTCCAAATATCGTCAAATTATAGAACTGGTATCGAAATCCATGAAAAGATCATGGTTGCAGAAAAATGCAAGCACGTCGAAAACAACAATCGAGATTTCATATAATCATTGTGATCATGTACGTCTAAGAGGAACAAAGTTTATTGAGCTGGTCATGACACTTGCAAGGACAAACATGCAAAGTTGAATACTAATCAGACTGTAAAATGTACAAACAAAAATATGATCCCATGGGAAAGCTGGTAACATCTTACTATTGTGGCGGATGCTGAGGCAGTTGATCTTCTTGTGGCTGTGGCTGGATTTCTTCTTCTTGTTGTTGCTGCTCCTCCTGCAGCTGTTGCTCTTCCTCACCTTGCCAAACCCAGACTATGTCTCGGAGAGCGGGTCTTATGTCGTCCAACATCTTCTGGAATTCCAAAGTATCCCCACTTGATTTCTTCACCTCGACAAGATGGAAAGTTGGAGTGATTTCAAATATCTCTGTATCTATGGACAAAATCCCCTTTTTACCTTCCTTTAATCCATCCATTTTCAACAATCCGTCATCCTTCTTCTTCACTTTCAGCTTCAGTTGCTTAGCCATTTCTTTTAACTTGGAGATGATGACCATCGCAGGTTGTCTGGAAGTGAATCTTGCTTCTTTGTAAAAAGGATCTTTTTTAAACAAGCCAGACAGATCAAATCCGGCAGAAAGGGAGATAATATCAAAAGCATTCAAGTTCGGATGTCTTCCTGGTTCTTGCTTTTCCTCGGAAGCCACAATATTCTCACTGGAAGTAGAAGCTTCTGCGCTCGTACGAGCCACATCCTTGTTTCCTATTTCAGATTTCATATTTTTGGAGTATGGCGCCTTTCTGTACCAAGAACTTTCCCTAACTTTGGCTAAGGAAATCCTAGTATTGGGATTTGGATCAAACATCTTGCACAGTAGCCTACGTGCTTCCGGTGAGAAAAAATTTGGGCATTTAAATTCTGCCTTCCCAATCTTCCGGTACATCTCCATCAAATTTGAATCATGAAATGGCAGATAGCCTGCCAACAATACATACAAAACAACCCCACAAGACCAAATATCAGCTTTCACACCATCATAGCCTTTCCTGTTAATAACTTCTGGAGCAACATAGGCAGGAGTACCACAGGTGGTATGGAGTAGCCCATCTTGGTGCTTGCATTCAGCGAGGGCACTTAACCCAAAATCAGAGATCTTCAAATTATCATTCTCATCGAGCAACAAGTTCTCTGGCTTTATATCCCGATGATATACACCCCTACTATGACAGAAATCAAGAGCATTGATTAACTGCGCAAAATATTTCCTTGCACCGTCCTCCTTCAGCTTTCCTTTAGCAACCTTGTTAAACAGCTCACCGCCTTTAGCATATTCAATGATAAAGTATATCTTAGTTTTGGTTGCCATGACCTCGTAGAGGTGTATAATATTAGGGTGTCTAACCAGTCTCATAACAGAGATTTCTCGCTTGATCTGATCCATCAATCCAACCTTCATAATCTTTTCTTTGTCAATAACCTTAATGGCCACACCCTGATTGGTTATCAAGCTCCTTGCATAGTAAACCCTGGCAAATGTGCCTTGACCCAGCAATCTCCCTAGCTCATATCTTTGCATCAGCACATGTGATTTATTCTCCATCCCGATCAAAACCTAATAAACAATAAATACACTACTTCCTCCTGCGTATATGATCCACAATCTACAGAGCAGGAGTTTATAATACCACCAGAAGCTCAACCATCTTCACAATGGTCGTGCATTAACACAACCGGTGCTACGTGCATAATAAGAGGCCCAACTTGCTTCTGGGAACCGAGAACAAACCAGCTATGATTTACGGGTTCCCCACCAGCAAGAATCAAGAAGGGCAGTTCGATTATAGACACAACATCATGGAGTTGTGAGGCAGAGTCCACGCTTAGGCACATCTTCCAGCATTCCCTGGGCTTTTGCTTCCAAGACAATGCTGAAATTATGCAAACAAACCGTAACGCACCGACCTTCTATACAATACCCAAAATTTAGCTCAAATTTGTAAAGCAAAACCTGAAAACGCAAAAAAGCACCGCGATGAAAACACGAAAAAAGCAACAATCTTTGTCATTTCCATGAAAAAAAAACCAACCCTTTTAAACAATTACGCATAATACATAAGAAAAAGCTCTAATTTGACAAAAAATTGATAACAAACCCTGAATCAAAGTTCAAATTTTTATTCATCAAAACAATTAGAAGCCCGCCGATTAAGCAGAGGAACTAGAACAAGGTTATAAAACAACAAACCTTAATGAAAATAATTAGCAGTTAATTCTTCTATAAGCTTTTTGATCGGAAAATAATCCGGCTAAGTTCTTGACTGAAAATTCCAACTTCTTCCAGGTGTTTCGATCAATTCTCAAAAAGCAGCTAAAGACGATGAAAAATAATATAAAAAACAAATGGAAAATTGGAAATCATACCTTTTTGTTGACGAAGGAGAAGCTCCTGGGGATGGCGATCCCCAAAACCAAAGGCCGAACGGAAAAAATAAGAGAGAGAAAAGCAGGAAGCGGTGCTCAAATTCAAAATATTAACATTAAAATTTGAGAATTTTTTATCCAACCGTTCATTTTACCTTTTTATATTTTTCTTAATATTTTTTTTACATTTTTTTTAATTTTCAACCACTGAATTATATAAATTAAATTAATGATAAAAATTTAACAAAAAAATTGTTGCGATAAAAATAAATGTATGACCAAAACGAATGTATGGATAACACTATTTTAAAATTTACTTCAAAAGAGGCTTTCGATTTTATATTAAAATTTTGCAACTCGGTTTTTATATTAATTAATATATATTATCTGTATGGCCAAAAACTCAGTAATCGGGAATGTGCGGTCCTACGTGTGAGCCCATGCTCAAGAAGTAAATTGAGTAGATTTTCTCAACTGCGCACAATGATTCGGTTCAATCTAGTGACGTCGTAATGACATTCTACCAACAACAGTCTAAGATGTCACAATGACACTATAACGATACTTTAACATCCCACTGACACTATAACAATCCGTCTTGGGTTGTGCATGATCAACCTTTGACCTAATTTTACTGTTGTTGTTAGAGTTAGATTGTTGTTGTTGTAGTCTCGTTATGACGTCATTAAACACAACATGGTCATGCGCAACCCGTGCACACTAAATCCTTGCTTAGGAGAGAAAATATGGCAGATTGAGTGTGTGCCTAGACACGTTAAGATTTTGTGGGTTATTTGTTATTTTTACTTTTTAAGTTGATAAGATTGGTGTTTAATTCTTCCTAATTTTGCTCCGTTAAGTAAAATTTCTAGACCTGTCACGAATAGTGAGACAACTTCGACATAATTTGATTTGCCTTGAATTAAAATAGATTGCGCATCAATATCACTATGTATATATCAATTGAATATAAATGGATTGTCATACTCATCCATAACTCGTACTCATTCGACAATCTTATCTTAGGGATTATCATATTAGATTTGATTTTTAGATCAAATCCTTATTATTATATACTTACATGGAGAAAGAAAGGTTTTAAGGATAATTAAGCGTAGTATTATTAAAATGTTTTATCTTCCAACTGACTTAGTTATCAAGGAAGAAAGAGAATTAGTGAAAACTAACTCTGTACTAGAATGAACAAATATAATTACGTTCTGCAATTGCGGTAAAACGTATTCATATATGATTGATGTCACAAAAGCAGGGACAGGATTGGTTCGCGGTGGAAAATAGGTGTCAAAAGACCAATTTTGGCACTTGAAGTTCACGTCACCTTGCAAATGAAAAAAAAAAAAAAAAGACGTGGAGGGAGGTATAGCAGTAGCTCCTTTACCAAACAAACTCAAGCCCATTGACAAAAAAAAATAAAAAATCAAACTCTAGCCCAAATTAGCGTTCTTTATTGTTTATAGAACTGCAAGCCCAATAATGTTTCATCAGATAGAAAAACAGTCCAATGCATCAAAGCAATCGAAGCTCTTGACAGACTAAAATAACATTTGTTTTCATCTATGTATTGAATCAATCTACATGTGAGATTCCATGTGGAAGGGTTCCAAAACTGAAATACTAATTTGGTTGGTTAGTGAGGCATCCAAGCATGTTAGCAACTAATTAATTTCCCATTTTGTTCAAGCTTATTAGGGTTGTTCGATGCATCAAAAGATTCAAAACTAAATTATTCTCCCTATTTTGTTTCAAAATTCCTGTTGGGTGATCCGGAATGGATTTAATAACTCTTTTTGGGTTGGTAAGTGATTGGGTACGTCAATTTTAGAGGCTGTTAGTGTTATTGAGTTCGATGCTTCTCTATTTCACACTAAGGTCTCGTATATTATTAGCATGGAAAAATATTCAAATAAATTATTCTCTCTCTTTTTTTCTTCAAGGTTTCTAGAGCAGTCCATAGATACTTTAGAAGGACCGTTTCCTATTATAAGGAAAATGATTTGTTGATTTGAGAAGCTTTTTCTTCTGGGGCTTTTACTTTTTCTGATGGCTATGAAATTGTTGACATCGATTTTTGTTCAAAGTTGAGTTTCCATTATTTGGCGTTCATTCATCCCCCTCCTCTTTTTGATTTGGAGGATAATCTTCAATAAGATTCCAATGGAGGAGGTTGATTACTACAACTTTGAATCATTGATCACATGTACTTTTTACCTACGAGTTTGCACAACATGGTTGTCTTTGGTTTTCTTCTCAATTCGGCATTGTTTTTTTTCGCTAACTAGATCTTTTTCGGATCTCTAGCTCTTTTTATGTCAAAGCAATTTTCTCATAGCTCTGAAATGTTTAGCTGGCTGCATGGTTTATCTTGCTAATGGTTATCTAGAAAATATGAAATAAAGTGAAGTTTGAAAGCAAAATTCTTTATTTTACATATACGTCATTCTACTTTGGTTTGAATTAGGTAGTTTGAAGCTTTCTTTCCTAGTCATATGTTTGCGGATGGACCTTTTTAACTAAGTAGTAGAGTCGCGATCTTTAAACGTCCTAGGAAATAGACGTAAATCATCGGTTCCAATCAAATTCGAATAATGAGAACCAATATAAGCAACTTTTAGTCTCTTTATAATTTTGTCGATGAGCTATGTAAGCTCCTAATATTGTTCCCATTCTTTGGCATCCTCCTCTGTACCCTTGGGTCAAAGCGAATACAAATGGACTTGCTAACGATAACCCGTGTCTTGCATCTCATGGTGGGATCTTTTGACTCACTGCAACTATAATCCTAATTTATTGAACTAGTAAGTATTATTTTTGTATTATTTTTGTTGATCAAAGTCGTTTAATAATTTCCTGACAGAAAAAAAAAAAAAAAGAAAAAAGAAAAAGTCGTTTAATTACTTCGCCACACAAGGTAACCTTATTTTTTTTTTTTTTTTCATTTTTGTGTTTGACCCAATAAACCATCTAAAACTGTTTCATATACATTAGACCAGTCGGTGCCCTCTTATTCTGACACCGACTTCTCCACTGTTCCATATACACATGACAATTATCAATCGTTTGAAAATGAAGAAGGTTAATTACTACATAAACACAAGTTCAAACTTGTTTAATTAGGGCCAAAGCTTCCTTAGGCGCTTATCAATTCAACTTGCCAATAGAGATTAATTAACTCAACCCATGCATCTTGTTCTTGCTAATTAAGCAACTTCCAAAATCTAAAATATTCTCAAATAATTTTAATTAAAACATTTGACTTCAAATTATTTAAATGTACAGGTTGACTAAATAATTAATATCATGAATATGCCTTATATTCTTTAATTCTGTTGGCAATTATAAATAAGATTATAATATTTTGTTGACTAAGATTGATTAACAGATCGCCTAAGTCGCAGCTCTTAGGGCAATAATAGTAGGGAAATTGTCTCAAAAGGTTCGCCTAAAAGGGTTTTCAATTAATTATACAGTTATATTCAGAATTAAAGGAAATGAGCAATTCAATTAGTGTGCACATGATTATCAAGCTCAAATTAATTGCAAACATACGAAAGGCTCGTAACTTAAGTAATTGCGAACCTTTTTTTGTATATGAGGTCCTGTTTTTGATATCGCGTGTCGCATGCTGTTTGTATCAAAACATGATTTCATAAAAGAGGCACAAAGGCAAGAAACGAGAAACAAAACAGCCAAAAGAGCGATGGGCAAGCCAAAACAAAGGCATTAAGAATGCAGCAAAATGATGCGATGGTCGTCTTTTGATGAGAAGAAAGCGAAAAGGAGTACTCAAGCTGCTGAATACGATATTTATATTTAGGCTGACTTTTACACACTTAATCAGTCATCAGTTATAGTGGATCATTAAAAAAAGAAGGTTATAGTGGATCATTGATAATCCAAGAAATAATAGTATAAACCATTAAAAATTAACATTTGATTGATTTGATAAATATATATATGAAAAAATGGCTAAAATAATTAATAAGCAGTTCATTTAGCAAACCTAAATTTAAGCAGGGTTTACTGGCTTTTAATAAATATGCATGTGGTTTCGATTTTTTATTTTATTTTTAATTTTATTATTATTAAGGGAAGGGAGTGAGTTTGAAACTATTAGGGGAGGGTGGCGCTTCGAACCCAAGACGCACGAGTGGAAACAATGAGCCCAAATGATTTGACAAACATTAAGGTTATATTTGTTATTTTATCATTATTTAATATAAAATTTTCACGAAATGATAAAAAATGATTGATGGGGACAAATTCAAGAATCATTTCTATCGATTCCAAATCTCAAGACCAAAGTAAAGAGTTATGTCAATCTCAGACCATTTTGATTTAAAACCCTTTTATATATGAAATATATTAGTTGGCCAGTCATGGTCAAGTATATCACTCTCAATTTCATAAAATTATATTTTTATGTTCCACTAACAAATTTTTCAAACCCCTATTTTTATATAAAGTCATACACCAGCATGTTAGAGAATCGCATGTAGACATTTGTAAGCCACAAATCAACCGATTCTTGAAAGTAGCAAGAGACGCAATAGATTAATTATAATTCATCCACACTTTGCCCCATGTATACAAATTAGTATATCTAGTTATTAGTAAGACACTTTTAATTAAAACTGAAGCAAAAGATTGCTTCAAACCGAAGCACCACAACTTCTCTAAGCACCCAAATAAGAATTTATGGCTAACTCCTCATCAGCACTTGAAGGTCACTACCATGGAGAAGCCTCTGCCTTTGTTTCAGTTCCATTCAGTTGGGAATCTCAACCAGGTACTCCTAAATCCAAGTTCCGCCAAAACCCTAGTCGTTTAGCTCCTCTTACACCTCCACCTTCATATTTTTCCGATTCCCCAAAAAGATCCTCGAGGAAAAAGAACTCTAAAAGCTCTCCTCTTGTACCCAATATTCTTCCCAAAATACGTAGTACTAGTACAACTTCAAGAAAAGCATCAACCCCATCATCCATGCCAGCCATTTCATCAGCATCTCCTTCTTCTTTTTCTTCTTCTGCTTCTTCTTCGTCGTCACCAGCTTATTCAACAACATACTATTCAGTGCCATCTTCCCCAGTAACACCGACGAAAGTTTTGGCACGAGGTAGATCAATGTCAAGCCCAAAGGTTTTCGTTGATTCAAGGATTCTTCGTCATGATCAGTATGAGGACTATCATGGGTCCAAATTTTCAGCTAGAGGTTGCCATGCACCCTTCATTAAGTTGTTTCTTAGAAAATTTCATTAAGTTTTTAGTTTTGCTGATAGTAAATATGAATTGAAACAAGTGTAAGATCACCAATTAGCTTAATTGTCAGATTGAAACTTGGATATAGTGAAATTAATGCATGTTATATATATTAAGCTGTTAATTACATCTTAATTAGTCCTTGTAATGCATGCTTACCTGAATGAACATAGCCATGACTGGGGAGGAACTTCCCTATCCAGTTCATAGTTCCTCTTTCTCTATCAATCTCAAGTGAATCACTGAAAAACATAGGAAGTTAAGTGTGTAGTATTCTTCTCTCGAGTTTAGGAAAGAGAAGAACACAATGCTCTAAATATTAAAACCGCATAATGAAATTAATTTTTACGAGTTGGTTGAAGTTAATTTGTCAATGCGAAGAATGTGTGTATATTAATTTCTTTAACATAATTAATCATTTTTTTCCGTTGCTAAACGAAGAGCAAATGATACGCCATAATCTTGCTCGCGTTCGAGTGCATGTGTGACATGTCAGCTCAAACTTTTGGACATGCATCATGCTTGCTGGTACAAATCCATTTGCAATATTTGTCGCATGAATTTGTCAACTCCGATCTTCTTTCTGCATAACACTGTTCTTGTTTTGTGAGCCCCATTTAGGGCCCCGCCAGTAATATCGGCCCCTACCATGTGCTTCCGGCGAACAAGAAAATTACAATTTTTCTTTTGGAAATTCCAGCAACCAAAGAGAGCATTAAGGGCTGTGTTTCTTAAGTGTATGGCTAGTAGTATTGTTAAGATGGAAATAAATTAGAATAATTATTGGCTACTTAAAGGATGAGTTGGAGTTCCTATTCAAATAGTTTGTTCCTAATTCATAGAACATTTTGTTTATGATCAAAACCGTTTATATTATAATTCACTTTATAAAGATCGCCGCTACAAAAAATCAATTAAACTAAGGTCGTTTAGTCATCGAACTGTGTAAAAAAGACGAACGGAATTTGTATAAGTATTATGAACTGTCTATGTATTTGCTACAATAAATTGACTAATCGATCTTAGTTTTAATTCATTTTTTCATAAATAATTTTTATCGAGTGATTTATAATATGAATGATTTTGATCATAAACACAAAGCACTGTAATTGAAACGTGAAGAGTTTTGAATAGAAACTCCTACTCATCCTTGAGTAACCAAACATTGTTCAATAAATTATGCACCTTTATTAAGATCAATAGAATAGTGGAATACAATTGCAATTCTCTTTGCCTTCTCTCAATTTTTCTATTTTTCAATTATCTATCTTATTCGTCTTAACAATAACAAGCCCCAATAATTAACCAAATTTGACCCTATATATTAAGTTCACTATAGGAGGAGAATTAGGAGTCTTGATTCAAACTCTTATTGTACGCATGGAGGTAAATTCTTAGTTATTAGTTTTAGGAGAATTAGGACTTGCTCGCCTCAGGCATTGTCGACTGGTGGTCTGTGGGACTTCTTCCTTCAATGAAATTCTATCGATTTTCTTAAAAAAAATGAAAAGAAGAGTTGTGAGCCTCAGTTGATCCGTATACTCTTTAACGAATAACAATAAGAAAAATATATGGTGTTTTACATGTAAGGAATTATTCATTAATAAAAAACATGAATTAGTAAGGTTGAGATATGTGTATTCCTCTCTCTGTCTCTCATGGAGATACACGTATTATTCTTAATAATTTTCAGGATTTTGAATGGCAGAGTGAGAACAAGCCTTGAACCACGGGTCAAACAAGAAAAAGTTATCTCCTTTCTTTTCCTTAACCATATGTCAGAATACAAAAGTACATAATTGTCCATTTTCTTGTTAGATTTAGTATACGTACGCACTGAAACTAATATTATGAAACGAGTAATACTATACAACAACAACAGTAAAACCTTTTTTAATTAAGTGAGATCGGTTATATGAATCTTAAAATATCATTGTGCTTAGTTTTGTGTCATATCTTTCGTTAGATCCAAGTATTCTAAGTCTTTTCTTAGAGTCTCTTCCAAAGTCCTTCTAGGTCTTCCTCTACCTCTTCAGCCTTGAACTTCTGCCCGTAATCACATTTTCTAACCAAAGCGTTAGTAGGCCTTCGTTGAAATTAAATTTGTAAATTATAATATGTCACCAATAAAAAATAAGCATGTTAATCAACACTTAAGTAATAATCCAATCATCGACAATTACATCATTTAGTTACAAAAATTGTTTAAAAAATTTAATCTCTTTAATATTACCCTTATAAAATTATGTACCATTGGGGTTTTCCCCCTTTTAAAAAACTTAGTATTCTTAGTATTACCCTTATGAAATTATGTACCATTTGGGGTTTCCCTGTTTTCTTTACCTGCAGGAACCAAGCACTAATAGTGATACTGCTCGTTTGCCTTGTTAATTAATTAATTTAGGTCTAACAATTGCTAGAGAGTCCAAGGGGATCTACAGATAACTTGCCTTTGGTCTTTGTGGCCTCCTTAATTAATCAAGGTCCTTAAACTCTTGTAACACTGTTTGGGCCTGAAATAATATTGTTGGGCCGAGCAGAAGGTTGTGCTCGGCCCAAGGCTGTGTCAAATGTTATGGGCCGAGTGATAAATTATGGGCCGGTTAGCATGGTCGGTCGAGTCTTATCCTAAGAAGGAGTAGTCCACATAAACATAAAAGGGTCAAGGAAGTCCTGGTGCAACCAGGACTCCCGGACGGCAAAAAATAAAGCCTCGGAAGAGGGGAAAGTTCAAAGCCCTAGTGGGAGTAGGTTTGTTCGAATTAAAGTTGGAACGGGACAAGGACTCCCAATCCAGATAAGGGTGCGATTCGGTCTCAAGGAATGGGAGGCTATAAATACAAGAAATCATGCAATATAGAGGACCTTCGATTCAACATACAATTGCCCTGTGCAAAGCCTCTCATACATCTTGAGATTTTTTCTTTTCTTTTCCGCCAACACACCTTCAGTTTGGATAAACAGCATTGTGGAGGCACCCGGTGAACACCTTCAATTTGGATAAATAGCACTGTCACCGTAGAATCAGCCGACCGAGGAGCACCTTCAGTTTGGATAAACAGCACTGCGCCGAGGCCGACTGGTTACCTATCCAAGTCTCTGCCGAGAAAGGTTTTCGAATCCTTGTTGGCAAAGGTCACCTTGTTAGCCCTCTTGGCGTAGTAAGGTGTCACGAGTTCGTTATTCAGTGTGCTGGACGCCGAGTGATTTTATGATTGGATACTCACAAGTGAGTTTCAGATTTCAGCATTCTGAAAGCCGAACTATATTCACCATCAAGACCTACATCACCTTTGAGTACTTGTGTCCGTATAGTCTGGTGTCGATTCGACGTGCTTATATTCTTACGAATATAATCACAGTGACCGAATCGGGCGCCGACGATTTGTGAACTTCGCAGAACTAGCAGCCTTGTCTTCAGGCTCTAGAACCCAAAGATCGAGAGTGTTCCTTCCTCGGTCGCAGTCGCAAGATAAAGAAGTCAATAACGCGCTCAACGCGACATCAACGAATTTTACTCCTCGGCCGAGCTTGGCCGACGAGTTGGCACGCCCCGCATTCTACCGAATGACGTAGTTAGCTTATTAGTTACTCGGCCTGCACGCCACGTAAGTTTTGTAATTTTTAGAGACAACAAACACATTAAAGATGATTTGGAGAAACAAGTTCTAAGTTGAGGCACCTATCTAGCTATATAACTATATACCAAGTAAATTTTTTTCGTTTGTAACCGTAACACAAGAAGTATGACTCGTTTGGAAGTATTTTTAAAATGACAAAAAGTGTTTTTAGTGAAAATGTTTTTAAAACCAATCCTTAGTAAAAATATAAGTGAATCTTGAAAAAGCATTTGAAGTGATTTCTGCAAGAAATATATAACCAGTATTTCTTACAGAAAGCACTCGAAGTACTTTTGAAACCCAAAATTATTTTCTCTAAAAATGTTTATAGTAATTTTAATTCCACACGAGCCCATATATTGATATTACAATTTAATTAGCATCCAAAAAATTCAAGTTATATGTGATGGGTTATTAGATAATTTAAGATAATATGCGTTTTTAATTATTAGAAATAGAATATGAATAATTAGAGCACATCGTATACAAATGCTAGTGGCAGCCTAGTGCAAATGAGAAACTTAGGCCCGTTTGAATTGCTTTTTTTTTTTTTTTTTTTTTCCTCACTAAAAACTGCTTAACTTCAAGGTTAAACAGTAAAGTTTTTAGGTAAAAGTAAAGTATCCTACTTATTTTAAAAGTAATCGGCTCCAGAGTAGGTTTTAAAAGCAGCCTATAGTTTGCTTTTAAAAGTTGCTTTAATAAAAAATAAAGTTGAGTATTTAATATTTGTTTTCAACTGCTGTAATACCTTCATTATTTTTTTTTTCTTCTTTAAATAGCATTGTATAGCCTTCCACCCCCATTCTATTCCTTAGAGAATAAAGTAAACGCTATCACCTACCACTAAAAATACCAACCTTACACCATCACTGCCACCATCATTTTTGTCACCACCACCGCAATAACCACAACCTCCACCACTATCATCACTAGCATCATGTCACTACCATCACTACCGCCACCGCCACTATTGCCACCGCCCCTACTATCACTATTGATATCGCCATCGCCACTATTACCGCAACTGCCACCATTGCCATCACAACCATAACTGTCATTACCAACATCAGTGCTCCACCGCTGATACCACCATAACCACCACCACCACCACCACCATTGTTACCGCCATACCACCGTTGTTACCTTTCCACCCCAACCGACACATCACACTATTAGCACCATGCCCACCTCCACCGCAACAGCCACCACCATTGATGTCAACGCCCCCACTCCTACTACTATGTCCATCTATCATTGCATACAATTATATCACTTTTACATTAAATTTTATCAAACGCTTTTGTGCTGCTTTTCATACTCACATCACCCTTAAAATTCAGTTAACCAAACGCTTATCAATTTTATTTTACAACTGATTATTCTTAAAACACAGTTGAGGCAATTTTTAAAAACCTTTGGATGCTATTATATCACCTACCCGGGGAATATAATATCAGATTTCTTCGGCCATTTTTCTCATACCAGCCTTTCGTTGATTTCTTACAATTAAACATTGACCTACTGTACTTCCCAACTTGCCTTGGCTTATAAGCACTATCTTCCCCCATTCTCAAACTTTATTTTCCTTCTCCTTCTCCTTTCTTTGTTCCCAACTTCATCCAGACAGTACCTGAATATATGTCCACAAACAGGTACTTATAAGTATTCTTTTTATTTTTGTTGTTTCTTTTTACTTTTCAAATCCTTAAATGAATTTCGCCTAACTAATTTTCTTGTTGTTTTATAGGGAGATCACAACATTGGATGACACAGGAAAGAAGATCAGGAGAGAAAGTGATGCATCTGTTGATGATCAAATGGGGATCATGAGCACTACTCGAATTTCGTCATCATCGTCATCATCGTTTGGTGTTCCTCATCAAGGGATGATGATGATGAGTACAACAACTTTGAACACAATCACACCTTGTGCTGCATGTAAGCTCTTGAGAAGAAGATGTACTGAAGAGTGCCCTTTCTCTCCCTACTTCTCCCCGCATGAACCCCAGAAGTTTTCAGCCGTCCACAAAGTCTTTGGTGCAAGCAATGTTTCCAAGATGCTAATGGTACTATTAAATTTCTTAGGAACAAGCATTCTAATCTTACTATGCATTACTTATTTTTGTTTTATTTTTTTATGTATTTATAGGAGGTGGCTGAGAATCAAAGAGCTGATGCAGCCAATAGTCTAGTTTATGAGGCAACTCTGAGGCTGAGAGACCCAGTGTCTGGGTGCATGGGTGTAATTTTAGCCTTGCACCAACAAGTTCAATCTCTACAAGCTGAACTCAATGCAGTAAGGACTGAAGTATTGAGATACAAATACAAAGAGGCCACTAGTCGCAGTGTCGTTTCTCCTAGGGGTATTATTCACCATTCTGCTTTGGTTTCTAATTCTGGGATGGTGTCCATTGCTGCACAACCACAAGCGATTTCACCACCGCTGCCCCCGCCACTGCCACCAGCATCAGCTCCGTCTTCAGTTGTCTTTTCTTCGTCATCTTCATCTTCAGCTTCTACTGTATACAATCCATCTACAAACACGACGGGCTATAGCTCCATGTCAAGCGAAAATATTCCATATTTCGATTGAAGCGATATATAGTGTTACTGCTAATCAATTAGCCCCTTTCTGTCTGTTTGATTTCTATTGCTTTGTAGGAATTATCATGTTTGATAGATCAGTAGAAATTTTGCTTTATCCCTTTCCTTACGATTGAGAAGTCAAACATGAAAATTACAAAAAAAATTTAATTAAAAACACAAACTTGCTGTCTAATTACAAAAAGGGGGTAATAGATTACTCCAATCCCCAACCTGTTGTGAGTAGTACTCCCAAGTTTTCCAATTTACCTCTTTCAATATGCCTTAATTAACAAGGTTTGTTTTTCACTAGGGTTTTTTGCCTCTAAATGTTTAGCCTCATTCAATATGCTCACATATATATATATATATATATATGTATGTATGTATGTATGTATGTATGTATGTATGTATGTATTCTGTTGTAATTTTTACTCTATCTGAACTTGGCCATTGTCAATTAGGGTTTCTGTAAAAGCTCCGTGCATGACTGGACCAATATGCTTTCTCTTGTGGAAGAATTAGTACAACAGATTGTGAAATCTAAAATGCAGTAGCGATATCTGAAACTAGACAAAGAGAAGTATTAGAATTGTAATGGGGTTTTGGTAGCTATGTATTTCCCTGTAGGGTTGGCAGGCGCAGACAATCTGGAAGAAGTTGTCTATTGCACGTGCGGGGAATACGCGGGCTTTGACTTTAACTTTAATTAGCTAGCAAGGTCTACATAGTAAATAGCATAGGCATGTTAGTCTGTGCCAGTGAAAGATGAACCTGAAAAGTAAAACCTAACATGTTATTCGAGGGAGGCAAAAGGTATTTAGGGCTTTTGAATCCCCATGTAAATTAAGTTTGACACTTGACCGACAAAACCCTAATTTACATGATATAGTACTCTTTATATTTTCTTCCTTGATATTCGTCTAAAGCTTCCCATTGCTTTCTACGACACAAATTTAAACTCATTCAAGGTTTGCATCGGTGGCATGCTGCAGACCACTTTAATTTGTAACATTATGGAGGTATTGACATGCCTCGGAGTGTTCTGGTCCGCCTCAAACAATAAGAAATAAAAGAGAGAGATATGATGTCCTTTTCCCTTAAATAAGATTTGGGTGATGCATACCAATAAAATTATGATAATGCCCACACGTCGTACATATATTAAGAATTGAAGTTTCCTTGGCGTGTGGAACTTAAACTGATGATGTGGGAGAGGCATCAAAACATGTATTATAATATGCAAACAAATTAAAAATTAAATATGGGAAAAGATACAATATTAGAGATTCAACAATATTGGCAGAAATCTAGAGAGTTTTGGTCGAATTTGGATTCTCATTCATAGATTGCATTGCTAGGCAGTTAATCGCCTCAAAATACCTTGAATTTGTAGTAATTCGGCATGTGTTTGACTCGTCGAAACTTGGTTTATGAATAAATCAAGTTTATATTCAGCTCCAGTAAGAAACAATTGAATCAAGTTTGAACATTGGTGCCATTTTGTATTATGGTCTAGTGGTACTCATCCTCACTTGTAAGTGAGAGGTCTTAGGTTCGATTCTCTCTAAATGCGAATTTATACCACATTATTATTAGCCTATTGTGATACTAAGCCCACTCACATTCTCTTATTGTAGATAATATTATTTGTTAAAAAAAAAAAAGATTTGAACATTGGTGTATTTGGCTTGTAAAATTTGTGAGCAGCTCATCATCTTTTTTCTGAGGCAGATCGAACTAAATTCTATCGAAGAAGTTTGCTTAGAACAAACAGATCATGCTTGTGATTTTTCTTTTAAGGAATCATGTTTACGTTTTTTTCAAAGTTTAGATTGACTATCTTCACATTTGAATTTTCATCAGATGGAGAATGATATAATGTAGCCTATTTTCTTTTGTTTCTACATAACCTAATTCATGCGTATGCATAAACTCCCCTAGCCTTTCAATCATAAAAAAGAAAAGAACGTTTATGTGATTATTTAAAGTATTATGTTTGAAGATTTTGTGTTATATTGTTTATGTTGAATATACTCTAGCATGAAATCCACTTACAAATTTTTGTTTTAAAAGCGGACCAAACATTATAGTGTTTACTCAAAATAACTTGAGTTCGTGCATCGATCGAGCTTGAATTTTTCAAGCTCGCTTGAGCTCTGCTCATATAATTAAAAAGCAAGCCAAGTTTAGGTGAAATTCAAAATAAAATTAAACAAACCAAATTTAAACTGACTCAACTCATTTACAATCCTACTCGCATCGATCAATATATGAAATTATGGACATGATCATCAAATTGTTACTTCTTTTTCCCCAACAAGAGGGCAACTATATATGTTCAAGGCTAAAAAAAAAAGGAAGAGAAAAAAAAAAAAATATATATATATATATATATGTTCAAGCTAATTAATTTAAGAAACTACAGTACCAATTAATAAAATAATCACATTCACATTTCCTTCAACAGCGACAGAATAAATAATTGTGCTGACTAACATGCCGCATTTATATAGCTTTGACTACTTCTAATTAGTTGGTTGTGAACATCGATCTTTTGTGAGGTTCCTAGATACAAATAAGTTAAAAACGAGACCAGGAGCTACTAAATATTTTATTCACACAAGATTTGATAAGAAACCATGTTGCAGAAGTTACTAAGCCCACATGCATTCACAATTTCTTCCTCAAGACATGTGGGCAGTTTGAAACATGCAGTTTATGCTAATAAACCTTTCACATGGGCTAATCGACTAATAGAATCAACAAGTACATAAAAAATCATAAAAAAAAAAAAAACTAAGATTAAATGTTAAAATAGTCCTTGTGTTCTAGTCATTTGATCAATTTAGTCTTGTATTTTCATTGTAGCCAATTTGATTCTCGTATTTACCTCTATTAGCTAATTCAGGACATTCCAACCATTCATAGTTTTAAAAATTATGCATGTTTTTTTTTAATCATAAATGTTTTTTTTAATTATTAAAGAAATAAGTTAAAAATATAAAGTAATATAATTTAGAAATGAAAAATAAGATTAAAAGAAAAAGAAATGAACTTGAACAAAATTGATTAAACCCACAATGTCATCCGTCTCCTTCCTTGACTGTCAACCGACACGCCAACTGCCATACACACCCGACCGCCACCCCTTCCTTAGACCATACTAGCGATGCGCGAGTCTCATCGTTTGTTCTCAATTATTCCCATTTATTCATCTTTATGTAAAAAGAATTAGGGTTTGGTGGAGGAGTGTTGAGGAAGAAATTTAAAGTACACAACTTTAACACAAGTGTTGGAGAGACAACACAAGTAAACAAATTACTTGTATTAACTCACAAAATATTACAACACAAACTCTCAATGACACAATTTAGAAGTTACGACACTCACTCTTTCTAAAGACACTCTAGCTCACTCATACTCCTACAAGATTACTCTTGCTTCTCACTCTCTTACTTAGCTATCTTCTTAGCTACTTGGTTGGTTGCTTAACATAACACATACATACATATTTAGAGGCAATGGTTGCCGACTTTAAAGTTGGCTAGAACATTCTAGTGGAATGATTATGCACTGCACACTCACACACTGCAAACCGACTTGGGCTTTTCATAACAGCCCATACAATTTGGCTTCTAGGTCTTTCTACAAACTTATACTTTGATATTGCTAGACCTTTCATTGATCATGCAGCCACTGACTTAAGTTTGCATAATAGCCTTGCCGACTTAAATGATGCTAAAATTTTCTAGCATATTGATATGCATGATGCACCGACTGTGGTGTTAGAACTCTCTAGAATCCAAACACTAATTGAGCTGGTGTTGATCTTCAACACTCCCCCTCAACACCAGCTCATTCTTTCCTCCATGTTGAGTTGATGACGAAGCTTTTTCTTACACACCCATCTGCATGATATGGGTTTCACATCTCTTCGCTTTGGCACTAGATTCCAAGCTTGATTTAGCTTCGCTACAGTGATCTCTTCTCCCAACTTTGAGCCACTTAAGTTCAGTTGTTTTTCTTCTATAGCTGCATTGGCGTATTTAGGATTTTGCTTCTTGATTCTTGTTGACCTCCTTAGTTGTGATTGTGGAGTTGATACTTCCACTTCACTGGGTCTATCTTCTTTTAGTTGTTGATATACGCCAGCTTGCCAAGGGTTTTGGGGCGTTGCTTGCTCAACACCATCACCATCAAGTGAATCCCTAAACTCATCTGGTCTCGACTGGATTCAAACAGTTTGCTCCCTCATCTTTTGTTGTAACTTATCTTCAATCTCTCTCGAATCAGGCAATGCCTCTTTTTTCTGAAGACGACCAAGAAGATGTTTCATCAAACACCACATCTCGTGATGTGTAACACCTTCCAGTAGTAGGATCACAACATTTCCACCCTTTTCTTTGGCTGTTGTATCCCACAAAGATACATCAGACTGCCTTCTTGTCAAACTTGCTACGTAAATTACTTGGAACAAATATGTAGCACACTTAGCCAAAGACTCGAAAGTAACTAACTGTAGGTTTCATATCCCACAATTTCTCAAAGGGTGAGACAAATTCTAACCTGGGTTGAGGAAGCCTGTTGATCACATGAGCTGCAGTTCTCATTGTTTCGGCCCAAAACCTTCCTGGTACATTCTTGGCATAGAGTATACTTCGACATATTTCTGCAAGATGCCGGTTTTTTTTTTTTTTTCCTACTACGCCATTTTGTTGTGGTGTGTTAGAACATGTGAACTAGTGACGTATTCTACATTCTCATAGATACTGGGAAAACTCATTCGAGGTATATTCTCCTTCATTATTCGTGTGTATGCAATGGATCTTTTTTCCCACTTCTCCTTCAACTGTCTCTTTAAACTCTTTAAATTTTGAAAATGTTTCAGATTTTTCTTTCATAAAGAAAACCCATACATACCAGGAGAAGTCATCAATGAACGTCACCATGTGCCGCATCTCACTTATTGATGGTTGCTTGATGGGCCCGAACACATCGGAATGAACCAACTCCAACGGCACTTTCGCTTTAAACTTCGACTCTTCGTATGTTAGTTGATGTGCTTTACCATATTGGCATCTTACACAAACCGTGTTTGTTCTCACATCAAGCTGAGGTAGCCCCTTAAGCATTGACTTCTTCATCATCACATTTAGCTTATGATAGCTAACGTGACCCAATCTCTACTACCTCGTTCTTCCTTGTCTTGTCTACGTATGCAATTTCTGCTGACATTACATAGACTGATTGCAGTCGCCGTCCCTCCATTGTTGGCCTCCCTAAGATCTTGAGGTGTCAATACACCTTCACATCTCGTGGACCAAACAAGACATAATTTCCTAATGACGTCAATTGAGGCACTGAAAGCATATTTTTCTTCATACCTGGAACATGGTAAACATCTTGAAGCAGCACATGATTAGTGTTGTATCGGGGCTCAATTACTGTCTTACTGATGTGAGTAATTGGTAGCCTCGAGTCGTTAGCCGTTACCACTAAGCGGCCTCCTTTGTACTCAGTCAGACTTTGTAACTTTTTCTCATCACCTATCATATAGTTTGAGCAGCCTAAATCCACGATCCAATCATTTTGGTAGTCAATCCACGATCCAATCATTTTGGTAGTCAATCGACTCCGAACTTGCTGCTGTGAGAGCTGACTCTTACTTTTCCATAGCAACGGATGCTTCAACGTCCCATTCTTCCTCCAAGGCTAGAGACGCAATGACGTCCCAATCATCTTCAATTTTCTCCTTTGAGTTGGTGACATTACTCTCTGCATGCCTTTTGAACTAAGAATCCTTCGCCATGTGGCTCTTCTTTCCATAATTGTAGCACTTGCCCTCAAATCTTTTATTATTCTGGGACTGACCACAATTGCCATGATACTTTGGAGCTCCCCTTGGTCGAGAACTCCCTCCTCCTTGATGACCTTTTTCCTTGTCACCATTTCTTTTAGATCCACCACCAGCATGCTGTTTAAAGCTGCCTTTACTTTTGGTGTAGAGCGCTTCCTCCTCACCTTTTGACAAGACCCTTCCCATTTGCTTCGCCAAAGCTTCTTGATCAGTAAGCAAATTCTCAAACTCAACAAGTGATGGTTGGGTTGGCCATCCTTGTACAGTGGCAACGAAGCCTTGATATTTGGGTCTCAATCCATGGATAATTATTCTTTTTATCCTGGATTCCACAATGGCAGCACTAGGATCTAATTCAGAAATTTCACGGCAAATAGACTTTACCTTGTGGAAATACTGCGCAATTGTCATGTCCATTTGGGTCACTGATAATAGCTCATTCTTGAGAAGCTGCAATCTTGTATCGTTCCTCTTTGAAAAGAGTGTGGCGAAGGTGTCCCACACTTCTTTCGGTGCCTTGGCCTTCTGTATGTGCTCTAACATGTCATCTTTAACTGTAGTTTTTAAGGTGAACATTGCCTTACCTACCTTGATCTTCCACTTCCTCAAAGTTTCGCTGGTGTCTTCTTCCAATTACGTAACTTCATTACTGCCAACAACATCCCAAAGAGCTTGGCCTTGTAGGTAAGACTTCATACACGTCGCCCATGTATTGTAATTTTTGTTGTTCAACTTCTTAATTGCTCCAACAACTTGAAGATCTCCTATCGTGTCGGTAGAGCTTCGATACGCCAAACAAGATTAGTCAACAATCTTGCGAAGTACTAAACTTGTCACAATTCTCAAAAGCTTCACTAGAGACGGTCCCCGATCGTATCACTTTGATACCAGTTGTTGAGGAAGAAATTTACAATACACAACTCTAACACAAGCATTGGAGAGACAACACAAATAAACAAATTACTTGTATTAACTCACAAAATATTACAACACAAATTCTCAAAGACACAATTTAGAAGCTATGACACTCACTCTTTCTAGAGACACACTCTAGATCACTCACACTCCTACAAGATTACTCTTGCTTCTCACTCTCTTACTTAGCTATCTTCTTAGCTACTTGGTTGGTTGCTTAACATCACACATACATACATATTTATAGGCAATGGTTGCCGACTTTAAAGTTGGCTAGAACATTCTAGTGGAATGATTATGCACTGCACCGACTCACACACTGCAAATCGACTTGGGCTTTTCATAGGCTTCTAGGTCTTTCTACAAACTTATACTTTGATATTGCTAGACCTTTCATTGATCATGTAGCCACTGACTTAAGTTTGCATAATAGCCTTGCCGACTTAAATGATGCTAGAGTTTTCTAGCATATTGATATGCATGATGCACCAACTGTGGTGTTAGAACTCTCTAGAATCCAAATACCAATTGAGCTGCTGTTGATCTTCAACAAGGAGGTGGGGGAGATGGCTGGGGAGGAAAGAATGGGTTTCACCCTAATATTTTGTACAGTTTTTTTATTTTTATTTCATTCTTAAATATTTTAAATTGAATGAAATGTACCTTGCTAATAGAGATAAATACGATGACTAAATTAGTCAAATTGACAACACGAAAACTAAATGGGCCAACACGATAAAACACAGGACCATTTTGACATTAAACAAAAATACTAATCACATTTCACAGATGTCCCTACTTTCTTTTTAATCAAAGGCGGCAGTATTTCATTTCAAAGCCAAAAAGGGCAGCAAATTACAACAAAGGAATCACTCCTTAACAACAAATCACTAATGACATACCATCCAGTGGCGGATCCATAGTACGGCAAGGGTAGGAAGCTGCCCACCTATACCTCAAAATTTCTCCCTACTGCCCGAATTTTGCCCACCTAACAGCTGGGGAAGGCATGGCGGCAAGGGGCCTGCCCATGGCAGAATCGGCTGCTTCAGCCAAGGAAGAAGAAAGCCTCCAGTTCTGGTTTTTAAAACTTAGACCAAAATGGCTCGTTTTGGTCACTTTTTTTTTTTTTTTTTTTTAAATTAAGAAAAACGACAGCGGTTTTTTACCTTCAACGTTGTTATGAAATAGGTGTGAATGCCCACGTAACACAAGTATGTAGGGATGGAAGATGAGGCCATCTTCAACCAAGGTCTAGTCAAAGACTCGACATAAACTTTGATTATAAAATTTCTCTTCTGCCCTTTTGTTTTATGCGAAATTTATCTTCTCTATTCTACGGAATATAATATGTCCTTTGTTTATGAAATTAGGAAAGGGATAAAAGAATGGTTATATCTAAATTGTAAATTTTCAAGAAAACCTTAAGATTGTTATGTGTAACTAGTGTCGTAATTTGACAAGAAAACCTGAACAATGTTGTGTACACAAATTCAACCACTTCGTCACTCAAATTTCTCCATCACAACTTCCTTTCCCAATTTTTCTGGCGCCACCATTGCTAAGACTCACCCACCAACATGACAACTTAGTGAAAAACACTACATCATGCATACTTGTATCGTTTGACCTAAACCCCAAATTTCAAAGTTCCAATAAAGCTTTGTTGTCTAAAATAACTTATAAGGTTTTATATTTCGCCACCCATGAAAGAATTTCTAAATCAACTACTGATAAAATCAGAAGGTTCTTTAAACCAAGTACAAATTCCACAAGAGTAAATGGCCAGTCTAGCGAGGCAATGAGCTACATTGTTTCCCATTACGAGGAACATGGGAAGAAACATCTCCAGTGATCGAGTATGTAAATAAAATGACATTGTGGAAACTTTTGTTGGAGCTTGAAGCCTTAAAGAGCAGCTTCTGAAATAAACTCAAATTCTACAATGTTTATTAAACTTATGTTTTTTGAAAAATAAAATTATGTGTTCCATTTTATTAGTAAAAATCAAACACATATGTCATAATATAAGTAAATGGATAATAAGAAATGGCAGTATCTCGTATATTTAAAAAAATTATAATGTTTGGTATAATATACAGAGTTGCGATTGCCAAACCAGGTCATGACATCTCTAGTGGACTTTGGCATACCAAGCAATAATGAAATGAGGCCCTGTAAAGTTGGGCCAAATTGGTGTAATTTTATTTGGATTTGAGCAAAGTTAATGAGCTAGTAAATTCGGTATTTGGGAGAGGTGAAGCTGAAATTTACGGTTGAGAGTGTAGAGGTACCACTATATTGTAATGTAGAAACAAATGCATGTGACTTTAAGATGTTAGATTAACGATTTCATAATAAAAAAGCACCAGGAAATTGGAAATTGATTGATCATCACCATTCACTTTGTTCAATTGAAAGTAAACTTTCCATCAACAATTAATAATTGGTATTTCAACGCCTACAATTTCAATTCTTTGAAACTAAAACATACCCAACAAACAAACATAACAAACAATATAAAACCCAAAATTATATTTCTCCCAGCTTGTGGGATTTTTGGTTTATTCTTATCAGAGAGAGGTCCTTTTCTAAATTAATTAGGCTTCCTGCAGTTCAATCTAATCTCGCCCTTAGATCCAGTGAGTGGCTTGTTATCTCCCATCTTGATCATTGCCTTGGCAAAGTCAGCATTGAAGGTTTCAGCATTGCCGCTGTAGGATTTAACCAATGAATCGGTGGCTCCGCTGTTAAACAAAATTTGATCACTGTGAAGGAGACCCTTTTGGTTGACAAGGTTCTTGAAGTAGGCAGTGTCGAAGGTATTTGGGGTCGTAACGTCTAAAGGTGCAAGGTTGTTGTCTCCGGAGCCAACTGTTCTTGGACATGTGTTTTGTCTGGTCCTGGCAAATGAAGCATCAATGTTGGTCTCGTTGTATATGCGAGCTCTGAAAGTTGTACACCTTGCTTGTCCAATTGTGTGAGCTCCTGCCATATCATGTAAAAGCAAACACATTTAATTGAGAAATCAAAAGGAGTTCATCTAATCGATATTGTTGGTGTTACCTATGCTGTCAAATTTTCCATCTAGCACCGCACATTCAAATAGAGCTCATTCCATCGATATCTCAAATTGACTGTCTAACAATATGAGTACCTGTTATTAGGCCATATGACAAGTGACAACATAATATGTCAACCCATCTGGCAAGATAACATTAAGTCGTCATCCCTTTTGTTTTTATCTATCTTATAGATGAATCAAAACTAAGATCCTTCCATCTTTTTAAGGTTTTCTCATTTCAAAACCAAATCCTTGTTAAACTAACCGGGGGTTCAAATCCGCAATGGTAATTAACCGACCAAAACCAAAGGGCTTTGATATGACTTTTTTTTTTAGGAAAACTAATGAAAAGGGCTTGAAAATTTTGAGTTTTAATAATAAGAACAAAATAAAGGGTAAAGTGAATAGTACCAGGATTGACTTTTAGTGTAAAAATGTGGTTTTCGTTAAAGTGAACAGTACTGCGGGTTTTTCGTTAAAACTCCATTTTTTTTTTGTTCTCTTTTATTTCGTACAATGAAAAGACTGCTATCAGCCACTCTTATTTTAGTGGTATTCTTCTTTTCAATAATGTTGGAAGGGATTTTAATTTCAAATTTGCCCTCCCGGTTGACCAATGAAATGACAAAAGTGCCAGCAAAAGATGTACATCGTTAAAAGGAAGCTGAAATTTACCAGATAAGGCTACCAAGTCCCTTTGAGAGAGACCTACAGCTCGGAACCTGTTGACGAGCTCGTTGAGGGTGGCAGTAGGAGGAGGGATGACTCCACTATTGGCAGCCGATAGGCTAGCTGTCTTTGAATCCCTTCTTCCAAGTTTAACCTCCCAACTTGGTCCTCCAAGCTGCAGTAAAATAAAATCAAAACCGTTAAATTTATACTGTTAACTTAGAGGATTAAAATCTCCCTAAACCTAGCACATAGTTACTTAAATCATGTAGTTTTGTTACTCACAATTTGAACGGAATCTCGAGAAGCAATAGCTAAGATATCAGCACAGGAAACGACGCCGGGGCATGCCTTTTCCACTTGGGACTTGATCTTGTCCACAACCTCAAACCCTCTTGCAGAGTTGTTATTCGGGCCTGCAGTCTTCTCACCGGTGAAGGAAGAAGTGTCGTCCAGTAATAGAGATCCATCACAACCCTGGTATGATGCATGAATTCAACAACGTACGATTAGTATTAGTAATTAGTAATAATAACCACTAATATATATTGACTTTTATTATTTATTTTGAAAGTGAAGAAATTGAGGTTTTACCATAAGAAACATGGATAGAAAGTAACTGGAAAAAAAAATTATAACAACATCTGGACTGCAACAGAGTTAATGTACAACTAGAAAATTACCTGAAACACTAAGGAAAATCTTTTCTCACCACCCTATTTATCACCGTTAGATGAGTTCAAATTTTAAAATATGTGTAGTGAATAGACACAAATCTCAAAATTTAAATTCATTCAACGTTAATAAATACAATGGGGTGCATTACCATCACTTAAGGGTGAGCAAAAATGTGCTCAAACACTAATGAGAAGTATAGAACATATGGTCAAGATTGTAACAAGTGTCATCAAATTAGAGGTCATTAGTAGTGATGTTAGAAACTATAAGAGGGGTTATCAATTCTGTTATGGTTGATAATGGAAGAGATTCATGTATTCCCTCTACAGAGTTGTAAACAGGGAAATCAATTCATGTATTGCCTTGTAAACACTATTCACTCATTCCAAATCTCAATGAAATCAATCTTTCCCTTCATGTTCTCTTTATCTTAAACCACCACGGCATCCATACTAGACGATATGTGATTAACATTATCCAACTTTGTAATTAATAGTATGATCACATAAACAAATAATGTGTTTAATAAAGAAAAATTATAATAGAGAGAAGCACATATTAAAAAGAACTTACGTTGACGAAGCAGTCATGAAAGTGAAGGCGAAGAAGAGAAGCGCCCATGCGCTTTTCTTTAGATACAGCAGACTTGACAACAGATTTGACTGTATCAAAAACTTTAGGACAACTCTTAGAATAGAAATTCGTAGAGAGTTGAGCAGAAGAGCTCCCAGTGAAACCCACAAGAACACCGACTGTGACGATCATCAATATGGAACACAATGAAAAAGTATTACTAAAAGCCATTGTTTCAAATTCAAAATGTAGTTGAATTAACAAGGTTTGAGAATATGGTGTTGCATGGAGAATATAATAGGGTTATATATAGAGGAAGAAGTGGGGAGATTTTCTGGATGACAGGTTAACCTAATCCTAAAGACTAAGACTAAGCAGTGCATGGCATGACAATTTCTACGTCTAGTATTTAATTAGGAGGAGTTTGCTTTTTAGTTGAAGGGATCAACTAGTAGTACAACCACAGCAGCAAAGAATGCGATGGATTGAATGATACAGCAGCAAAGAATGCGATGGATTGAATGATTTGGATGGAGAAAGGTGGTAAACCTTGAAAAGCACGTTTACGTGAAATGAACCAGCGGAGACGGTCAATGTGGGAATGGATCAAATTGGTTATAACTTTTGGGGGTCCACCATATTTTGACGTTAATACCTTTTGGGATTTGATGAAGATACCGTGCAAGATTTCGACCAAAAAGATAAAAATACAATGCCATGCAAGAATAATCAATTCGTAGCTCCAGAAAAAAATCTGTTGTAAATTATCAAGTCTTGAAAATAAATACAAGGATGTTTTGCGGTTGTTGGTTAAATCCAAGAAGAAAAAGAACATCATTGGTTGGTTCACCGGTGAGAGAGAGGAAGAAAGTAAAATTGAAAGAGAGGAAACGTTCTATTGCCGGCTGTGAGGAGTGTCGCCGCCGAGGAGTTGTGTGTGGTTTCGTGGGTGACTATCGGGTTAGGTTGGTGGAGAGTTTGGCTCATTTTTCTTTTCTTTAATTTCTTTTTATTTGTTATGTTAGTCTTTGAAATGATAACATCATTGATTTGGAGGTTAATTTCAGGAACAAAGTGTCAAAAAGTTACAGACGAGACACGAAAGAAACACTAAATTGGGCATGCTCGCTTACAATGAATGATATTGCAATGAATGAGTATCATTCTATTCATGTGTTAACTAACAACTTAAGGAATAAAAATGTAAATGAATCATACTAAATTTCAGTATGACATAATAAAATGAAGACGTGATGAGAATGCTTATATATAAACAACTCGATGAAATGCCACTTTGGCATAATTCGGTGAGCATTGACAAGTGATGCTCGACATGCCTCGATATCAAACCTTACAAGTTGTCGAAAAATCCAAGTAGCACTCATGGAAGCTTTCAACAAATATGGGTAGACGACGACATACTGACTATGTGCTCAACTAAATGTATTAATAAATAAAAAAAAACAAAATTGATTGTTTTTTGCACTTTGGGCACACCAGAATGTCTTATAGTGGGACACCAGAAAATTAAAGTTATGATGCACCACTCCTAATAGCTTGTTAGATATACATAAATGAAATGCTAATTGCCAATGGGTGTAGGAAACTATAGTTCATCGGTACTACCTACAATGGTGTTTGGAAATACGATGTTATGGACAAGTCTCTTTTGATGTAACTAACTCGTTGTTGTTTTCAATACTGCTATAGTGGCAAGTCCATAAGAAATAAATCCCATCCCATTGGTAGAGAGCTATCATATTCATAGGGAGGGTTTGGAAGTGATATTTGAGTTTTGAGTGTCATAATTGACAATGTCAATTGTATGTGTAGCTAATTAAGCAGATACTGGCATTGTAGCAAATACGACTCTTGAATTATTTAAGAGGAATATCGGGCCATATCCCAGCCTTTATTTGTCTTATCTGGTAAGTATTCTGGACAACGAACTTGCATGACAAAACTACGCATGTGCTTTATACTATAATTTGTAAAACCGTTAGTATTAGGTTCGATTAGGTATGGATTTATAATGGTGTTGTCGATAGCTTTTCTTGACTTTCGACTTTTATTTCAAAACACCAAATTTTCAAAGTTAGGCACGATTGCAGACCTTAAAAATAAGATAAAATAAAAGATTACATAAGAAAATACCGGTTGATGGATTTTCTTAATTTCATGGAGAAGATATGAAAAATTGTGAGAGCGATTGCGTGTGTGTGTGTGTACATAGTAGTATAGAGAAAAAGTAGTAAAAGAGAGTTCAAACTATTCTGGAAGTATTATATTTGTCTCTTCAGTCAAGAAAAATGGCCACCATTGCCAGTCTAGCTAGCTTCTCAAAATTCAAGAGAAATTCATTTTTGAGGCTAAAATCTGGGGACTGATATAGATCATGTTTCATGCACCAATAATTCTCCACTTGTCCATATACAGACAAGAAGTATGCACATTTAGTACTATGGTCCAGTGATATTCCTTTTCACTTGTATGTAAGAGGTCTTAGGTTCGATTCTCACAAAGACGAATTTGAACCATATTATTGCTAGCCCATTATGAGGCTAACCCCTTAGTGTAGATAATATCATTTGTTAAAAAAAAAAAAAAATCACGCATTTTGATACCAAATTTTTAAATCATATTTTATAAACCACATGATATGGCAACTAGATAGTAGGCTCCTGCTTTAAATCATTAAAAATAAGTTACACAATCAATGGTCATACCATTTGGTCTACAAAAGATGGTCCAAAAATTTGGTTTTCCTAACATTTTTCAAAATAAAGAAGCTAAATAAAATGTTAGCTATCTTATTAGGATAAATAGAATTGAATAGGGGTTCACGTTCATTCCAACAACCAAAAAAAGTTGATTTCAAAATTTTAGTGTACATATAAATTTATTTGGAAAATGCCTTTCATTTGTGAAGCATAATGTAAACACGAAAATTCATTTTCGATGTCTATGCATATATTCTCTCTTTTTATAATTTTTACTTTTAGTAACTTTCATGTGTTAAGCTTGTGGTCAAAGTTAATTAATTACTAGTATAAATAAAACAAAAACAACAAGCACACATTAAGCATACTCATTCGATATAAATATCAAAATAATATTTCGTAGGCTAATCTTAAATAAAGATACACACACACACATACATACATACATATATATATATATATATATATATATATATATATTTTGTCAACCGATAAATTTGTTAGATTAGATGTTAGATTATAGAGCCAACGAGATTCAAACCCATGTCGTGAAGCAAGGGCAACACTCTTTTTCACTGCTGTAGTAGAGGGTCACTAGCAAATAAGGATATATATATGTTTGCTCAAACTTTTTATTATACGAAATCAAATTATATAATGGCGTACTAGAATAAAAGAAAGAGGATACCTCTATCTCTTTTGAAAAATGTGTTGCAAAACATGGAGTGGTTCTACGTTGAAGGTTCTGCAAAAGATGTTTGTTTGTTTACTTGTTATACTTGAATGTTGTCAATTCTGGCATTCAGCTGTAAGCCATGGATGAATATGACTCGTTTCTTCGAGCTGTCATATTGTCTCACGGTACAAAATACATTTTGGTTATTACGACATGCATTATGCGCATAAAATTGATAAAAGACTAATTTTGGTGTGTTGAGTTTTCTCATCTTAGTGAAGACTGTGGAGTCAACCTGCATAAACCACGACAAATGGCTCAATGAAAAAGTGCAGACATTAGCTCCTTAAAAAAAAATAATAGGGGGTCCTGAGTATATATTGTAAGTTGTAAATCTGTTTGATCGTAACCACAAATAAGGTGCAATTCCCAATTAGTCTCCTACGAATATGAAAACGATGGATAACTATGGTTTGCCATCCGTTATTACCAACCCATAAAAAGCAAAGTAAAAGAAAACCTTGAGAATATCCTAGTTGATAGAATAGGATTATGCATATATACATCAACTAGAGTGAATTCAAAATATGATTGAACTGAGACTGTTCGGGTGGGGCTAACTTCTATTTAATCGACCTACTAAAAAAAGCAAAGCATAGTGAGCTTGACTTTTAAATGCAACCACCTTTCCTAACCCAAGTAGACATGCCCTTCAAATTCAATTTCTTAAATCAAACGTTTGCTTCAATTATTTACCCAACACTAATAAACACACGTCAAAGTTATCTAAGTTCTTCATTCAACTCTGACTCGTAACAAGAAATTTGTTCGTTATTATCATATTGTCACCTAGTGTTACTATTAATTTAAATTATAGAATGAGTTTTATTTATTAAGTTTAACTGTATTTTACACACTTCATATTTGAAACGGTATGCTTCAATTTGATTGATTGTATGATAATTCATTTGTTTTTTTTATTTTTTATACAACAATATTGGGGAGGGAGTGATTTACGTCATAGTCAACCATATTTATATCTCGAATTCGTCATCTATGAGAATTAAACTTAAGATTTTCTACTTACAAGTGAAGATGTGTACGACTAAACTTTAGTGCTAGCAGTGACTGTAAGATTGTAAATGGAAATTTTTTTGACTTGAAACAATAGTTGTACCTATTGGGCTGAACCCAACCAAATCAAATGGGCTTTCATACGGAGGTGAATTTACTAAGCCCGTGAGAAATTTTGGGCCTAGACAAAAATTTTGGTAAATTCTAATTAATACGACTTACCGTTTGATTTGCACACTTTGAAACGACTGCAGCATGTACTCACAATCGTCTCTTCCACTGGCCCATGGCGCCGTCGCATCGTCGTCCACCTTCTCGTTCTCGTCGGAGCCAGAGCCGGGAGGTGTAGAAGAAGCTCTGCTACAGCTCGTCCAGGATCACCACCACGCCTCCCTTAGACTTCGCGACGTCACCGGTGAGTTGACTCAGTTCCCCCAAATCTAATTTCGAATTCGATCTAAGGGTTTGAAGAAAAGAAGCTGGATTATTGAAATTGGATTCGATACGGATTAATTGAGTGATTAATGGTGATTTTTTGGCAGAGAAGGCGAAGAAGGACGCTATCAAGAAGGCGGCGCGTGTGGCGGAGCTGATGGTGGATGCGGTGAACGGCGGCGTGCAAGAGGCGTTCGTGAACGAAAAGCGAATCGAGTATGAAATTAGAGCTTTGGCTGCCACCATTGCACGATTCAGCAAACAAACCGATCACTGGCTCTCTGTCACTCGTTCTATGAACACTGCCATCAAGGTTCAATTTTTAATTTTTGTTCTTCAATTTTCCTGTAAATTAATTAATTACTGTTGAATTTATAAACATGGGTTATTTTAAATTTAAATTTTTTCTTTTTGGTGTGGTAGGAAATTGGAGATTTTGAGAACTGGATGAAGACTATGGAATTTGATTGTAAGAGCATCACTGCAGCTATCCACAATATTCACCAAGCATGATCAAGCTCGTAAGCACATTATGGGAACAGTCTCTCTGTAAAGTAAAAATAAGGCTATGTAGACGGTACTCTGATTCTCGCAAAACGGAGATCTTGTTGGCTTGGGATCGCTCTTTCCTGGTTATTTTCTTTCGGTAATTTGTATAGCATCTGAATTGTGGAACGATAAGTCTTTTTTCTTTGAAGATATGATAATTCACATTCACAATGTGCAAATTTGGTTTGAGGAAGGCATGTAGTCATTTTGTGCATTTGGTTCCATTCCTGGTTTTTTTTTTTTTTTTTTTTTTAAGAAAATATTAAGATGTGCAAGGCTTGCTTGCAGCCCAAGTATATGCATATGTACAACGCGGCATCTAGTCTCCACTTTGGTGGAAGACGTTTTGAGTTTAAATTTCATGGACGATAGAAAAAAAATTTATATGTACAGCATGATAAAGTGTACTCATAGTAGTTGACATTGGAATGGTCTTTCCAAAATTTTGAAGAGGACACATGAAGAGAAAGAGGGAAAATGTCAAATGTCAAATCCTATAAATTGTTTCAGAAACTCTATCAGGAATTCAGGATATGGGCATTGGACTCTGGATGGATTGGCTTTTGGCTCCTTTTGAATTGAAATTTGAATGTCAACTTGTAATCAGAAACTAATGAAAATGTCAACTGTGAATTTGTTTTTAAGCTAATAAGAATGGATTTGAAGAAAGTTAGGGTTTCACCGTAAAATCAATTAGCAATATGGGGATTGGGGAGTAGATCAATTACTTGGGCATATGCAAGGTCACTTCTTTGCATGATGTGGGATTGATACTCTCAACACGAATTTTGAAGTCTAGCACGTAGACAACATAAATCGGGTGAAGTGGAGCACATGTGGCCGCTAAGGCCGTTAAGCTTCACAAATGGGGGAATCTACTCTAATACCACGAAAAAAGTTGAGATTTCACCATAAAACTAATTAGCAATATTGGATGTAGCCCAATTACTTATAAGCACATGCAAGATCTCTCATTTCTCCAATGTGGGATCGATACTCTTAACAGGATTAACCAATAACAGAAGTTGCCCACATCGGTTAATTATGAGAAAAAAGATTTAGTCAGATGGGATTAAAATAGTAATCTAGTGCTAATCCTCTATTTAACGATTGACTAATCAGTACGACTTGGTCGATCTAGACTGTGACATTAACCTTGATTTCATTAAAAACTTGATCTTAAGAGTATAGTTGGTCACCTAATTGCATTCACTTGTTTTTAATTTAGTTCTGCAACTTGGATATGTTTATAGAGAGAACCCTCATTTTACTGCAGATTGTGTGTTGGAGGAACGAAATTTTGGCTTCTGCATATCCTATTTAATTGTCATCTCCCCAGAAAACAGACATCAAAGTCGTAAGCAGCTGTTGTTCAATAGCACAATTAACCATTTATTTATCACATAAAATTAGCTTAGGGGTTAGTGATTAAATATCAGAAAAAGCAGGGCTTTACCAAATCTAAATGTTATAAAATTGGTTGTTTTATAATTAAATAGATGATAGGGTGTGGTAATCTTAGCAGCTGACTTAGCATTGTAGCAGCAGGAATTGTCCCGATAGAGACAGAGAAGTTGATCCTTGGACAGCAAGATATGAACACTCAAACTTTAATATCGTATTTGTTAATCACTTTCATGGATTCAATTCAACCAATATATTGATAAATAATTAATTGGTTGAATGTATAATTTTACACTAGCTCTTACATGCGTTTGCAGATGCTGTACAATATGGGGGGGGGGGGGGGGGGGGGGGGGGGGGGGGGGGGAGGGAAAGAGCTTGGCCGACAAGAGGGCAAGAGCTTGGCCGACAAGAGGGCATGCCAAGTCTTGCAATATAATGTCAAAGAAAATCTTTACTATTAGATATAACAGTTCGTTTTTCGGGTACGTAATAACATAATAGATTACACTTGCCATGATCATAGTAGACAATCACTTAACTTCAGTGTATATCAAGTTAACATCGTTGCTCGCGTGTAGTTTCACTCTTCGAGCAGAAAATAAAATAAAAATGCAAACAAAGAGAGATGTAATTTGTAAAGTATCGTATTTCTCATTGATATTTCAATATCGTAATTAATACAAGGCTTTATAATCCACGGCCCGTAGTCTTAATTAATAAGAGAAACATATAGGTGCAATTAGGGACGAGTTAGAGATTTGTATGAATGGAGGCATCTTCAAACAAAAAGTCGTAATTAAAAAGCTCAAGAATTTACTGATCAAAACACTTATGTGTTAATTCATAAAGTTTTCCATACAACATATTACAATATCCCTCGACATGTTTTCATCTTTTGAAAGCGTTGCATGACTACATCATTACTAATATCATCAAATATCTCTCTCAATAAAAATAACCATGTTACCATTCATCCATTAATCTCCCTTCCGATTTCTCAATTGATTCTTAAAAAATTTCATGGCCAAAAATACTCTTTCAGTGGCAGTAGCAACTAGAAGAATTAGCGCTAATGTCAGAAGCAAGCAAACTTGCGGATACACCTTGTCTTTTTGCAATTGAACCATCTTTTTTTTTCAAGATCTCCAATCCCATTTAAACCTGAAAACTCAATGCTAGACCGCATATCCACAATGTGAGTCTCAAGTAGAATCTTAAGTATCATTTGCTCATTTATAGAGAAGTCCTTAGGATAAAATGTGCAAGACGCAATAGCTTTTGGCTATCAAAAGCAGAGAAGTAATTAACTGGACATAAACATGCCAAACAAAGAAGAAACTTAGTGTTGGTCTCATTGAAACGATTGCTTAGTTCTTGAAGTTGCCAATCCAAAACAACATAAAATATCCCAACACAATAATGATGCATATTTGTGATTGCTTGAGCTTTTCGTTGCCCTAGCCTTCGAGAAAGAAACATATCATCCATATTAGGCACATCAATATCATTTTTAAGACAAAATTAAAGACTTCACCAAATAAAGAATCCCAACCACTTTTCATCATTATCTCCCATCTTTGCTTACAATCTCCAACCAAATTCATGGCGTTTACAATATCATGATCCTTGCTTTGCAATGCCTGTAACAATTCATTGGTTATATATTCATACTAGTTTCATTCTTCACACGGATTAGGAAAATAAAAAGGCGTTGATGAGAGATGTAATTTTGTTAAGTATCGTATTTCATTTCACATTGAATTACAATGTCGTAATACAAGGCTTTATAATCCACGATCCGTGGTTTTAATCAACAAGAGAAACGTATAGGTGCAACCTTAACATTCATGCACTTTGCAAACAAACAAAAAAGTGAAGAATGATAAATATATATTGGAGGCTTTGCACACAATACCTCCCACAAACCAAGCCTTTGATACAAGTTAGATAACACCCTAAAAGCTTGAGCTATTAGGAAATGGACTAACAATGGGTATCAAGCCACACAAAATTGATATACATAAATAATTAACGACACACGAAAATCTTTGAACAATATAGTATCGCAAATTCGATCCTAATTGATTTTCCTGCAGTCCAGTCTCACTTCTCCCTCGTTTCCAGTGAGAGGCTTGATGTTGCCCATCTTGATCATAGAATTTGCGAAATCTTTTCCAAAAGCAGCTGAGTTCTTGCTGTAACGCTGCACCAACTTATCACTATCGCTACCATTACCCTTAAAGAGCTCCTGATCAGAGTGGAGGAGACCCTTTGATTTCAACAGAGCCTCAAAGTAGACAGTATCGAATCTCTTTGAAGTTGCATCTAGTGGCCTTGTGTTGTCATCTCCTCCACTTGTTGGGCAATTCTTTTTGGCCAAGGCTGCAAATTTTGGGTCTATATTGGTATCGTTATAAATCCTGGCACGGAAGGTGGTGCACCGAGCAAGTCCAAGGGTGTGGGCGGCTGAGAGCACAACTAAGTCTTTTAGGTTTAGACCATGAGCTTCGAAGTTTGAGAGAAGCTGTGGGAAGTTGAAGAATGGAGGAGGAAGATTTCTGTTTGCATCATTCACGCTTGCAGTTCTTGCATCCCTTCTTCCCAATTGTACTTTGTAAGTAGGGCCTCCCAACTGAATAACAAAACAATTTAAACACAAATTTCATAAAGGGCATTTTGATCTATCGAAAGAAATAAGTGTTAGTACCGTCACCAATTTTTTTTTTCGTAAAATGATATTCGAATTTGTGTACATTCTCAACCTCAGTTTTTGTTAAACCTGGTATTGAAACGTATAATACTAACGCGTTATTTTGTAATACAAATTTGGTGAATCTTGCATTATTAATGATCGGACATATATGCACTCACAATGGAAACGGAATCACGAGCTGCAACTGCTAATATATCTGCACATGAGACCACACTTTTCTTGCAAGCTTTGTCAACAGCTTTTTTGATATCATCGACCACGTTTAATCCCCTGATCGAATTCACATTTGGCAAGGCTGTCTTCTCACCGGTGAAGTTGGAAGTGTCATCAAGCAGAACTGACCCATCACACCCCTGCATTAATCAATAAACCATGGACATATATCAGAAAATAGGTTACATTCACATGTTCACTGCTCCTGATACAATAAACAAATATAATAAATGCAAGTGAAATGCATGCGAACGATCAGTCAAAAGCATAATTACATTAACAAAGCAGTCATGGAAGTGCAGGCGAACTAGAGAGGCTCCCATCCGTGGCTCGCGTTTGATGGCCCGCTCGACAGCTTTTCTGATGGCTGGTAGTGCCTGAGGGCACCCTTTCGTGTAGTAATGAGTATTTAGTTTTGCAGATGTTGGTTTCATACTAGTCGCAGCAACCAATACAATACAGATGATCGCTAGAAATGATCGGAGAATAGCCATGGCCACAGTTTAATTTTCTTGTAAAACTAATGAATAGTGATAATGATGATGATGATGATGATGATGATGATAATGATCAAGGAGTATGAGTGCTTAAATAGAGATTAATTATTTCCATATCCGGCCCACTTGTTATTTTCATCCTGTGTATAGACCAATTCCATGAAATAATGAATAATTTCTGGTGAGGTCTAGTGTGTTCATTGCTGTATATGCATGGACTTGTTCCACTTAAAAATTAACATGGAGCCTTAAATCGTATTCTGTCTTTTAGTCTCTGTGGCAAGAGGTGTAGAAGAAGCAAAGATATCGAACAGGCCTCTTTAATTTACGGAATTAATTAGTTAATTAAGATTAATTACAGTGGTTTGATAACTTAATACTGTAAAAGAGGAAACCATAATAACAAATAATCCAGCAAAAAATCAAGGCACAGTGGAGGCTAGGCGAAGATTGAGGGCGATACCGACACGATTAAATTTTAGAAGGTGGCATGAGCAGTCTGCCATTGAGGTTTGCACGTTAGTTTTTCAACTCTGTAAGTTTCATGTTTTTAATTTCCTTGTAAGTTAACTGATGTAGTAGGAAATTGGATGCATTGTGAGCTGAATGAAGATCATGGAACTTGATTGTAACAGCACCGCTGAACATAATTCATCAAGAATGATTTCACAGAAAGTTTGTTTCACTAAGTGTCGATGGAGTTACGAGTTAATTTTGTCTGTAAATTGTAAAGAATAGTTAAGTGGACATAATTGTTACTAGTGTAAAGATAGCTGCACTTGCAGATTTTAAGAGAGAGAGAGAGAGAGAGAGAGAGAGAGAGAGATTTGTATTAGTAAAAATGCTTTCTTCATTAATCTGTAATGGTTTACAATGATCACCTCCTCGAGAATCTATATTTGTGAAAATGAAGCAATCTTTGTGAGGTCAGATAGCCTTAATCCATATTTGGGCTCGGGCCAAAGACATATTTCAGTACTAAGCTTGCAGAGCGAGTAATCCTTTTTAACCACCTCCTTATATCAACTAACTTTATCTCTAACCAACTTTATCCAAGTCCACCAGATTCTAACAACTAACTATATGTATAATAACCTATTTAATCTCTTGACAAGTGGCATTGTTTTGACCATTGATAACCTCATCACTTGGATCACAATCTTGCACCTTATCCTCTTACAACTAGAGCACGTCACGATCGAGTATGTACAAGTATTATTGTCACCTACTCTGTTTTTTTATTTTGGTAACAATCACCTACGCCGTTTCATTCAAAGTTTGACAACGGATTATCCTACTTAAAATCAACTATTAAAACGTATTGTTGTTTTGGGTCACATGCATGCATGAAAAGAAAGATAAGCATGCCAAACTTGTATACAAGAAACTCAGCATGGAAAATTGTACCCTGGAGGGTATTGGCTTTTGGCTGCTTCTGAATTGAATGTCAAATTCTTGTTAATTAATTAGGTTAGCATAACAAAACAAGTTTCCCTAATCCGTTAATTCTGCAAGGGATTTAGAAATTAGATGGTATTTGGATTCTAATTATATCTAACATCCCGTAGGACTTTGTCTAAACGGTGAAAGTAATCTGAATTTCATTGAGAATATTTATATATAGTTAATTTTTCACCTAACCATTTATTTGTTTTCTCGTTCAGTACTACAAGTTGGATTTGTTTGTTCTCAGAACCATCACCTCTTTCAGATTGTGTGTGGATCAATGTCCTTTCTGAAATCAAAGTCGGTGCAAGTAACGTCTATTCTATCAAACAAAACTAGTCAAGCTCAAACATATTCAGACAGCGGGGTTGGTCATACTTAAGTTGAAAAAACAAAAACAAAAACCAGGGGACATCCCCAATCTCAAAAGCGTTTTGTACGTGGCCTGTTGCTTAATTTCCATATGTCAACATTAGTAGAGACGTGCGTGGCCTTTTGTGCCTCTCCATGATCTCTCTGTCTTCAATCTTCACAACTATGAGAATCTTGATCATTAGTCTTGCCTTAGAAATGATATACTTCCCGCGTTTCATCATTTCAAACAAGTATCCCTTCCATAAAACTAAGGCCAACTCAATTAGACACATAACTCAATTAGATACATAATAAATAAAGCATGGATTGAATAAATAAATATACCATAAAACTAAGGCCAAGTCAAAGAAAGTGTGTAGAAACAAAGCCTGGATTAAATAAAAAAATATAAAATAAAAGTTGTGAATGTTTGTAAAGTAATAGGTTGCACTGCCAAGTGAAAAGAAAAGGTCAATTATATTTTGTACAGAAAAATGCTCAGGTTAGTATATAGTCTAAATTTTCTATAAAAGGAAATCAATTTTATTATGAATTATGAACCGAACACTCTAACGAGTAAAGGCCTAAAGGAGCGGGATGGAAAGATTTTTAAAACTTGTTCACCAAACAAGAATAATATTTGGCTACTCAAAGATGAGTAAGAACTTCTAGTCAAAATTTCTCAAAATTGTTCGTTGTAAATTTATAGAACTTCGTGCTTATAATCAGAATATTTCATATTATAAATCACCCTATAAAGATCGCCGCTGCAAAAAATAAATTAAAACTAAGGTCATTTAGTCATCAAACTGTTTAAAAACAAATGAACGGTATTGGTAAAAGCATTACGAACCGTCTATGTATTTGCTACAATAGATTGACTAAACGACCTTAGTTTTAATTTATTTTTTGCATAAATGATCTTTACAATGTGATTCATAGTATGAACGATTCTTATCATAAGCACAAAACTCTGTGATTAAAACACTAAGAGTTTTGAGTATGAATTCTTACTCATCTTTGAGTAGCCAAGTATTGTTCACCAAACAATGTGTAAATTCACATGCCAGTTAATATAATGAATGAAGCTTGAAGTTGGCTTGTAACACTATTGTTAGTTCTCACAACTAGGGTGTATCCAATTAAGATTTTGATGAATTTTGAAAGAATTTAGAAATCTAGATGTATTCAGTTAAAATTTTAAATGAATCTGTCAAACTCTATGTTGTACTTGCCAATACCTCACCCTTTCATCACCGTAGAAATCTTCCTTTCTTTTCGACTTTTCTTTTGGCATCCTCGTTGTGACCTTTGATCTTCTGTAAATGATATAAATATCCAGTAAACTCCATAAAAAAATTCGTATAAAATTCATTTTAAATCCACATACGTGAAGTCTATGTGAATCCATTAAAATTCATGTGGAGTTTATATGAATCTATTAAAATTCATAGACTCTATGGGAGTCTATAATTCTATTAGAATTCATCAAATTCTTAATTGAATACATCCCCAGCTTCTTTTGTGTTATATAAAGAACTTAGAGCTAAGTAGTTAAGATTATTTATTTCGATATCTAAAGTTTTAGTTTTAGGTTTGAATCCTCACTCATCATTTACATAAAAGTTGTTATAAAAGTCATTAGCTTTGGCAGGCCTTTTAGAGTGGTTTGACAAGATAAGTAGTTTCCTTCTGTTTAACGGACTCTACACATGTTAGGGAGAACACATTTAGGATATCACACTGTAATACATCCAAGAGGTGCGACATACTATATTATTGGGTTGTATATCTCTATTACATAAAGGTGCAATGCGGTCTTTTGAAGTATGATCTCTACTTATGTTGATAATGTCTTTGCAAGATATGTGTGTGTGTGTGTGTGTGTGGACCTTAATTAGTGCTAATTTCTCATTTATATATGTTCATGTATAGTATCTGAAGTTACTAATCAAACGGCTAGCTACTAATTAATTAATTAAATGAAATTTTTACTTTATCATAATCAACTTGGATTTAACCATGGTTGGATCTATAACTTTAAATTCCTGATATTTTCCGTGTTCTATATCAACATGGAAAAGAGCTTTGACTAAAAAGGTATATACCATGTACATGTAGTATTCTAATCTCAAAGCCAATCTCCATATTATTCAATAAATAGTCCCATTTTTTTGGGTACAATATATAGCATGATCATAGATTATGCTACATTGCAAAATCATGAAAAACATGTATCTTTTTAATCATGACAACAACACACACTAATTGATTTTCCGGCAGTTCAATCTTACGTCTCCATCATTCCCAGTAAGAGGCTTGATGTTACCCATCTTGATCATAGAGGCTGAAAAGTCTCTAGCAAAAGCAAATGGGTTCCTGCTGTATTTAAACACCAGCTTATCACTATCGGTGCCATTATTCTTAAATAGCTCTTGATCAGAATGGAGGAGACCCTTTTGTTTCAACAAGGAATTAAAGTAGACGGTATCAAATCTCCTTGTAGTTGCATCTAGTGGCAATGTATTGTCATTTCCTCCACTTGATGGGCAATTTTGTTGCGCTGAGGCTGCGAAGCGGGGGTCTATGCTGGTGTCATTGTAAATTCTGGCCCGGAAGGTGGTGCACTGAGCTAGTCCAATGGTGTGGGCGGCTGAGAGGACAACTAAGTCCGTTAGGTCTAGACCATGAGATTTGAAGTTAGAGAGAAGCTGTGGGAAGTTGAAAAATGGGGGTGGAAGATTTCTATTTGCATCATTCAAGCTTGC